>NC_137041.1:21325373-21650373 GCF_032717465.1 Coenobita brevimanus
ACACGGACGCCAGGCAACTCTGCAATCAAATTGTTCATTAGTCGTTGGAATGTGGCCGGGGCATTCCGCATGCCAAAGGGAAGAACTAGAAATTCCCAAAGGCCGCTTGGAGTGACAAAGGCAGAGATTGACTTGGCTTGTTCTGTCAAGGGCACTTGGTAATACCCTTGGAGGAGATCAAGCTTAGTGACGTAGCGGGCCGCTCCTAGGTCATCAATAATGTCATCCATTCTGGGTAGTGGAAAAGGAGTCGGGCAGGGTAACAGCATTGACCTTCCTATAATCTACACAAAGGCGGTAACTTCCTCCAGCCTTGGGGACTAATACTACAGGTGAGGCCCAGGGACTCATACTTGGACGGATCAAACCTTGCTCTTTTAGCCTCTGCACCTCGTACTGCAGGAATTCCCTCTTCTCGGCACTGAGACGGTATGGAGCTTGTTGGATCGGAGGGGCTCCTTGAACATCCACATCATGGGTCAGCAGGGTACAGAGCCGAGGGGTGTCACCAAAGAGGTCTGGATGCTCCTGTAGAAGACAGTCAATATCGCCTGCCTGGGTGGGGGGCAGATGCTCTAATTTACTCATAAGATTTGTTAGAATTTCACGATTTGACAGCTTACTGCCTACGAATGGTGTAGGGTCATTTTCCTCTGACTTTTCCACTACTCTAGTTCCTGTTAAAGTGACCTGTTCCACTTCCCTTCCTTGTGATTGGTCACGAGGGTGATACATTTTCAACAAATTGACATGGACACTTCGCCTTTTCTTCCGCCTCTCTGGCGTAGCAATGATATAATTAAGGTCTCCAACCCGCTTCAAAACATGATATGGCCCAGAGTACCGAGACTGAAGAGGCTGCTTTGGTACTGGTAGCAGAGCTAAAACTTGATCACCAACATGAAAAATGCGGGATTGTGCCTTGTGAATTTTGTCATAATTGTCTTTCATTCGTATTTGAGCATGACTGAGATTAGAATGGGCAAACTTTAAGGCACGCTGCAAGTTGGAGGCGGAACTTGAGTTACATATGCAGCAATCGGTACAGTACTCTCGTCATTTAACCAGCATTCTTTCAAGACTTTGAGAGGACCACGGACCTGGTGTCCATAAATGAGTTGAAACAGGGGTGAAACCTAGACTCTCATTTACACTATCTCTAATTGAAAACAATAAAAGATCAATAGCCTCATCCCATTCCTGACCCGTTTCCAAACAATAAGTACGTATCATAGTCTTAATGGTAGAATGGAAAACGTTCCAGGGCTCCTTGACTCTGTGGATGGTAAGCGGTTGACTTACACTGACGGACTCCCAGGGCCCTCATCACTTGCTGAAACAGCCTGGAGGTGAAGTTAGACCCTTGGTCGGACTGCACGATGGCAGGTAACCCAACCTGTGTGAAGAACTTGATCAGGGCCCTGACAACATTCCTACTAGTGATACTACGGAGAGGTATGGCCTCAGGATAACGAGTGGCAACATCCATTATGGTTAATAAATACTGATTCCCGCGTTTGCTCCTTGGGAGAGGGCCCACACAATCAACAATTACCTTACTAAAGGGCTCCTCCATGACAGGAATGGGCTGAAGGGGTGCAGGATTGACTTCAGTGCCTGGTTTGCCACTAATCTGACACACATGACAGGTACGGCAATAGGTACTAACATCTTTCATCAACTTTGGCCAGTAAAAATGAGACAAAATCTTGTGGTAAGTCTTACGGACTCCCAGGTGTCCACCCACCCCATCATGTGCCACCTTCAATATCTCTATACGTAGAGATTTTGGGACGACGATCTGATGGACTGTCTCCCACGTGTGATTGGCAGGAGCCTTAGATGGTCTGAATTTACGCATCAACACCCCCAAATTGAGATAAAAACAGTGTGGAACCTCATCTATTTCATTACCTTCAGTAAGCTGTGCAAGAAACAACTTACATTCAGGGTCACTAGACTGTTCCTGAATTAATCTCTCCCTTGTGATAGGGGTGCTACCAAAGTCAAGGAGACCAGAACTAGACTTACTGAGTGTATCATCAAACAATTCCGCAAGGAAACATCTCCCTCGGGTGTGTTTTCCTCTGGCTCTACAGCAGGGGTATGTGCGTCCAACAACCTCTGGCTCTGACTACGAGTAACAGCACAAGTTGGGGAAGAGATTAGGGTGTTTCAGCTCTAAGTCAGTAGTGTTGTTGATATCAACAGGTTTGTCTGAAACGATGGGGTTAGCAGTAACCTGGGAACCAGCTAAATCATTGCCAATTAATACTGAAATGTTCCTAACGGGGAGGTGATCTACTACAGCTAGTAGTACAGGACCTGTGACAAACACAGACCGAAGATACACTGAGCAAAGGGGATATCTAGCCTCTCCTGGCAGACCAGACACTAGTACAGTCCTCACCTGTATAACAATCAAAATTGGGAACATCTTCCTTTAAAATGAAAGATAGATCAGATCCAGTGTCACGCAACACAACAACAGGAGCCGAGAATCTACTGGACTCATGTTTTGATACTACACCTCTCGAGCAGAATGGTTTAAATGATGAGGGTACTTCAAGGGAATCACCTGAATGTTCACATGGCCCCGAAACAAGTAAATCACTAACCTGTGGGTCACTCACCTCCACTGGTTGGGTGAGTGCACTGGCATGGAGAACTGCATTGCCCTGGGTGGGGCTGTACTTACTGGCCAACTTCCTACAGTCTTTTATGATGTGGCCAGGCTTCTTACAGTACCTACAGAAGAGAGACCTCCTCACGTCTTGATTAGTAACTCCACGAGCCTCCTCACCAGCGCACTCACCAGTGGGATCAAGCTTAAAAGAAGGTCCTGGGTCTCCGTCAGCTTCTTATTCAGGGGCCGTTCACTCTGTGAAGTGCTGGCTGGCTTATGCTGGGGAGCAGTCAACCTGTACTTGTGGAAGGGTTCACTATTAGTTAGGGAGAAATGATCGGCAGCAATGCCAGCCTCAGATAACGTACATAACCCTTTTCCTCCACATGTGACCTTACTCTAGCTGGGAGGCAAGATTTCACTTCCTCCAGCACAAACAACTCCAGCAAGCCCTCAACTGTCAAACTAGTCAACTCACTCTCAACCCAGTTTTTACAAAGTCGTTGTTTGCGGCGGATAAATTCTACATAAGTCTGTCCCTCTGTCTTACGGCAGCGGCGGAACTGTTGCCGATAAGCTTCGGGCACTTTCTTGTATGCATGCAATACAGTTTTTTTTACAAAATAATAATCTTCAATTTGAGTGGCATCCAGTGCGGTAAACACTTCCTGAGCTCTACCAGTAAATGAGCTATGTATTAGCAACACCCACTTATCCTGGGGCCAAGAATGGAGCTCAGCCGACTTCTCAAAATGAGTGAAAAAATCTTCTGGATCCTCCTCATTAAATTTAGGAACAAACTTTAATGCTGCAGCAATTTTGAAGGAATCTGGCTCACACTCAGGCGATGTGGGACTACGAGAGAGACGGATTCTGTCATTGTCCGCTTTCATCCTCTCAACCTCAAGCCTTTTTTCCTCCAGCTCAATTTTCCTCAAAGCCATCAAATCACTAGGATGTTCCAACATGTTCACTTCTTCCTCACTGAAAATTTCCTCCCTCACCATGTGTGCAAGTACTAACTGCTTTATATCATCTTTCTTCAACCTAGGACGAAGCTCAAGCTTATAATAAGCTGCCAGCGCTTCCCACTGAACCTTGGTTAACCTAGAAAGGCCAGTCACTGTAGGATTAGAAACAAAATCTTCCAACACAAACATGATGACGGCGAGAAGGGAAGGACAACGAAAATAAGCTAGCTAGCTAGATAGTGTAATCACTCAAATATCAGTAAACCACTTCACCTAGTGGGACAATAAACCTTCCACCACACACGGGAACGTAGCGCGCACACACACACACTACAAAAATTACGAGGGGGAATACAATGTCACCAGTAAAGTGGGAGTACTAATCTTTGCTGTACGTGGGTAAGTAATATTCTCCTAATAGATCCAAGTAAAACAACTGGTATAGTAAATATAACGATAGTGGTGTGTATGGAGCTAAGACAACAAACTCCACAAAACACTATACACCACACTATCAAATAATATAGATCATACAATATACATGACCCATATGCCCAGACAGAGTAGAACAAACAAAGAGTTGTAAAGCAACAACACTCTAGGAACAGTTTCGTGAACGGAACACAGCTCTTGAATGAGGTAACTGAGCAGGAATTAGCTACACGCGTATACACTAGTGCACACAATTAGGACTACCAGGGAGAACACTTCGTTTCATAAAGCAAACTCAAATATGAGGGAAACAGTTGTTGCTAAAGGCTAAATTGCAATGCACAGGGAGTACACAGGAACGTGTAATGTAGCTAAATATACAGGCTAGTATACATATTCGATCCCGGACAGGCCCCCATTTGTCGCAAACTACCCAATCACCAAGTGGACAGGGTGCACGGCCTGAGTAAAACCACGATAGAATGATAATTGAGTGTACGACAAGACCATATTGTACTACTTAGATCTGGAGTTACTTTAGCATATGAACATTTAAGGAGAGTCAAAACACCACGTACAAAATTAACATAATCTATTAAACTACCTTAACTTACAACCAATAGTGGGAAAACAAAACACAAAACATCACCCTGCCTACTGGACAAGAGCATAAACTTGCTAAAGTCCATCCTACATCCCTAACCAAGGACATACACAAACCTTAAACCTGGACGACCCAGAGCTAGCCGGCGTCACTGACAGGGAAACAGAGTGAGAGAGAGACGAGCCTCTGCGCCTGGGCTTATATGCAGGCCTACCACAACTTCATTGGGTCGCCAGTTCGTTAATTTAGCAACACCTTAACTAGCTAGATTATACACGTGGCGCGAAGGGGAACAATTACCTACACAAAATATGCGTCCACGTGACAATATATATATATATATATATATATATATATATATATATATATATATATATATATATATATATATATATATATATATATATATATATATATATATATATGTAAAACACGATATTTTATCTGCCGACATATACGCCACAACAGTAGTAGTTTCAGAACAGATATGACTCTGGAGGGGAAATGGAGACGTTGAAATATATTAATATGTTTTACATGACTTGATGACAACACAAATCAGGAGCAGCTGCACTAATAGTATTATTATTATTATTATTATTATTGTATTGGGTGAGACAGGAAAGTGGAAGGGTTGTTGATAGAGCTTTGATGGACTATGTGGTTGTGTCTAGGAATGTAATAGGAAGATTGTTGGATGTGAGAGTTCTGAGAGGGAAGGGTGGAGGTATGTCTGACCATTACCTGGTGGAGGGAAAGTTAAGAGTAGGTAAGAGATGGGTGAGAGCTAGGAGGGTTCGGTGTGGCAGGGAGGTTTTGAAAGTGAGTGAGTTGGATAAAAGAGAGAAAAAGATAGAGCATCAGGAGAAATTGAAAGATGAGTGGAACGCAGTGAAAGATCGGGAAAATGGCAGTGTGGAGGAGGAATGGCAGCTATTTAAGAGTGCCGTGGTGGGGCATGCAGAAGAGGTGTGTGGTGTGAGACGTGTGGGTGGTGGTGTAAGAAAAGGAAGTGAATGGTGGTGCGAGGAAGTAAGTATGGCTGTGGCAGAGAAGAGACGTGCATATGAAGTGTGGCTGCAGAAGAAGGATGAGATGTCATATGAAAGGTATAAGGAAAAGAGGAATAGGGGGAGAAGGGCTGTGCGTGATGCTAAAGTGGCAGCAGATGAGAGGTGGGGTAGGCGGCTGACAGAGAATTTTCAACAGAATAAGAAAATGTTTTGGAAGGAGGTGAAAAGGGTGCAAAAGGGAGAGTCTGGGAAGGAAGAACGAGCAAAAGCAGAGGATGGAAGGATGTTAATTGAGATGGGTGCAGTAAGGAAGAGATGGGCAGAGTATTTTGAAAGCTCGTTAAATGTAGAGGAGGAAAGGGTGGCTGAGATTGTGGCGGATGGAAGGGTGCAAGGAAAAAATGTGTTGGGAGAGTTGAATGATTCTTCGATCACGAAGGAAGAAGTGGAGAAGGCAGTAAAGGAGATGAAAACAGGGAAAGCTGCAGGTATGGATGGGTGTGCTGTGGAATGCCTGAAGGGTGGTGGAGTGACAATCGTTGACTGGTTAGTAAGATTGCTGAATGTGTGCTTTGTGAAAGGTATGGTGCCAATTGACTGGGCAAGTGCTTGTGTGGTCCCGTTGTATAAAGGCAAGGGTGATAAGTATGAATGTACTAGCTTTAGGGGTATAAGTCTGTTGAGTGTTGTAGGTAAGGTGTATGGTAGAGTGTTAATTATGAGAGTTAGAGAGGGTACAGAGGGAGTGATTGGTGATGAGCAGTGTGGTTTCAGGAGAGGGAGGGGATGCGTGGATCAGGTGTTTGCTGTGAGACAAGTGTGTGAAAAGTATTTAGCGAAAGGCCAGGATGTGTTTTGGGCATTTATGGATTTAGAGAAAGCGTATGATAGAACTGATAGGGAGCCTTTTTGGACTGTTTTAAGATTGTATGGACTTGATGGTAGGTTACTAAAAGGGGTGAAAAGTTTTTATGTAAATAGTAGAGCGTGTGTAAGAGTGGAAAATGCTGTGAGTGATTGGTTTCCTGTGAGAGTGGAGCTGCGACAGGGATGTGTGATGTCGCCTTGGTTGTTTAATACTTACATGGATGTTGTTGTAAGGGAGGTGAATGCAAGAGTTTTAGGTGGAGGTCTGAGTCTGGTGAATGTTGATAGTGGAGAGTGTAATCTGAAGCAGCTGTTGTTTGCAGGTGATACTGCACTGGTGGCTGATTCAGAGGAGAGATTGAGACAGTTGGTAGAGGAGTTTGGAAGGGTGTGTGAAAGGAGGAAATTGAAAGTAAATGAGAATAAGAGTAAAATGATGAAGTGTACGAGGTTGGTAGATGGTAGAGGGATGAATATAGTTTTGAATGGCGAGTTGCTTGAGGAGGTAGATTGTTTTAAATATCTAGGGTCACATGTTGCTGTGGATGGAAGAATAGATGTAGAAGTGAAGTTTAGAATAAATGAAGTAGGAAAGGTGCTGGGAGGAATGAAAAAAGTGTTTAGATGTCGTTCACTTAGAATGGATGTAAAGAGAGGGCTGTATGAGGGTGTTGTGGTACCGACTGCATTATATGGGGCTGAAACATGGAATATGGATGTAGCAGAGAGGAAAAGTTTGAATGTAATGGAGATGAGGTGTCTGAGGAGTATGAGTGGAGTGACGCGTATGGATCGAGTGCGAAATGATGAAGTGCGAAGGAGAACTGGAGTTGTTCAGGAGATGGCTGGTAGAGTTGAGCAGAGGGTGTTGCGATGGTTTGGTCATATGGAGAGAATGGATAATGAGCAATTGGTGAAAAAGATAACTAGATCTGATGTGAGAGGTGTAAGGCTGAGAGGAAGACCACGAATAAGGTGGATGGACAGTGTGAAGAGAGCGCTGGATGCGAGAGGGATGTCTGTTGAGCAAGGAAGAGTGGCTGTGCATGACAGAAATAAATGGAGAGAAATTGTGAATGAATAAGTGATGACGCAGTCCTGAGGGGATATTCTCCCGCATTTGGTCTGATCAGCTAGTCCAGGTCAGGTGTGGGGATGAGTCTGGTCTGTTATGATGTGGCAGGGTACACCAGCGTCACTGATCTGCACCGGATGTGCACATTTGCGCAGTTGACCCTTAAGTGTGTGTGTGGTGCGGTGAGGAGATTTGAGGGCTCTCCTTTGGGGAAGATGCGAATGAATGTGTTTGAATGGATGAGTAAATGGGAGTGTGTCGTCTGTCTCGTACCTCCCTTTTCCTCCAGCACTGAAGCAGCCTAGGTATATAGATATATAGATAGATTATTGTTATTATTATTATTATCATTATTATTACTATTATTACTTAGATTCGTATTTATTTGCAAAGCTTTACCGTAATATATACACATTCCTCACGAAGCACCTAGCCTAATCGAACTGATATATGAACTTCATATAGCAGACAATGACACCATATATATATATATATATATATATATATATATATATATATATATATATATATATATATATTAAGACATACCCCTTTTGTTGGTAAGACTCGATATGATGTCCAATCTGTTGAAAATTATGATCATTTGTATGCAACTTCTCAGATGCTAATTGTATATTGGTAGCAGTCCAAGAAAGTGACCCGCCGTCCAGCAAGACTGCATCGGCCCGCCCACTCTTAACCTCAACTGTACTGCGAATTTCTGTCAGATGTACAATGGACTCTCATCCGAAATGTTATATTTGGGGAGAGTGATACTCCAATGATGCTTGGAGAGGTCAGCCTCCTCTAAAAAATAAAGTCGATCAAAAATAGGGGAAAGTTAGCGCATGGATTTCAATGAAAGCGACATACATTTCGCGGGAGTAGGTATACAGTTTCTGTGTTTACTCTGAATGCACAGGATGAAGCTGCATATATCCTTCATTTTATCATTATTATTATTATTATTATTATTATAGTGTGTTTGTATATATTCACTCATTTGAGCTGTCCTCAGCACTTAAAAGTCAAAACATAAGTTGAGAAGGCATTTACAGAATATTAAATCGTAACGCAATACGTCTAGAACTGCTAGGCGGCAGGTTGGATGGAATCCAGTTGGGCTTTTCTCAATGTATCTATAAAGGTGAGACACCTGATTGTTAGCTAGCGTGAGAGACAAGAAGAAATGTTTAAGTAATTCAGTTACAAATCAGTCGTGTATAATACAAAATGGGGTGCATTAAATGTGGTGTCTAGTAGTGTAGTGTACCATACAACTGCACCATGCGGAGGCATCTCTAGGAGTCGCTCTATCTGTGTTTCTCTCTTACGAATTTCGGATGCGAGCTGCTTCACTCCTGTAGACTTTTAACTACATTAGCGAAACCACACCACACCCCACATCGTCACACAACACCAAGGGTACTGAAGCTTGCTCATCTAGGATTTTTTGTATCTCTTTTCATCTAAAGAACTCTGGGCTTAAGAGCTCGTTCCATAAGGCCCAGCAATCATCATATGGGCCACATAAACCCACATGTCACACTCTTCGGATACGCTGGGGCTGCATCATTTACGACTGGTGCACTGGCATACACAAGGATGTTTTTTACTGCGTCACGAGAAAATGGATGTACTGTTAGTGTTGCTGGAGTAAAAAGTGTGAAAAGTATTTAGATATGGAGAGGCATGGGCCTTTAATATTTACGGATCCGGTGAAGGCGGTTGGCAGTACTGGTTGATAAGGTTATTGGCAAGTGTTGCTGAAGTAAGACTTGGGAAGCAAAGTTATAAGCTCTGTGAAGAGTTTTATCAGCTATGTAGGACGCGTAGACGAGTGGACAGCAAAGGAGGTGAGTGGTATGATGTGAAGCCAGAGGCAGGGGTGTCTGATGTATCCACTGGAATTCAGTCAGTTCATAGATATGCTCCTGGAACATAAGAGAAAATGTATTGTCGATATGTATTGTTACAAGGATGCTCACAAAAGCACATAAGCACGTACATCCACACGAGCACATGCACACGCACACGCCACACGCTCACACCCACCCACCCACATACTCATTGACACACACACACACACACACACACACACACACACACACACACACACACACACACACAAACACTTGCGAAGTGAGAGCGGGTGTAAAAGGGAAAAAGTGAAGTTGTGTTGCCTATCACAGACCAGGACTGATAAGGTGGATGGCTGATTAGTCGTGTATCATAGTAACTGTTGGACAAGGAAATGTGTTCCTACAATAACACATTTTACCACACTAATATTTCACTAACTGGCCATCTATTTCATGCACGAAAGCTGCAGGACAGGAAGAACTTAAAAGGGTGGGTGGCATGTAATCTAGGGTAAAAGATGCAGATTCAATAAAAACGTGTTACGAATGAAGGCATCTGTTTGGGAGTGACTGAAGAGATAGCCACGTTATGAGTGTGATTCACTGCCACTTAGTGCTGGTGCCTGTACACTTAGTGCATATCACTGAGATTTTAAGTAATGGGTGGACGACTGCAGCTGGGCGTTGAAGATGACTGTGATTAACGTTTGTGTCCTTCTTCAGGTTGTTCTTGCTTGATGGGGATATAGTCTGGCCTGAGCATAATGGTAATAAATTTCCCACTGAGATAGATGGCCTGCAGAAAATACATATTTTTTGCATTTTGCAATACACATTTTATATATGACACTGATAGTAGTGCTGGAGAAGGACGCCTGCAAGTGATGGCACCAATATAACCATGTGGCTCCACTGCCTGGTTATAAAACCGTTCCTCTGTAACTTCACTGTCCCCCGAGAACTGGATGGTGGATTGCAGGAGGAGGACAGGTTAAGCCTGCAATCCAATGGGCTCACTGACAGATTTGCTATAGATCACAATTACTAAAATTACTGTTACTTGGATAGTGCTTTGCAAATTTCTCTTTCTCTTTCATACCTTGGTTTTGTTTAGTTTTCCTACCATACCCGGTTGAAATCTCGTGTTCACTAGCATTATTTCCTAGGTAGTTCATTAACATTACTATTACTCAGAATTTAAGTACCGTATTAAAATCCCCATTTATAAAACTCAAGCCATCATTTCCCTTCCTTAGTGAAATTGACCTCGTCTCCTTTCAAATTAGAAATCACCTCTCTAATCACATGACTACCATCTCAGTACGACGGCTGGTTATCGCCTGGGGATGCACGAGGTGGTTCTGGACAGAAAGAGTTGGAAATAATGGAACAAGTGGGTCCACGCTTAGTCTGGAAAAAAAAAAAAAAATCAAGTGGATATGTAAAAGCACAGAACTTCTGCAGTATTTCTAAGCAAGAAACGTTACCTGGATTTGGTAGGAGACAGACAGACAGACAGGCACAGAAAAATTATATTATTGGACCCGGGATTTAAAAAAAAATAAAATTACGCCTCTAGAGTCTCCGTGCATGCAGGTCTATGAATGACTGCAGGTAAGCAAAAATGTGCAGAGTTTTTCTTCTAACTTAATTTTTTATTCAGGTGTGTTGTGCAGATTTAACATAGGGTTTGGCTCTTAAAATCTTCATTGTTCCCTCTGGATTATTTCGTCCAGAGAAGCTGAGGTAATTTCCTATCAGTTCAATTTACTCACTGCAAAAGTTCACCTGTCGTTAAGTAGATAGGTATGTAGGTAGGTAGGTATCTAGGAAGGTAGGTGCCGCCAGTGCCAATAGTGTAGAGATTCGTTGCTACAGTGTTGGTATCGAAGAGTATCGTAGATTACCGCTGCTGCCAAACGTATATAACAGTTGTAGCTAGGAGTTTGGGATTGTAGGAGATTGGCGAGGCACCTGCTACCAATATAAAGAGTTGTGAGGCATCAGATAGCATGGAGATTGTATATCTGTAGGCCTTCCTCTGTCTCACTCCTCCCTCTGTCTGTCTTGTATTGAAAATGGTGAGTTACAGACACTCCGGGGTTAAGACGTTTTGTTGAGGCACACCTATTTTCTTCACGAACAGAGTGACGTGACCCACTAATTGCCATAGTGACCACTAATCACTTACTGGCACCTAACTCCTACTCTGCTCAATCTCCTATACCTTCTGTATCTCTACTCAGCCTCCTTCTGACACCTTTCTCCTTCTATCCCTTTCTGCCTCCTTCTGACCCCCTACACCAGCAGTTCTCAAACTTTTTAGTGTGTGACCCTATTTGGAATATTTCAAGACTTTGCGACCCGCAGGGTAAAAGAAAGAGAGAGAGAGAGAGAGAGAGAGAAAGAGAGAAGTCTTCTATAATTACAATTTCAATTATGTAAATAAATTACACTGAAAGCATTAAGCCTATTCTGTGTCCGTGCGACCCATCAAAAGTCCTATCGCAACCCACCTTTGTCGTGACCCACAGTTTTAGAATCCTTGCCCAACACCAGATTGCAGAGTATATTCATGTCACGGTTTTTTTTAAATAAATGCAATTATTAATTGATAATGTTCAATAATACTGAACAGTAGGAACAAGAATTGTCTTGCTAAATCAAGCAATGATTACTTTATGCCGGCTCGCTTCGCCGATTCTCTCAGAACTAGAATTTATAAACTTTCTCAACATTACACAGCAGAGACTCATTACTCACAATTGCTGTTTATTAGTACTGTTAGCCTCTGGAGAAAGTGACTTCACCCCTGACAATAAATAACTAATACTATTAATGATATCAGGTTCTTGCTGATGCGTTAACTCCAAGAAGGCACAACGGATTTTAAACTTAATACAACAAGACTGGCCTAAGTACCAGTTATGAATGGCAAAGCGTTTATGCAAGCTAGGAGCTAATAGAGAAATATGCTTAGTATGGAGAAATGAAACACGAGTTTACATTACATTAAGCTCGAGAAAAAGAACTGTTAAATTTATTGATTACACAGAAATAAATTTAACATTACATTTCAAAATGAATTCAGAATAAAGAGATTGCACTCACTCGCTCAATCAGAAGCTAACCTCTTAAACCTAGGAAAATATGAAAAGGAAATACTGGTCAATGTAGCGTATCACCAAGGATGGGAGCCTGGAGAACTGTAGATCTAGTGGAGTCTGGGTGCTAGAAGACCTCTCTCACTCTCATTACTGGAGCACAGAACCACACTCCATTGCAACAGGCAAAAGACTGATTCAAATACGATGTGTGTGGTAGGATGCCCAGGCCAGCCGGAAGAAGGCGTGGCCAACAATTGAGGCAAGCAGGGGCGAACAATATAGAAACAATAATATCGCTCAGTAGAGCACTTAATGACGTACATTAGAACTGTCACTTGTGAAACAGTGACGAATATTTTGAAAAAAGTATACCATCGAAATGGAGAGAGAAAAGGTTAACTGATACAGTGAGTTTTCCACTAATAGTTTGTGGTTTCTCACAAAAGGAAAATGTCGCGAATTTGATTCGTGACATTACGCCCCTTCAAAATGAAATTTTTTCCTTATGGGAAAAAATTTGTGGATATATATATGCACACATCCTAACTCAGTCACACAAGATTCACAGTGTGGTGTGTGTGCTATCCTGCTACAGGAGAAAATCACTATCACCAATGAGCGTAAAAACCTCGTATTTACGTTAATAGAGGCAAGCTTGAGGGAAAAAACTCCGTGACGACGGTGAAAATCCTGTACTCAGGTCAAACTGAGCAGAAGTTCGCTACATTTACATTGACAACTAATTGTTGTGTAGCGTGGTGTATGTGATACACAGCGTAGGTGTGACAGTTGTAGTGTAACTGTACCTACGTGTAAGATGATAGTAAATATTAATAATATGGTGACGACGAAGGCAGAGGAGAAGAGGCGGCAGTGTGCACCAGACGATCAGCTGGCCCGCACAGCAAAACTGCTACACTCATCGCTGTACCTGCAAAATCAGTTAAGGTGAAGCATCAAAAGTATCAATGAAACAAAAATTCTTATTACATTACAATTACTCTCTCTGCCTAGCAATCAGTACATGCTACGAAAGGTATGCTCTAGCTGAAAAATATGAGTGACAGCCTAAGCTTCGTACATTCGAGGTCACCATTAATTTATTAGGTACATTATTAACCAGGAAACGTAGTCCCTTGACACCGTTGGTCTTGAGGACTCGTGTAGTTTACTGGTTAAACTTAACTCTGCAATTACGATTAGTGTCGGCAAGTTGAGAATTCTTATGCAAACTCGGGCTCGTGTGTCCGCAGACACAGCCTCGGACTGCACACGGGTCCTCAACCTCTGCCTTAACCTAGTACCTATATATCGGGGAGCTGAGAATCCCTGTGCAAACTCGGGCTCGTGTGTCCGCAGACACAGCCTCGGGTCGCCTCTGCGGGATTCTCTCTCGAACTTCCCCCTTAACCTACAGTATTTATTAATATCGGGGAGCTGAGAATCCTTGTGCAAACTCGGGCTCGTGTGTCCACAGACACAGCCTCGGACTGCACACGGGTCCTCAACCTCCCCCTTAACCTAGAGTACACATGTATATACAGTATCGGGGCAGCTGAGAATCCTTACGCAAACTCGGGCTTGTGTTTCCGCAGACACAGCCTTGGGTCGCCTCTGCGGGTTCTCGAACTTTCCTCTTAACTTACGGTACATATGTATGTACAGGCCCTGGACATGATGTGTCCTGTGGGGCCAATGAGCGAGACGTCAGGTCTGCACCCACTTCACCACTGCCCTGTCTCTCAACTGTCTCAGAGATTACGAGTGTGGTTACAAATGGCACAGGAAGGACATGTCCCTGATTAGTGGTGTTACTTTGACACACACTGCAGGAATGCACAAAACTATTTATGTCTCGTCCCATCCCTGGCCAGAAAAAGTCAGCTCGGATACGGCCCTGGGTCTTCCTTTTGCCCACGTGACCTCCTGAGGCTGAACAATGACCCCATTCTAACACTGCTAGGTGGTACTTGGCAGGAACGACAAACTACAGTCGAACCTCGCCCTCGGGTGTTCGTGACTCACGGTAGAGCCGTCCTTGTTTGCGAAGGAACTTGGCTCGACATCCCCGTGAATACTTAATCACTCTACCCTTTTGTTTCTTTTGCACGGCAGCAAGTGTCGGGTCAGAATGTTGTTCTTGAACAACAAGTTGGCTAAACATCAGATCTTGTGGCGATTCAATGGTCACTGGGGTGACACAATCTGGAGCCTCAGTCATGGCTCGTGTTTCTGCAGCCGAAGTCTGAGTAGCGTCATCTTTGGTGCAACTATCCTTGACACCAGAAATATTGCCTATGATTAGGTCAAATAAGGGTTCTGGCATGACAACTGCGAGTGTCATACCAGCATAAAAAGGAGATACCACCTGGATACATGCCGCTGGGAACAATCTCACTGATCCATCAATAAGGTTTGCATGGATCTGTCGACCTGTGTACTGCTCAGGCCGAACTAGACTCTGCTTGACAGAGCAACCTGAGGACCCGTTGTCTCTCAGGACCTTCACAGGGATGTCTCCCACTAACCCTGGCTGAACAAGGAAGGTACTGTCACCTGTGGGAGGGCCTGTGAAGGAAGCAGCTAGCCACTCATGAGGATGCTGAATAATTGATGCGGCAAACATTGTGCCTTGTGAATTAGATACTTGAGTGGTTGTACTCACTGCCTGTGGAGATGGAACATTGGCCATCTGTGGAGGGGGGTTCACTGTCACTGTGGGACTAGTGAACTGTGGGGGAGTACCCGTACTGGTAGGGACGTGACCACCGTGCTGCTGCTGAGGAATGAAGGCTGCGTTTGCTTCCTGCCTCCTATTCACTTGAGCTGGTGGTGAAAAGGACAGTCCCGACGGTCGGTTGCATGGCTGATACTGCTGCTGGTTAGGGTACTTGTACCTCTTCCACTCAGGTTTCTGAGTGTTTTGCCCCTGGTCCTTCCTCTGCGGTTTTGGACCTTGGCCATTATTCTGAGAATGGCCTTGTTGCTGGGGTTCAGTCTGAGATGATTTCCCAGATTTATCAGGTTTTCTGTTCCAGGTATGCTGCTTGCGAGTTTGATATCTGTATACAGTGAAATATGCATCAGCCTTTTCCACCATTTGGCTGGCATCTTTCACCTGGCAGATCTTAAGCTGTGCTATGAGCTCAGCAGGCCACGACCTTTTTAGCTGTGTATGCAGCATAAGGTCAATTATCCCCTCACGCGTGGAAGGAGTTTCATCTTTCTCCATCCACTCATTTAAGTAAGCAGTGAGACGGTCGAGGAACTGAACAGCTGTCTCCTTGTCTTGGAGACGAGCTCGCATGAACTGAACTTTGGCGTCGTCTACTGTGAGACCATACGCCTTAATGAGTGCAGCTTTCATCATCTCATACGTGAGATTGTCTCTACGAATTCTGTGGAGAATATCGAGGGCAGGGCCCTCAAATAAACTAAGAAATTGGAGCTGCTTAGCTGCCTCATCCAGTTGATACATGTCTGCCACGTCCTCAAAACGAGCTATGTACGGCTCGATTCGCTCGCCTTCCTTGTATGAAGGAAGCTTGATGCGTGGGGTAGCCAGGACATGTGTAGGAAGAACGCTCGTAGAGCTTCGACCAACTGCACCAGACGTGTCTGAAGCCAAGGAATCTCGCTTGAGCTTCAGCACTTCAAATTCATGTTTTTCGCATGCCTCTCGCTCGGCACGTTCGTGTTCTTGTTCTCTCTCGCGTTGTTGTAACTCGTATTGACGTTCTCTCGTTCCTCACACTGTTCTCGCTTGTATTCTAAGTCAAGTTCCCACTGTTTTCGCTCGTGTTCGCGCTGTTCTCGCTCGTGTTCGCGCTGTTCTCGCTCGTATTCGCGCTCCTTTTCACGCTGCTCTTGCTCATATGTACGCTCTCTTTCACGTTGTTCGCGCTGTTCTCGCTCGTATTCACGCTGAAACTTATGCTCTTCAAGGGCATCCTTCTCGCGCTGCTGCTCCTAATTATGCCGTGAGAGTATGTACTCTTTAATTTCCTGGGGATCGGTAAACCCCATGACTTTGGCTTCCTGTAAAAATACGGTGGTAGCCATGACGCTAATTTACTAAGCAAGCCGAAACTGAGTACTGACTGCTGCTTCACAAACGAATGCTAATAAACACAAGTAAAGAATACAGACACAAGCTAGTGGTGACCAATCTTATCTAGTTAACTGGCAAAGAATAAAGCAAAAATGCAAATGACTGGGAAGACTCAATAATTAACGCAATGGGTACGGCGACTTCCCAGCAGCGAATAAAATCGTCTGGCATTACCAAGAATAAAGTACTAAATAGAGTTAAGTAGTCTACGGATTAATAAAGCAGAAATTCACTTGCTAAACTAACGGTAAACACCAGTAAGCTTGTACCTATAACTTTAATGATAAATACCTAAATATAAACGAGTGAGTATTATCTCGTGAATAGCATTAGAGCTAGGAGTTAATATCCTGGAATGAGGTCGCCAATTGTCACGGTTTTCTTGTAATCAATTATTAAATGATAATGTTAAAAAATACTGAACAGCAGGATCAAGAATTGTCTTGCTAAATCAAGCAATGATTACTTTATGCCTGCTCGCTTCGCCGATTCTCTCAGAACTAGAATTTATAAACTTTCTCAACAGTACACAGCAGAGACTCATTACTCACAATTGCTGTTTATTAGTACTGTTAGCCTCTGGAGAAAGTGACTTCACCCCTGACAATAAATAACTAATACTATTAATGATATCAGGTTCTTGCTGATGCGTTAACTCCTAGAAGGCACAACGGATTTTAAGCTTAATACAACAAGACTGGCCTAAGTACCAGTTATGAATGGCAAAGCGTTTATGCAAGCTAGGAGCTAATAGAGAAATAAGCTTAGTATGGAGAAATGAAACACTAGTTTACATTACATTTAGCTCGAGAAAAAGAACTGTTAAATTTATTGATTACAAAGAAATAAATTTAACATTACATTTCAAAATTAATTCAAAATAAAGAGATCACACTCACTCACTCACTCAGAAGCTAACCTCTTAAACCTAGGAAAATATGAAAAGGAAATACTGGTCAGTGTAGCGTATCACCAAGGGAGGGTGGGAGCCTGGAGAACTGTAGATCTAGTGGAGTCTGGGTGCTAGAAGACCTCTCTCACTCTCACTATTGGAGCACACAACCACACTCCGTCGCGACAGACAAAAGACTGATTCAAATACGATGTGTGTGGTAGGATGCCCAGGCCAGCCGGAAGAAGGCGTGGCCAACAATTGAGGCAAGCAGGGGCGAACAATATAGAAACAATAATATCGCTCAGTAGAGCACTTAATGACGGGCATTAGAACGGTCACTTTTGAAACAGTGACGAATGTTTTGAAAAAAGTATACCATCGAAATGGAGAGAGAAACGGTTAACTGAACGATACACAGTGCGTTTTCCACTAATAGTTTGTGGTTTCTCACAAAAGGAAAATGTCGCGAATTTGATTCGTGACAATATAGTATATTACTGCCTGGTTTCTGACTGGCTGACGTGTGTGTGTGTGTGTGTGTGTGTGTGTGTGTGTGTGTGTGCATAGCATCTAGCACGCTTCCGTCACGAAGGCTAACTGGCTTCCGTGAGTTACAGCAAGTGTTTGATATATACCCTGAGACTCTTGGTAGTCTGGACTGTCTGACCCTTCTGATTACAGACCAATAGGTGTCATATCTTCTCTTGGTAAGGTATTTGAAACTTTAATTAATATGCACATTATTAACCCGCCCAATCCCGACGTTTTCTGAGCTTTGTTCCGCCCCAGTCCCGGCTTTTTTGGACCATTTTTTTTTTTGCTCAAACATTCGCTTTTGGTCAGAAACCAAGGAAAATCACAAAGAAAGGTGTCCCTTGGGTCCAGAAATGGCTTACCTGGAGCACGTAAGTTTGACAGGTACTGCCATGCTCTATGAGTAGTCTTTTCGCCGTACATTTTCTATGGTGGCACGGGTACTCTGAACTGATGCAGTATACATTTATTATCATGTATTCATACGTTGGAAATATGTATACCAGAAGTATATTGGGTTTTATACAGAAAAAACTGAGAAATAAGGTATGTACCATTGTGCGACCCTAGCAAAATCGGTCGATTATGTCACCGATGGATAACAAACATCGTTATTTCATCAGCTATTGTATTTTTTCATGTTCCATATTACTTCCACAATAACATCATACCATTTTCAACTTTATATAATTGTTTGTACATATTTTGAGGCATTATGACAAGAATTAGCATAAAAGTAGCGCTTATTTACCAAGTGAGATCATTTTATTTCATGCTTTTTTCAGCTCAGATTCTATTTTTTCACCTTTTAGATTACTTATAATATATAACCCACTTACATGTTATACAATTAGTTTTATAGATGTACTTGCTTTACGAAAAGAATTAGCATAAGAATAGCACTTATTTACCAAGTGACAACTTGGTCTTTCATGCTTTTTTCAACTCAGATTCTATTTTTTTCACCTTTTTGATTACTTTTAACATAACATATTACCCATTTACATGTTAGACAATTGCTTTTACAGAAGTACATGCTTTATGGAAAGAATTAGCATAGAAGTAGCGCTAATTTACGTAGGTAAATCATGTCATGTCATTATTTTTTCACCTCTGAATTTATTTTCTCCCACTTTATAGTACTTCTCACATTACATTCTGGCCTTTTCCATGTTAGACATTTGCTTTCACAGTAGTACACGATTTACAGTAAGCCTTATTCTAATATATATATATATATATATATATATATATATATATATATTATATATATATATATATATAGAGAGAGAGAGAGAGAGAGAGGTGGGATGGTGGTACACTGGGAGACAGCTTATCCCATAATTGGTGGCTAAATTTAGAGCCCTTGGGGAATTTCCCACTCCTCTTACACCGTGAACAGAATTACTGACTGTATGTTCTATGACTTTCAACTTAGACTATTTTTCAACTTACGTGCTAACTTTCCAGTAACTATACCTTTCATGCTTTTTTCAACTCAGATTCAATTTTTTCACCTTTGTGATTACTTATAACATATAACCCATTTACATGTTAGACAATTGCTTTTACAGATGTACATGCTTTATGAAAAGAATTAACATAGAAGTAGCGCTAATTTACGTAGGTAAATCACGTCATGTCATTATTTTTTCACCTCTGAATTTATTTTCTCCCCCTTTATAGTACTTCTCACATTACATTCTGGCCTTTTCCATGTTAGACATTTGCTTTCACAGTAGTACACGATTTACAGTAAGCCTTATCCTAATATATATATAGACAGAGAGAGAGAGAGAGAGAGAGAGAGAGAGAGAGAGAGAGAGAGTGTTGCCTCCCCCACACCACTCTCTCTTTCACGAATCTGTCTGCGCTCTCCCGCCCCAACACTTTCACTTTCTGCTGCCCTAACCATTCCCACACCACTACTTCCTGCCACAGAACACATAGAAGGAACATACCTGTGGAACAGTCGCGATGTGACGTCTGTCCCAGTCCCACTTGGCGATATCTTTTCCTTCCCCAGCCAGGAAAATACGCCACCATGTACAGCTTCCTCGTCCTCGTCCTCATCTGATGGTATGTGTTGCTGCCTAGATGCAGCACGTGGTGCAGGCTGGCCGTCCCCTGCCCTCCTATATGTTATATATTTGACCTTCCTTGGGGAACGGACCTCCTCATCACTGCTGCTGGTAACCTCCTCAGGCTGCATGTAATCGACATCGAAGGTGTCGTCGTCCAGTGGGGAATCACTATCCCCTGTAAAGGTATCCAGGGCGACTTGTATCTCCTCGTCTGACAGCCCACGACGCACCATGTCTGACCTGGGTGACTGCTGACAGGTAAGTGGAGGATCACAGGGTCAGGTGGGGTTAATCTGGGTCTAGGGGATTATCCTCCTGGCGGCAAGTAGGTGAGGCTTGCGTAGGCGGGCGAAACAAAAATCAGGTGCGAATTTTGAAAAATGTGAAAATTATGCAACTTGCAATGTTGCCGCGTTAATTCACGTCGCCGGGACATGAGTGCACTTCATGTGCGGATGTTAATTCACGTCGCCGGGACATGAGTGCACATCATGTGCGGAAGTTAATTCACGTCGCCGGGACATGAGTGCACATCATGTGCGGATGTTAATTCACGTCGCCGGGACATGAGTGCACATCATGTGTGGATGTTAATTCACGTCGCCGGGACGGCGTGGGTTAAACATCTTGAATCCAACAACTTAATTAATGACAGACAATATGGTTTTCGCCACGAAAGATCCATCACTGACATACTCAGTCTCCTAACTCATACCATCCATCAATCAACAGACCTAAATGGAGAAACTCATGCAGTAGCCCTTGATATTTCTAAAGCTTTCAACAGAGTATGGCACCGTTCCCTGCTGTCCAAACTCCCTTGCTATGGACTAACGTCTTTTGTTCCTTTGGTTTTCTCATATCTTAGTGACAGGAAAATAAGAGTAAAAGTAGATGGTGTATATTCCAATTTCCACTCAACGCCGGCGTGCCACAGGGATCAGTTCTGGTGCCAACCCTATTACTAGTTCATATTAATGATCTCTTATCTGTCATCTGTCACCCACAATCCCATCCACTCACATGCAGATGACTCAACACTACAAAGTTCATTCACACTGACACCCACTTACAAAGTCTAATATCTCTACCTCTCAACTCAGTACAGCCATCTCGATAAATCAGGACCTATCTATGATCAGTGAATGGGAACAAAACAACCTTGTCTCATTTAATGCTAGTAAAACTGAATATATACAAATTACTAATAGACAGATATTGCCAGATTCGTACATTACCTTCAGTGCTACCAATATTCCCATCTCCAAAAGTACTGAAATTCTTGGCTTCTCACTTAACAATGCCCTCAGCTGGACCTCTCATGTTAGATCACTTGCTAAAACCACCTCAAAGAAACTTGGATTATTGTACAAAGTCCGTAACTTCTTCACTGACGAGCAGTTAGCAATATATATATATATACATATATATATATGTTATATATATATATATATATATATATATACTGTATATATATATATATATATATATATATATATATATATATATATATATATATATATATATATATATATATATATATATATATGTTATGTACTGGGCTACAGTTGATTTTATGTTGATAATTTTGTATGGCGCTAGAATGATGTTTAAAATATCCTAATGGCCCTTAATAGGAGAAAGATTCCCCACCCCTGCCCTAGACATATCCTATTACATAATTATTGTTCTAGTGTTACTTATTGCACTTTGACTGTATGATGCCTATAACTAATATATGTTAAGGCGTATATATCGTTCATCACGCCAAACTGTCGTACCTATGACTTAGCTTTATATTTCCATTTACACAGTGTATAGGAAAAAGCTATAAGATTAACAATTAAGTGAAATGCTAATGTAAATACATGGTATTTATCACTGATAATATTGTAAAACTGAAGGTAGTAATATAACTGTACAGTATTATATATATATATATATATATATATATATATATATATATATATATATATATATATATATATATATATATACCGGTATATCATCATCCGAACAACCTTTCCCACCCTAGGGAGGGTGAGGAGTAGCAATGTCCAGACAGCCATAAATTGCCAAGTCCAATGGGCAACGATTCCATTCACTCATCATTCAAGCTCATGGAATCCTGGTTCCATCAGACAGGCCAAAAGAAAAAAAAAAATCTTTTCACCACGTTCTGTAGCTTCATATATACATATTTCATAGAGCCAATCCGAATTCTGTCACGTTGAAAGGAGGTGACAAATCCCTGGTTATGCTCTTCTCTGCACAAAGTTTCCCCATCCAGCTCGGTCTCTCGTCAGTTCCTTAGCCTCACCAAGTTCCATACCTCTTTTCCTCACATACTCATCCACCGTATTCCTGCACCTTCTTTTTGGCCTACCTAGCCTCCTCCCTTCTTCAAATTCGCCTAGATATACCTTTTTCACCACACTTTACGGTACTTTGTTACCTATATTACAGCAATACACTACAATGTTCTAGAAGCAGCAGCAACATGGATATTTTATGGGTCACTGGGGTGATTTTCATCTCCCATATTCACCCATTAACTTGTTGTCAGATGTACAATAACACCTGAAGCCATGAGCCAAAGTTACTTAGTTCGTAACCAGTTTACAACGACATAATCATCACAGAATGGGTAGCTATAGCTACTCATAAGCTACAGTACTTTGTTACCTAAATGATCTGATAATGCCATCTTACTAAGAAAATTATATTTTTTGCTTTAGTGCAACAGTAAAGGATCCTGATTCATTTTCCTAGCAAGATAAGGGGATCAGTTTATCAAAAAATATCTACCTGTACAATTATTTGCTTATTTAGTCTGTACATCTGACTGTCAGTCACTCAGTCTGACTGTTCTCTCCACTCAACTTGTCTGTCTGCACCCCTTAAGTTCCGTAGATTACGGTAGCTACCGAAGCACTCTCCGAGGGCTTGGTGGTAGGTAAGACGTCGAGGAGAGGCAAGTGAGATGCATCAGCCATAATGCCATTGTGTTTTTAAGGCGAAGTGACAAATTAGTGGCGGGGAGTGGTGGTGGGTACCCACTCATGGCAGCAGTGAATTGCCAGTTAGCATAGTGTGCTGCCAGATGGTGCGCGACTTTTACCTCCTTTTTTTACCACCATATCCTTTTCCATCATCCCCTAGTGACTTTGTACATGACTGTAAGTTGTTTAAGCAGCTCTGAGCTATGGCTACCCAATCTGGAATGATTATGTTGTAGTAAACTGGTTACAAATTGAGTAACTTTGGCTCATGGCTTCAGGTGTTACGAGTATTGTACATCAGACAACAAGCTAATGGGTGAATACGAGAGATGAGAGTCACCATAATGACCCATGAAATATCGATCATGAAGCTGCTTCTAGAAACTTTGTGGTGCATCGTTGTAATTCCTGCTCATATGAGGAAGGCCACAAGTGCTCATAGCTGGATCACATGCGTTAGGCCAAAGTCTCTGGTTTACAGTTTCCATACACTGTTTGCATGGTTTATTTGCAACTATAATTCCTAAGGCTTTCTCGTGACTGACAGTATCTCACTGAATGTTGATCATATTGTAACTCCCATTTTCATTTCTGTTTCCAGTGTTCAACAGTTTGCATTTACTAATTTTAAAATACTTCTGCCAGACCTGGGCTCAATTGAACAGTCGATGAAGGCCGTTTTTAAGTGCGTGCCACTGAAAAAGGTGTGTCAGCGCTGTTTCCAACTATAGTGTTACCAGCATATTTAGATATTTTTAAAAATTCACCCTCATCTACATTTATTATTATATAATAAAAACAGAATAGCACCCAGTCATGCACCGTGTGGCACTCCATTTGTAACATCTTTCCAATCTGATTCTTTACCATTTATCATGACTCCGTTTATGTCCTGTTAGCCAGTTATCTATTCATCCGAGCATACTGCCTCTGAATCAATGTGTCCTCTATTTCTGAAATGCACTTTTATGGCTAACTTTATCAAACTCTTTTTTTTTTTTTTTTTTAATCACTGTTGACAATGTAAATCAATCTGGTCTCATTATAAATACTGCATATATTGTAAATAAAATCCAAGATTTTTCTTAAGTTAGACCAGTTTTTCTCGAAAACTGTGTTGTGAATCTGTGATGAGATTATTTATTTCAATGTGCTTAACAAACTTGTTTTTGACAATAGTTTCCAACAACTTGCACACCACTGAAAATAAGCATACTGGTCAATAGTTATCCGGTTGAGAGTTGTTGCCTTTCTAAATACTGGATTTAAAAATGCTAGTTTCCACTCACGAGGCACCTTTCTAATTATTAGTGATGTATTGAATAGCTCAGCTAATGGCTTAGAAAAGATATTTCCTTCACTGTTTCTATCGAAATGCACAGAAATATTTTATCTGGACTTCTTGTTTTATTCATTTTAAGATTACCAGAGGCAAGAAGAACAGGGAGGATTTGAGCAGGGAAGAAGTTGTGTTGATCAGATATTCATCCTTAGGTCTTTAGTGGAAAAGCTTTTAGAGAAGTGAAAGACGTTCAATGCGAACTTCATGAATTTGGAGAAAGCACATGACGGAGTGGACAGACAAGGAATGTGGACAATACTAAGAACATATGGAGTTAATGGGAAGTTGTTGAATGTCATGAAGAGTATGTGTGAGAAAGCTAAGGCTGCAGTGCATGTGGATGGTGAACTGAGTGAATTTTTCTATTTGAATGTTGGATTGATACAGGGATGTGTCATGTCTCTATGGCTGTTCAATCTGTATATGGATGGGGTTAAAAAAGAGATACAAGGTAAGCCAGTGGATGTTGGGGCGGCCTTATTGAGAGAGGGCAGTATTTGGAAACTTCCCATACTGTTGTTTGCAGATGATACTGTGTTGTTTAGTGAAGACGAAGGGGAGCTGCAAGGCTTGGTGGATGAGTCTGGGAGTGTGTATGAAATGGAATGTAAAGGTGAATGTATGGATGAGTAAAGTTGTGGTCTTCGTGAGAAGTGAAATCACTGAATGTACGGTGAGGTTGGATGGTGATGCACTGGAAAATGTGAGTGCATTTAGGTACTTGGGCAGTGTAATGGGTAAGGATGGAAGTTTGGGGGATGATGTGTTTGAAAGGGTACAACAAGGAAGAATGGTTGCAGTTGTTTGAGAGCAGTGTTAAATAGGGAAGTGAGCATGTACGTAAAAAGGTCGCTGCATGATAGTATTGTGATATCAACACTAATGTTTGGAAGTGAAACTTGGACCTTGTTGGAAGGACACAGGTCAAGTGTGACAGCAGTGGCAATAAGTTACTTGAGAGGAAGATCTAGAGTTACTGTACATGGAAAGGCAGACTGACAATTAAGGAAGTGAAGAAGCATTGTGGTATGGATGTGGATGTGATAGAAAGGGTTAGGAAAAAATACATTGAGGTGGTTTGGCCATGTGGAGAGGATGGAGAGCGAGACTAACAAAGAGAGTGTATGTGAGTAAGATGGTGGGGGAGATGGGAAGGGGGAGACCGAGGATGAGATGGAGGGATGGAGTGTAGAGGTATATAAGAGAGAAATGTGTGAGCTGGGGGAAAAGGGCAGTGAAATGGCGGGGGACAGGGTGATATTGACGCGACTCGTTTCTGACCACCCCTTACGGGATTAAGGTGTCTGGCAATAGATAGACAGTAATTGTACTGTACATCATTCTCACTAACAGCCATTTTGCTAAGTATGTTACCGTCTTCTTAGATAACAGGAAAAGCTGGAGGAATGGAATCTGTATTTTCAAATGAAAGATAATATGAATGCAAAGAAAGTGTTGAGGATTTTAGCCATTTCTGTTTCATCGTTGATATGCTGTCTACCTGTGACTATTGGGCCAATTGTTGGTGCCATTACATTCTTGTTTCTGATGAAGATGAATAATCCTTTTGGGTTGGATTAACTGATAAGGGCAACATGAGCTTCAAAGGTCTGTTGTCTTCATTCGTTTTTATTATCCTTTATAACGAAGGTTATCCTAATTTTTTTTTTTTCAAATCGGTCTTTGTGGCGATAAATACTGTATATATATATATATATATATATATATATATATATATATATATATATATATATATATATATATATATATATATATATATATATATTATTGACTGGCAACGTTTAATATCCGTATTCCATCATCCGGGTTTAATATTATTAGCAGGCCGTTTCTTGCACATTAGTATACTTGACATCACTGCTTTGTTGAGAATATCTGTGAATAGTTTCCATGATACAAATTAAAAACTACTGTTCGAACAGTGAGACTGCATGCAACAGAATCAATACCTTCTTATAATTTTTGAAAATCTGCTGTCTCATAGATGTGACATTTCTTAACTTTGTCGTTACCGAAATTAAGGTTGAATATGACTCTGTGGTATTCAGTAGTATTAAAGTCTTACTAAGTTTTCCGATGTGGTCAAAAGCAGATCTAATATGCTACATCCTCATGTTGGACAGTCTGCCAGCTGATGCAATGAACTTTTTTGTAAGGTGGTGTACAAGTTCATTGCTGTATGAGAGGATAGAACCTCTCCCCAGGTGGCAATTGGTAAATTAAATTCACCAAAGGTTACAGCATCTTGGGTGCTACATAATTCAGCAGTTTGGTTGTAAATTTCACTGTCAGTGTTAGTGAACTGTGCAGTTGGACGATTCTTTAACCCAAGTACTATTTTGCTGTGGAATTTATTTCTAAGCTGGAGATATATAATGTCACTGTTATCGATCGAGGTTAAAGGAATTATGACTGGAAGAAGAGAGAGAGAGAGAGAGAGAGAGAGAGAGAGAGAGAGAGAGAGAGAGAGAGAGAGAGAGAGAGAGAGAGAGAGATGATGATAAAATGTTTGACAAAGAGATATATCATCAAGAGAAGAATACAGGAAAGTAGATTAGAGAAGACAAGCGTGTAAATAACAGAGAGAAGAAAGGACGAAAATTGAGGAGGAAGAATCAGAGACCAAAAAGAAAAGGAACTAGAAAATCAGACCCAGTACCCAGTACGGTATATCACATATTTACCAGTACCTGTTACTCTCTCTCTCTCTCTCTCTCTTCGTTTTTGTATTAAAGTTCCATTTCCTGTATGTTTACTTGCTTTCTTTTGATGTATACTCATTATGTAAGACGATTTGAAACTATTTTTTTCTTTCTCCTTTTCCTCTGTTCCATAACTTTTTCCTTCATTCCTTTGAAATTACTTTTTTTTTTTTCTTTCTCTCTCTCTTTGCTTCGTCCTCCACTTTCACCGATTACTGGCAAGGGAGAGTAAATCCCTCATCACCCTTGGTATCCATGTTAAGATTGTGTCTTGACAGGTTTTTTCCACGTCAAGGTATTTGGAAATTTGCCACGAGCTGGCGAGAAAACAAAATTAATTTCGCTCGTCTTTTCTCCTTGAATTAGCGGGAGATTTCTCTTGGGGAAAAACTAGAAGTTCTTGGAGGGTGAAAAGTAACGAATTTTTACTATAATCGGTTTGGGAGACAACAACTGGTGTGTGAACATGAAATGAATGTGTGTGTGTGTGTGTGTGTGTGTGTGTGTGTGTGTGTGTGTGTGTGTGTGTGTGTGTGTGTGTGTGTGTGTGTGTGTGTGTGTGTGTGTGTGTTTGGCTTGAGAAGTCTCTATGTGTATCACTACTTAAAATGAGCTGTATAGGTATACAGTCCATAGATTTGAGACAAATTGTGCTTCAAAATTTGTGTATTCAAGGTTGTTGTTGTTGTTGTTATTCTGTAGTTGTCAATTTTGAAGTTTCCCAGCCTGTTTGGCTAACCAAACCCTGCAACCACAAGCAAGCAGCCGCCTTCCTGTATAGCACTTCGCCAAGCTCAGAAAAGTCCTTTTTCATGGTGCGTTGCAGGGAGAATGAAGGAGGCATAGCAGCAAGTGGATAAGCTCTGCGTAGGATATATGTATGAGCAGTCGTCTCAGCCCGGACTTTAATTATTTGGTAAATGTGGTTGAGTTCTTCTCCTAGGAGTGCTGTACATGACTGGTTTCAGGGCCTTGGCCCCACATTACTCCCGTGGTAGTATCTTCTGGGAAGAAGGTAACCATCCACCTACTATCTTTTTGATGGGCTACTGATACGAATGCATCTTGCCAAGAGTGTCCCGGTGTAACAGGCCAGAATTCACCCCTGCCCATTTTTACCCCTAGGTGAAAATTGGCCTAGGCTAGATTTCCCCCTTGGGGGAAATTTAGACTAGGCTGTTTAGCACCCTCCTAGGCCAAACTTCACCCCTAAGATAAAGCCTTGCGGGGTGAAAATGGGCTACGCCAGTTTTAACCCTGGGAGTAAAACTAGCCTAGGCTACAATTACCCCAGGGGTAACTTTGGTCTAGTCTAGAACTACCCCAGGGTCAATCTGGCAGGGGTGAATTCTGGCTTGCAACAGGTCAGTTTAGACTAGGCTGTTTAGCATCCCCCCATAGGCCAAACTTCACCCCTAAGATAAAGTAAGATTGAGTCAATCTAAGATTAGAAGATTATTGAGTTTGACTTCCTTTTGAAGTATATGTAGGTGTGATGAATCAGTTTGGAAGTTTTACTTCAAATAAAGTTTGTTAATTGATAATTGTCTGAGTTTAATACTTTGTTGTAATCAGTATTGTTGGAAAGCTCAGAAGATCAAAAGATGAAAGAGGTTTTGAATTTGTCTGAGCTAGTTTGGGGAGCTACTGGAGGGGTATAAGTAAACCCCCAAGTCTGGCATTTTCCTTATGCTTTACCTAAATTTGGTGATGTACAATACTGCTGCAAGCAGTTCATTTCCGGATTACTTTTAAACTCCTTTTGGATAATATTAGATCACGAGTTTTCAACATGGGGTACGCATACCTCTGGGGGTATGCCAGAGGTTTATCAGGGAGTATGCATAGCCGTCTCATGTCTGTTTTGCAAAGAAAAAAAAAACGCCAAATATCACTTCCAAGTGTGGGTGAGAGTCGGGTTGGACGTGTGAGTGACCGTCCGCTGACTTGTCTCGAACGAGTATTGGACAGGGAGAGGGAAACCGCGAGATATGAGCTGCGGTCGGGTACGCCAGTCAGTTCCTGTTGCTGGTTGGACAAGGTTGGTCACTTTGGGGCTACTTTCTGCGTGTGATATAGGTTGTGGTATGACTGTGTGTGATGTGTGGTGTGGTGTGGCTGGGTGTGATGTGTGGTGTGGTGTGGCTGGGTGTGATGTGTGGTGTGGTGTGGCTGGGTGTGATGTGTGGTGTGGTGTGGCTGGGTGTGATGTGTGGTGTGGTGTGGCTGGGTGTGATGTGTGGTGTGGTGTGGCTGGGTGTGATGTGTGGTGTGGTGTGGCTGGGTGTGATGTTGGTTGTGGTGTGGCTGGGTGTGATGTGGTATGGTGTGACTGTGTGTGGTGTGGCTGGTTGATATGTGATATGATGTTGCTTGTGTGGTGTGGTGTGGCTGGGTGTGATGTGTGATGTGGTGTGGCTGGGTGTGATGTGTGGTGTGGTGCGGTGTGGCTGGGTGTGGTGTGGTGTGGTGTGGCTGGGTGTGATGTGTGGTGTGGTGTGGCTGGGTGTGATGTGTGTTGTGGTGTGGTGTGGCTGGGTGTGATGTGTGTTGTGGTGTGGTGTGGCTGGGTGTGATGTGTGTTGTGGTGTGGTGTGGCTGGGTGTGATGTGTGTTGTGGTGTGGTGTGGCTGGGTGTGATGTGTGTTGTGGTGTGGTGTGGCTGGGTGTGATGTGTGTTGTGGTGTGGTGTGGCTGGGTGTGATGTGTGTTGTGGTGTGATTGTGTGGTGTGGCTGTGTGTGAGGTGAGATGTGGTGTGGCTAGGTGTCATGTGTGGCTTGGTGTGATGCGGTGTATAGTGTGGCTGGGTGTGATGTGTGGTGTGGTGTGGCGGGGTATAATGTGGCTCAGTGTGATGTGGGATGTAATGTGGCTGGTTCTTTTCCAGGGCATCATGGAAGACCAGCTGTACAGTGATATTCTGCGGTTTTACACATCGACAGATACGAAATATCCTGACGCAATATATACAATACCTCCTGACCAGCGTACCAATGCAAAATCAAACTTTCGAAAGGCTGCTAAGCCCTATAGAGTTGAGGCTGGTGTGGTATATCATGGTGAGAAACAAGTGATACTAAAAAGTCGGGTACATGATATACTGAATGCATGTCACAACAATCCAGTTTCAGGTGGACATTTTGGTCGGGATAAGACCCGTGCCATAGTATCAGAGAGGTATTATTGGAAAGGCATGAAAGCTGATGTCCAGATTCATTGCAAGGCATGTACAAAATGCTTTTCAGCAAATCCCAAGATTTCAAAAGATCACACTCCTCCTCTACACTCTATTCCAGTCCCATCCAAGGTTTGGAATCTAGTTGGAATAGATATTATTGGCCCTCTTCAAGACTCTCAAAATGGCAACAAGTACATAGTAGCTATCTCCGATCATCTTTCAAAGTATACTCAGGCAGCTGCAGTTCCGAAGAAGAGTGCTGAATGTGTTGCTAATTTCTTGTACCAGGTCATCTGTCGCCTAGAATGTCCAGAGACATTAATCGCTGATCAAGGCAGAGAGTTCGTGAACCAAGTTGTGGATTCTCTTCTCAGCAAACTACAAACAGAGCATCGCATTTCATCAGCTTACCATCACCAGACCAATGGTCAGAGTGAGGGTGATAACAGAACATTGAAGGGTGCCCTGGCAAAGCTTGTGAATGAATATTGTGATGACTGGGATCAGCTTATTCCAGGTGTTCTATTTGCATACCACACCTCAGTTCATTCTTCAACAAAATGCACACCATTTGAGATCATGTATGGGCCCAAAGCAACACTGCCCATTGATCTACCCACTGACACCACACCTGTAGAGGATGTCAACAATGAACCAGCTGTATTTGATGCAAAGGAGGGTGACACATACAATCCAGGTGATGAAGCTTTGGAAGCAGCTGATGCCATCAGTCCAGAACTTTTGGCCACCATGAAAAAGATTTAAGATGACATCTGCTCCATTGGATCAGACAACATTGCCAAAGCCCAGTCACGTCAGAAGCAAAGTTATGACAACCGTCACAAGAGCCACTGCAACATACCAGTGGGGTCAAAAGTCTATATCAAGAATAGCCGAAGAATTCACCGTATGGGATCAAAACTGGAACCACACTGGATAGGACCCTATGAAGTCATTGAATTTCTCAGCAAAGGCAGAGTGAAATTACAGAACTGTGGAACAAACCAGAAGCCGAAAAACATCTATCATGCCTCAAACCTGAAAGTATCTGAAGCTCCTGATTCTACTGATGGTGATGAAGATAGTCTGCAGGTAATTGAAACACAGAATTCAAGCAAATGCAAGCTTGATGATCTCCAGCCCAATAAGAAGCCCAGAGTTTCTCAAATGTTCTCTCCCTTGTCTGCCATGGCAAGGACAAAGCTAGCTAAGGCCTTAGGTTGGAGAAGTTGTAAGCCTTAACTTTGGAAGAGCAAAAGAATTTACAGTACCAAAGAGACTGCACAAGACCCGAGGTGATGGCAATTGCTATTTTCGGGCCCTGAGTTACATATTTACTGGGACTGAAGAGCATCACATTGCTATCCGCGATAGTGTTGTGCAACATATGAGTGGGAGTATCGGTGAAAAGCTTACTAGCTACCTCAACCAGCCTATCAATGAGTATATGACTTCAAGTGCTATGGAGAAATGTGGTGTTTGGGCAACAGATGCTAAGCTCATGGGCACAGCATCACTTCTTGGCACTGATATCATTGTATACTCCAAAGTAGGTGAAAGTATGCAGTGGCTCACTTACCCAGCTTCCTTCAATCTACAGTACAGGATACTAGAGAGACTGGTATATACCTAGAGAATAGATCTGACTACTTCAATGTTGTTATTGGAGCTGAGTGAAAGTACAAGTAGAAACAGAAACTGAACACTTGTAAACAGTTGAATACTACATTATTTTAGCTTATTGAAATTAGGTGCACATTACCTATTAGTAGAGGTAGTAGTAGTAGTCATAATGTGGACATTTAATGTCATTTTGCAGAACAAATAAACAAATATAAGCTATATATGAACAGTTGAAGACTACATTATTTTAGTTGATTGAAATTAGGTGCACATTACCTATTAGTAGAGGTAGTAGTAGTAGTCATAATGTGGACATTTAATATGTTATTTTGCAGAACAAATAAACAAATGTAAGCTATATGTAATGGCTATAATATACATTTAGAGGATAGGGGAATTCTGGCCTTGGGGGGTGAAAAATGGGCTATACCAGTTTTACCCCTGGGTCAAAACTGGCCTAGGCTAGCCTAGGCCACAATTATCACAAGGGTAACTTTGGCCTATTCTAGAACTACCCCAGGGTCAATCTGGAAGGGGGGAATTCTGGCCTTGGGGGGTGAAAAATGGGCTATACCAGTTTTACCCCTGGGGTAAAACTAGCCTAGGCTACCATTACCCCAAGGGTAACTTTGGCCTAGTCTAGAACTACCCCAGGGTCAATCTGGCAGGGGTGACTTCTGGCCTGTTACACTGGGACTAGCAGGGCAGGGGCGTCCATCTTCACTGAGTCGGGCATATACTTGCAATATGTTAAAATTTACTTAGTATAAGTATTACCGGAACTACTGTCTAGAGTGTATACATGATAACCATACAGTGTACACCAGGATATATTTTGTTGGAAAATAACTGAAACAAAAGATTACGAGCGATCATGTCAACATTTTCTTTTTTAATGGTTGCATTCAGTTGCATGTTTTGGGGAGTAATCTGCAAGAAATGGTGTATGGGTGTATGTTGCCTCTTCTCCTTCGTCGTTTTTGTGATGAATGACTCATGAGAGCTGACGAGAAAAAGTGATGAGTAATGAGAGGTATCTATTCCACTTGTCTTTCACATTACCACCACATCCAATGATGCTGGGTGATTAGCTGAGGTGCAATGATGAGTTTTACTAGAAAAACTGATGTTGAGAAAAAGATTTAGTAACTGGACCAGTTCCTTCTGGTTTCATCGAGGCATCACTGAATGTTGTACACTTTAGCAACGTATCCGGACTGTTTTGAGCAGGATACGTCAAGGACTTCATATTTTGACTCAGTGTATTATTACCCTAAAGGTGTCAACGTTTGTTGTTCGTATGAGCAAAAGTTCATCCTGCCATTTAATCAGAAGAGCTGTTGAAGGAGGCCCGGTTTGTTGTCGAGTGAGTGAACATTGTGGGGTGGAAGGGAGGAGGTGGATGCCGTTTATGGAACAACAATAACTTCTTTTTACGGGAATTTGTTGCTTGGTGGAAGAAGTTACCACACCTTACTTAACGCTTCTCGTATGCTTGTGATTCTTTGTGACAGACAGCAACTGATTAACGTTATTTTTATCGAACAATAACTCATATAATTTAAAGATAGCCTAAAGCACTTACCTGTCACTGCTTCATCTTCAGTGCATTAGGGAGCTATAGACCCCTAAGTTGGGTTCTGTAATTTCAAAGCTTATTATTTTCTGAGGAATGAAGGGTCTTCTAATTCGTGCAGTTTTATGCAGGAATTCTGCAACCTTCATAATATGATTAATATTTCTACTGAAATAATGCACGAAGATTCAGCAAGGTGCTAAAACAAACTGATGTTGTGGCAAGTATGCCTGACAAACTGGCCGATCAAAATCCGAAAATGGGTGAAACGATACACACTAGAATATAAAGGCCTTACCTCTAAATGGTGCCTTGTTTGACTAAGATTTATCTACTTCGTTAGTATGTTTAGAAAATGTGCAAAGATAGAAGGAGGAAAGTAACCAGAATAACTCAGGTTATGTAAGGCCAGATTGGATGATTCCATTGCCCATAGAATCGAATACGATTACAGTTACATGGGAAGCCTGCGATTATGATTACAATTACGGTTCCACCAACAAAGCACTGGAATCGATATGATTACGATACTAAAGGTCTGTAATCAGATACGAGTACAAATCACATTATCGAAGGAAAGCAAGAGCTTATTGTCATACCGAAGCAGATGTTTCAGTGGCTAAAATGTGACCATGAATAATAGATAAAATTAGAAGTAAAGTTAGAAGTATATGCTCTCATGTTTTACGATGAAGATACTTTTGAAAAATAATCCATTGTCTTACGATTTACCGTATATCGAGTCATTTCTTACATAGGTTCAATGGGTATACGATTTTGGCCTAAACAAGTGTCCACCTCCCTTACCAGGTAGTTAATTTTCATTTCATTGCATTTCATTGCCACTTGCCACCAGAAATATCTAATCATTGGTTTTCTAACTTGCCTAAGCTGGTAGTTATTTCATTTCACTTGATGCTTCAGGTCCAGCACCATCCTATTGTTCCATTTCTGACCCTAACACTCCCAACAGCAACGAGTTCAAACACCATCTTGGAACAAGGAAATGGCTAAGAAATTTCATGTTGGCGATCATATAATTTTCTCACACAATAGGAGCTCTTGTTACAGTGCCCATTATTGTTAAGGTATGAAAATATATACTCTTCATATTCCATGGTTAAATACCTATATTTATAGTTTTATATCGGACGTTAGAGAACAAGCTTAATTTATTGGCAGGTCATTGTCACATTCGTAAGATTTATAGTAAATTTATCAAAGTAATGTATATTAACCCGCCGGATCCCATTGACATATATATACGCCCACATGTTTTGTCACTGTCAGTCCCCTTGATGTGTATAAACACTTATCAATTGGAAGGTCCCTAATTTGAACAATTTTCAATTTTTGCACGTGGTTTTTGGTACGTATCCACGGGCCACCTTCCTCTACAAGATGCCAGGCAGAGACAATGCCTTACCCTGCATGACCTCCCCCCCCGCACCCCATTGTCTTGGCAATCCACCAGTTACTAGTGACCTGGCCAGTAATGACATGTCGTGCCATGGTACGAAATTCAAGGCCACAGTGATTCCCCAATCGATGACAATGTGGAGGACAAAGTTTGCATAGCATTAGAGGAAGACACAGTCAGAAATGATGATCAAGTAATGTCGCCAAAAAAGGTCAGGGATGTTGATGTATTTGGTGAGTGAAACAATGCTTATATGCCTATATTACTGTGTGAAAACCAATATACTCTCTTACTACATATAAATTCATACCAAATAAATAAATGAATACCGTTTATGAGTGGTATGAAATAATTACCCTCACATAGATGTCGTTTTCTTTGGAGCCAGCCTGATAGAACACCCAGTACGGTAAGGGGTACTGCTACCTGTAACGAGTATTTTAAACCTCAGGTGAGTGATTTCTCTATGATTTCTCGATCTTTCTCACCAAAAGCGGAGGTTAGAGCCAAAATAATTTTTTTCCAAAATTGGTCGGGATTGGGGGGAGTCAGTGGTGGAAAATCAGTTGGGATGGGGGGGAGTTAAACTGGTCACCACCAGCCTGTGCCTATATTTATTGCCCGCCTTTACAAAGCAGAGTGATAGTGTTTTTACCCGCCTCTGTGTGTCAGTCAGTGTGTGTGTGTGTGTGTGTGTGTGTGTGTGTGTGTGTGTATTCCCATTATATTCCATGAATGGCTTAAGTTATCAACATGAAACCTTTAGGATATCAAGATATGGCCAAAATCTTGACCGAGATCGAAAATGAGCACTCGGGGTCAAGGTCATGGTCACCATAATGGCTGATAAAGGTCAGCTAAATTTTTATTGTCCGCCTTTAGCACCATTATATCTCATGAACGGCTTGAGCTATCAACATGAAACCTTCAGGGTATTATGATATGGCCAAAATCTTTAACTTGGCCAATATGATATTCTGGCAGGCAAATTATCTTGCTGACTTTGCATGGCAGTTTTTCTTCTTGACTGATATCAGTTCTACTCAGTCCCACATTAATGACTTAATACTAGCTGGTATAGGTTTATTCATATAAAGTCAACAGTTCACCTAAAAATATCGAGCTCTCCAAAATGGTTTGATAGCAATTATGCCTGAGGAACAAGCCAAAAGTAATTAGCATATAACTTTCTTAAAATCAAAAACAACTGAATGACTCTGTCAATTAATAACTGTTAAAAACAATGCAAAAGCAGTAATAAATCTCGCTAAATCAAACTTTTTGGAAATCAAGCATGAAAATTACACAACAGTCCTAATGACAATAGAATATTTTGGTCAACTCTCAGTTCTTTCAATAATAACTTTAACAAGCAATAACCCATTTCCCTACTAAAATCTTCAGACAGTAACGTTAGAAATGACCCACGTGGTAAAGCGAATGTCCTTGCCAGTACCTTTGCCAGAAACTCTACCTTAGAGAATGTCAACTAGAACATCCGTGTATTAGAACTTAACTCTCCTGAAACTGTTCCACTTAAAATGCAGACTAGATGCGTAAAATCTATCTAAGACAATTTGCCAATGAACAAAGCTCAAGATCCAGATGGAATTCCTCTAATTATTATGAAAAAGTGCTCCCCAGAACTTGCTTCTGTTCTAGCTACATTATTCAGACAACACATACGTACTTCTTCATTCCATAATTCATGAAAAAAAAAAAAAAAATATCTGGCCAGTTCCAAAGAAAGGAAGTTCCTCTGACACCGCTGATTACTGACCAGTAGCTATCACGTCCTCTCTTAGTATAGTATTTGAAACCATAATTAATAAGCACATAATTAAACACTTTAAATCTAACAACTTAGTCAGCGATAGACAATATGGTTTTCTTGAAAAATCCTCCATTGACATACTCAATCTCCTGACTCATACCATTCATCAGTCAATTGACCTACATGGAGAAACTCATGCAGTAGCCCTTGATATTTCTAATGCGTTCGACAGTGTTCCTTGCTATCCAAACTCCCTTGCCATGGACTAACGTCTTTTGTTCATCTGCTTTGCTTATATCTCAGTGACAAAAATAAAAGTTTATGATGTATATTCTAATTTCTACTCAACGCCGGCATCTAAATTAATGCTAACAAAACCAAATATACATAAATTACTAATAGACAGATATTGCCAGATTGGTATATTACCTTCAGTGCTCCTAATATTCCCATCTCCAAAAATACTGAAATTCTTGATGTTTCACTTAACAGTGCCCTCAGCTGGACTTGTCATGTCAGATTCCTTGCTAAAATCGCCTGAAAGAAACTTGCATTATTATACAGAGTCCGTAACTTCTTCACTGATGAGCAGTTAGCTATAATTTTGTAAGAATCATGTGCGCTTGCAGCTAGAATATTGCTCACCCTTGTGGAATGGATGTGGAGACTTTGCACTAAAACAACTTGGCAAAATTCAGAACAAAGCTATTGGAATTATTAATTACCATGCTATTACAAATAAAGAACCTCCCCTACAAGTAAGAGGGAATGTTGCCTTCCTTGCATTATTTTAAAGATACTTTTATTGCAAATGCTCAGACGAAGTTGCTGCAATTGTGCCACCTCTCCATGCATTCCTTCGTGCTACACGCGCATCTGGTAGCGCTCAAGACTAGAATGTCACACAGCCATATGCAGAACTTCTGCCTATTAGAATTCATTTATTCCCCAACCTGCATCTCTCTGGAACTCACTGCAGACGTTTTGTAGATGGAGGACACCAGTATTCTGGTGTATGGATTTTTTAAAATCATTTGTGTTCCTTCATCTGTTGTTTATATATATATATATATATATATATATATATATATATATATATATATATATATATATATATATATATATGACTGTCTATCTATCTATCTATCTATTTATATACATATAGATAGATAGATAGACACACAGTATATATACATATAGATAGATAGATAGACATACAGTGTATATATATATATATATATATATATATATATATATATATAGTCATGCAGAGAGAACTGATAACAACAGAGTAGTGAAAAAGGTATATCTGAGCGAATTTGAAGGTGGGAGGAAGCGAGGTAGGCCAAGGAGAAGGTGGAGAGATATGGTGGATGAGTGAGTCAGGAAGAGAGGTTTGGAAGTCGGTGAAGGTAAGGAACTGACAAGAAATCGAGCTGGCTGGATGAATGTTGTGAGGAGAAGTGCATGAGCAGGGATTTGGCACCCCTGTTTAACGTGGCAGCGTCCGGATTGACTCTATCGGATACGTTTATATGAAGCTACAGAATGTGGTGAATGTATTTGGCGTATCCGATAGAGCCAGGATTCCGGGTGCTTGAATGATGAGTGAATGGAAGCGTGGTCCATTAATCTGGGCAAACTTGGGCTGTCTGGATGTTGTTACTCCTCACCCTACCTTAGGTTGGGAAAGGAGGTCCGGGTGATGATGATGATGATGATGATGATGAGTATTGGAACGAATTTAAGTTCTTCATTTAGGTAAATAAGCAGCAAAGCAAATTTTCATTCCCAGGTGACGACCAGTCAAATAAAGTGAATTACGAATGTGTAGAAATACGAAAGTAATTAGACTTGATAATAAGTATAAAATAAGTTAAGTACTGTATGTAGGGAAAACAATTCCATCATCTGGGTCATAGTCTCTGACTCTGCCTCCCATCCTCGCCTTACAGCAATGTATGGGGATTGCATTTTCTAGGTATATAAGGTATAAATTTACCAGATCAAGTAAAGTGTAGTAGAAAGTAACAGTAATGGAAGCTGTGCTGGGTAGGGAAAATTTTTTCACAGAACAGGCAGTATCAGGCTTCCACTTGTCCCTTTTACCGGAGGATAACAGATGTATTCATTTGGTGAATAATGTAGGTAGAATACCAAGAATAAAACAGCAGATACTTATATCAAGTGGTAATATCGATTTATACTTAGTAACTTGAAAGAATAAAAAAAAAGAAGGTGGCAGTCCCCATCTCACCCTTCCTCCGTCCTAGAGCAATTTCTCCCTTCAACCTTCTTTCCTCACCTTCCTGTCACTTCGCCAGGCTCTCTCTCTTCTTTCCTCTTTCTCCCACCTTTAACACCCTGCCTTTGGTAATGTGGCTAGATTGTTACGTGTGTGGATGAACTGTGTGGGGAATAGGGGAGGGGGTGGAGATATAGGGTTGGGTGGAGATCTAAGTAACGAAGAGAGTACATGGAAGGTGAGGGGTGTGTGAGGTGGCAATGCAGGATGGTAGTGTGGTAATGTCGTGTCGTGGCTTTGACAGGCGTTGCTGGGCAAAGGTTATTGAGAGCGGACAGTAGTGTTGTCATATGGATAATTTTCACTAAGCACAAACCTTAGGGCATAGTAGGCATATCTGATTTACCTTGGTGAATAATGTGGCTAGCAGACTACGGAAAAGCAGTAGACACTTACATCATATGGTAATTTCAGGTTACACTGAAGAAGAGAAAAAATTTAAGTTGTAACAGTCACCATTCCCATCCATACCCCTCCGTCCTTGGCTCCTTCAGCCATTCCTCCTTGATTCCTCGACCTTATTTCCATTCCTTCTTTCCTCCCCTCTCTCCTTCCTTTATAACCCTGTCTTTGTGTGCCTAAATTGTTACGTGCATGGATGATGGGTGTGGAAGAACAGGGGAGGCAGTGAAGGCGTGAGTTGGGCAGGTGTCAACAAGGTGTAGAGTACAAGGGGAGGGGAGATGGGTGCAAGGTTACAGTTTTACGGATGCTGTGTCGTGGCCTTGGCCGGCGGTCGAGTGTAAAGAGAGAGGACAGTAGTGTTGTCATCGTATCGTTTATCATATCATATTGTTTACAAAAGCCCATGCATGCTTGCATGTGTCGGCCTTAGTTACCTAATGGCTGCTTTCTACGCTGCTTGATCTCTGGCATCCTGCCTGTTCAGTTCCTTATCCCTGTGGTCGCACCTAATGACCTCGTCTCGGGTATTTTTCAATCTGCCTTTCGCAGCTCTACTGCCGACGATCACTCTTCTCACTTTCTGCAACTAATTGTCATGCTCCATCATTCTCCACATGCCCAAACCACCTCAATCCGTCATTCTTCATCACAGCACCATTACACTCCAGTCCAATCCTTTCTTTCAACTCTTCAATCATAAACCTAGCCGACCTCTTCCCCCAGACAGCACATTCAAGGATGCACTACACATCCGTCAAATCGTTGTCATTTCTGTCCGTTTGAGCGTACGACTGTCATCTTCCTTTATTGCCCAGGACTCACTGCCACACCAATTAAATGCGTGATGAGCGAGTGAGAGTTTGTACATACCCTTATCATAATAATATAAGCTCGGTGTAAACTTTCAGGATTTCTGGTGAGGTAGTTGAACAATAAGAGAAGAATAACTGAGCTGAAATATTTACTTTCTCATGTTTTCCCTTTCTGCGTTTTCTCTCTGGATGTGCATATAGCGAGGCGTTGTAGCATTTATCGCACATGCAATGTTCAGTTCTCTTCTCGCGACTTGCCGTGTCAACAACCTGTGTTAGTAAACACTTGACTATTGATTAATTGATAAAACCCAGAAATGGGTCGATTACCCATGCTGATTTCACCCCCCACACATGGAAAAAACCGTTCACGTAAAATTGTGAGCATAGTGTGCAATTCAAGAAAACAAGTGTAACAAAGGAAATCTTTTTTATTTCGATTTCATATTGGAGCATGTCAGTTGAAGCCCTCTGTACATTCCCTTGGAAAGTTGGGATTCCAAAGGGTTTCTTCGGTCTCATGAGTAAATATATAATTAACACCTTAACTGCAGGGATGTCGGAAGCGCGCCATGCCCGTCCTGCGGGGATAAACGTGCTCTGACTGACTTTTTAAAAATATTTGCCAAAAATCAATTAATAGTCCTAGAATATTATCTATCTATCTATAGCCCGACGCCCTAATCCCGCAAAGAGTGGCCGCAGACAAAACGCCTCCAAGTCGCTCTGTCACCCACCATTTTACTACCCTCCCCCTAACTCACCCCCCCTCCCTCATATACCTCTCAATTCCATCCCTCCACCTCACCTACATACACCCTCTTAGTCAGTCTTTCATTCTCCATTCTCTTCACATGTCCAAACCACCTCAGTGTATTTCTCCTAATCTTCTCAACCACATCCACACATTATACAGTAATTAAATATGCATATGGGACATACCTTCAGCTTTCTCGTGGGATGTTTGTTGAGCCTTCATTGAGTATCATAGGACTTGTAGAGACTTCTGAAGTTGGGTAACGAAGTCTCCACTTTTCACTTCCTGATACCCCGTAATATGGTTACCACTGCCTGATATTATCACTGCAAGCATTATTCTATGAATTTCAAGTAGTTTGGAATCCATACTCCAAAAAAATAACACTGTGAAAGCAATGTTAATTAAGAGCGCATATGAGCTTTCCACCCACTTGTTCCCCGCTGGTATTCTGAGGCGGAGTTGTCATTTATTATATATAAACACACTCACACTTTATATTCCTAGTACTTTATTACATTTATTTATATATACAATATTTATCCATAAGTTTCCTTCTCTACTAGTAGTTTATTTTCACCCCAGGCATTCACTTTCTCGTTCAGTAAACTAGCACAGAGAGCGAAGCTTTCACTTTTACTGTCATAACTCCAAGTATATTTACTCATATTCTTATATTAGTAATTATTTACATTTCTATTTACATTTTCTATTTTATTTACATTAATTAAATTTCAATTTTATTTACACTATGTTATGCACTGTCACTTGCAGTAAATAAGAGCTCCTTTCCCTTGGAGCCAGGACGAACTTGGGACACTGAAGCACTCATACTGGAAGTTTCTGTCACCATTTCCTCCACTGGCTCATCACACAATTCACCAGAAAGATCGTAGTCACTGTCCATCATTTTTATGGATAAATTAACCAGTTCACATTCCACAGCTGAGTCACTTAGTCCTTTACCCCTTCCCACACGAGGTTTAGTAGGGGTAGAGGTCACAGGGCCCTTTGCAGTGGGCTCAGAAGTGGCGGAAATGGAGAGGCACGAATCCGACATGGTTTCACCTCGAGAGACGACAGTAAACTGAATGATGTGGCGTATTATGGGCAGGGAAGGGTTGACAATGTCAGCTGGTGACAGCTGCTAATTTATATGCTATGAAATGATTGGCAGGAAATCTAGACAATGCATGATAAATTAGGTAGTTCCAGGTGAATGTAAATATCACTTAGGCTTCTTCCTTCCTATCTTAAATATATTTTTTATTACGAGAATAAGTCATACAGCATATTTCAAGGGGAAATAAACATGGAAAATTAGCAAACGACTGCACGTGGGGTGTTGCCAGGTGATAATTAGCCCATTCCAGGTGTATGGCAGTATCAATTATCTTTTTTTTTTAAATATATATACTATATTGTATAAGAATAGGGCATAGGGCACATTTGAATGGATGAAATGGGTGGAAAAATCCGGTCAGGATTTGCGTAGCGTGGCGTGGCTGGGCAGGCGGGAGGAGAGGGTAATGGAGGGGAGGTATGGAGGGGAGTCAAGGACAGGGGAAAAATGGCTAAATTGTTAACAATGGATGGGAGTACAGATGACATTAGCAGCACTGACTATAGCTGGACACTGGCAGTACTGACAGATGATACAGGCCACCACTTGAAAGTCCGGGCGAAGTCAGAATAACACAGAATCACAAAAGTGATGCCCAGTGGTATGATCCCTTGCGCCTGAACATCACGAAAGTGACTTCCCGCTGTTAAGGCGTTAAGAACAAATTTCATTGAATGTATCTACTACTTGCTGAAAAAGTTATTGGCCTCTGAAAACCATTGTGGTCGGGCTGTGTTGTGTCGGGCCAGGCTGGGCCGTGTTGGGCCGCTTATTTCGCAGCTGTACTGTACATTGAGTCATTGCTTTGCTTGTTGCACTTGATTGCTCTTAACAACATTACACTCCTAACACATGCTATATACAAAGATCCCTTTGCATGAAGGGGGAGCCCTCTCAATTGCAGAAACGGCAACAGCTCCCTGAAATTCCTCCAACTACTTACACTAGCCACAGAGAATGCCCAAGCCCCATCTCCAGTATATACCATGTCCCCAAAATAACAAAGCTCTTCCACACATTCAAGAGACTTTTTTAGCAAGATCTATCCTTCTACACCCAAACATTTCTATATACAGTACTCTCCCCGATACACCACACACACAAAATCAGCATTTTCTCGCAGTCTACCTTTAATATCACTACATCTTTTATGCACCCAGTTATCACAAAATACTGCACAAGATGGAGTTACTTTCCACACCCTTGTGGCAAACTGCACATGGTGACCCTCCATGTCATATGGAAAATCGTTATTCATCACAAAACTCAGGGCTTTGAAGGCATAATATCTTAGGTAGGCTGGTAAATAATGTGGCTACTAGACTAATAAAACAGTACACTCTTACATCATGTGGTAATGATGTTCCTTAGACAGTAAAGAAGAAAAGAATTAATATGAATCAGGTAATAGTGATATCCCCAGCCGCATCCTCCATCCTTGACTCACGTTTCCATTCTGCCTTCTTTTCTTCACTCTCTCGCCCTCGCTCCTCATCCTACCTTCTTTATCACCGTGACCTGGATGGTGTATCTCGACAAAAGATGTGAGGTATAGGAAACAGAGAAGCGGTAACAAGGAGTTCCGATTTGGAAAGGTCAGTGAGATGAGTAGGATAAAAGTGACGGAGTTAGAGATGGCAGGATTCAAGGTAGTGGCAGTACTGGGGCGTGATGTGGCCGAGACAAGAGGTGCAAGGTAAAGGGTACATAGGGGGTGGGCAGTAGTGTTGACATATGGATAATTATCACTGAGCACGAGGCTTAGGGCTTAGTTAAAGAACTAACTATAAGGTCCAGTTTTTGTCCCCCTTACCCAGCCCCACCACCTCTTCCTCCTTCGAGGGCTAATAGTATTTTATTTCTGTAGCTTAGTATATAATAAAGTTTCATGAAAAAAAGAAAATGTAGCTACATAAAAAAATCAAACTACATCTAAAGTGGGGACCAAGTCCTCAATCCAGCCAGTATCCAGACATCCATGCTGATGTTGATTTTACTAGTGCAACTACGTAAATGATGGTTAACGCAATGCCACCAGAGAATTGGGATGTCATTTTAATGACATGCAACTAAGGTGTTGTAGTTATATGAAAAATAATGTATTAAAAGTGCACACAAGCACACCTAATCACAGGCTGCACAGCTACTACACCCACAGACCACCTACATCAAGAAACCACTCAAAGTCAAGGATCATCTAGACATGACAGGCACCCAAATTCTCGCTGCAGCCTCCACTAACCCACACAGTATCCACTACAATACATGACAGCACATCTACACACACCAAGGAACATCTAAACAACACCCAGCACACGATATCATACACAAATACTGTCATCTCTCCCTCCTCGCCTGCCTCAAACCAGCTTCCAGCAGCTTATCCATACTCAGATCACTCGACGCTCCATTCAGTCACTTAAAGACAACACACAGCTGCATGCACGGCCTCCTGATATCCACCCTTCTGAATCCTATCTCCCTCGTGAGGACAGGGTCCACCTGGCCAGGCTGAGATGTGGGCATCATGCAGCCCTCTTAAGTTATCAGAAAAGGCTGGATGATTCTGTCACTGATGTCTGTCCAGGATGTAACACAGCCATACTATTAAGCACATTATGGAAGACTGCATTGCACACAATCACCTATGCCAACAACACAACATACACTCCTTGAGAGCTCTGTGGGAAAGCCCGGTCTCGGCCGTGGCCTTCCTTAGGGACTCGGGGCTGTTCGGCCAGGCTGCCCAGGGAACGACAACTACTACTACTACTAGGGCAGGGAACCACGTTCTTAGTCCAGCGTGTTGCTCAATTTCTGAAGCCAATTTTGTTTTAATTTTTACAACCAGATCTATAATTCTGGTACCACACAAAAATCAATTAATTTTGCTGCCAACAGTGTGATTACATCCAACTTCAGAGCTGTATATGGTGAAAAAAGTCAGTAATATCAAACAAACAAACAAAAACACTTTCAAACCTCCACGTCAAAGCCCCATTCCAAGACTTCATCCCATAGTGGGAGGAGAGTTGTCAGTTTCTCTATATAATTGCAATTTCCAACCACAGCTTATTCGAACATAGAAAAGATTGTGCAAAATAAAATCAGGGGTAAATGTGCCTTGCATTTTCCAGCACGATGATATACGTTTCATAGATTTCCTCAATGGTCGCTTAATTTTCCATAATGCCGCACCACAGAGTATCTTTTGCACATCCCATGCCACAGTTATCAGGTTAAGAATGCCAACAAACTAATCGGATTCCATGGTAAAGCATTCAAATATATATCAGATAATATCATCACCTTCTATAATCCTCAAGTATGCCCATACTTAGAGTATTGTGTCCAGTTCTGGTCACCTTCATACAATGAGGACATAGAGAAAATTAAGAGAGTACAAAAAGGGGTGACAAAGATGATACTTGATTGAGAAAATAAACATACGTGGAGCGTTTACAAGTCCTGAATTTCTTTTCCTTAACTGAACGGAGATTACGAAAAGATTTAATTCAATTATTCAAAATATTTAAAGGACACATTGATGTGACTATCGATAAACACCTCACAGTTGACTGCTCAGACTATACTAGAAATAATGAGCATAAAATAAAGGGCAAGCTTGGGGAAGATGGTAGCTAAATCGGTAAAGAGGTGGCCTGTAGTCTAAACTGACCCAGGTTCGAATCCCGGCTGGAGCAGGGAACATTTCAAGGATTTGAATTTCATTAAACAAACTTTCCTTATCTACCAGAAGACCCGCCAACATGTAAAAGTACCTCCGCTTATACCAGTACACTAGTCCTTTATTAGACAGGCAAAGCATCTATTCCACATGGACTGAGGGTATTGGTGTCGAGGTGGTGACATGTGTAAGTGTATGGTATGTAGGAGGACTACTAGGTCTTAGGAATAGGCTGTGAGGCCTATTGCCAGAGTTGGACACATTAAAAAAAAATGACAGAGTCTTTAATAGAGTTTTAACTATATGGACCAAACTGCCCCTCAATGTAGTAAACTGTAATACAGTACTAACCTCTAAAAATCGCTTGAACAAGTATCTAACCCTCATGTCAGTATATTCACTCCAGAATAATGCACTTTTATAGTATACAGATAGATAGATAGATAGACAGCTAGATAGATAGATAGATAGATTAATATTTATACTTTTTTTCAGGGCCTGGAAGATACAACCGCAGAAAAATATTGATAAACAATGTTGACTTAATCTTACTTTCCTTCTCAGGTATATTGTGCAGAATAAGAATTCTTGTCCCTGTTTCCTGTGATATTTCCATGAGAGCTTCTCTATGCTGCATAATGGTCAATCTCGTTCTTCCTGCTGACTTCGGAAGGAGGGTTTGGTGCTTGGATGGGGGGAACCCTTCTGCTTTTCTCTCCTTGTTCTTAACTGTTGAAATAGTTATTTTAGTTATATCCTTCCTTATACCAAACAGCCGCAAATAAACCAAAAAGTCTGTTGCTGTTTACTTTCATTTGTACTCCTCTGTATTCCTTTGTACTTCTTTGTACTTCCTTCATTATTATCATTTTCTCCTTTCCCTTTCCCTTCCTTTCCCTCTCCTCTCCTACCTTCCCTGCATGTCTAAATCTCCCCTGTTCTTGCCCCTCGCTACACCTCACTCTTGTCATCACAGCTTTATGTCCCTCACGTCATTCTAATTCAGCATCCCTCCTCAACCCTCTTTCTTGTGTCGTTCCTCCCCCCTTGCTACATATCTCCTTTTTGTGTATACGTATAGTCAGCATCAAAAGTCCTGTCGTCTCACCTGCCCCTCTCTCCATGATCTTTGAAAATCAGTGAGGTGAATCTGCAACAGCCAACACTGATGAAACTGGTCTGTGGCCAAAGAAAGTTATCGGTGCCGGTTATAGTGGATTCCCCACACTGATATTCAAGGCCTATGGAAAGAAAAGCAGGAAACGCAACAAAAGTTTTGATGCCGACTGTACAGTACTACTCTAGGCACAGCATTCATCTTTAGTGTTACACAGCCTCAGGTGTTACCGGTTTAAAGATAATATCCACCGTCCATACTGAATACATGCATAGGGATGTTTTATATAGGACTGATCTGACGATATTAGTGGGCTATTTATATGACGTGGTGGTTGGCCTCACTGAATATCGGTTAGACTGTTTTGGCAAAATTAAAATAATTGTGGTCTGTGTGGGCGCCCATCTTCCACTCTTTCGGTGTAGTGGTTCTCCATATCAGGTAACCCTACAGTCAGTGACAAGCCAAATTATTTCCTGTAAATCAGGAAATCATGTGATATACTGGATGGTAACCTTATAACCAGCCAACACGTGTTCTCTACGTGTCAGCAAGTGGGTTGGCGGAGGGTTAGTGCCCCTCTCCGGAAAACCACTAACTGAAAATACAAACAAGAAGCCTCAGATCAGGACGGACCAACACGTGACGACCAAGGACCGGACAAAGGACATGTTATGGATAACAACATGGAATACAAAGAGTACGAATGATAAGGAGATAGATAGTCCAGGTGCTTGATGGTGCAAAAGTGGACATATGTGGATTAACTGTGACTAAATGGTAAGGTGAGAGTGGGAGAGAATGGGAGTATGGCTGAGGTATATGCGCAGAAGTAGGGGAGAATGAGAGGGAAAAAGAAAATGTATGTATTGTTTATGCAAGAGATGGAAGGAAAATATAAGACAGCATAGATCAGTTGGTTGAAAGATTGTGTTGGTATGACTGACAGTGGGAATCCAGAAGTGGACGATTGTGTGTGTGTATGCATCAGATCATGAAAGTAGAGTGAAGGAAGAGTACTGGGCAAATGTAGGAGCATGCATGGGAAAGTTAGAGAAGAATGAGAAAGTGTTTTTGATTGGAGATATGAATGGAAATGTAGGGAATGTGAAGATGGATGGAGTAGTTGGCGAGTGGGGTGTGCCTACATTAGTGAATGAGAATGGCAGTGTTCTAGTAGACATTTGTGTTGGAATGGGGTTGGTGATAGTCAATACCCTCCTTAGGCACAAATCTGATCCACAGGTATAAGTGTCGAGTGATGAGAAGGGTGAGTGGTGAACTGAATGAATGGATGGCAATGATTGATTATGTGTATATGGATGAAAGAATGAGAAAGTATGTTGATGATGTAAGATCATACAGAGACTGGGGAAGTGAACTTTCTGACGGCCACTTGGAGGTGGTGAAAGTCAAGATTTATATGCAATGGAGGAATAGGAGGGAAGGACAGGAAATAGCCCATACAAGGAGGGTAGGAAGGTTACAAGAGTATGGAAAAAAAAAAAAAACAGAATAGAGAGAAATATTGGAGCGATTGGGTAAATATGATTTGAAGCAGATGAAGGAGGTAGAAGGTGTGTGCAAAATTTTCACAGATGATTCTGAGGCAGTGTGTGGGGTGTAGGGAAGACGAAATGGGGTGCAAGGAAAAGCATGGTGGAATGAAGTGGGGTGAGACAAGTTGTGGGGCAAAAGAAGAAAGCATATAGAGAATTGATGGGAAGCAGAGGCATGGAGGAGAGAGGTGAAAAGATTAGTGAGAGAAATTAAGAAGAAAGTGGACAAGAAGTTTGGAAGAAAGTTGAGGGTAAAGTGGAGGGAATGTAAGAAAATGTTCTGAAAGGAGGCACCCAATCTTTCTAGTTTCATTTTTGTCTGTCCCTTTTACTTCTTCCTCCTTTCCCAATCCGTTGTTTCCTCGTCTGTCCTTCCACATTCCTCTCCTCTCCTTTGGTTTTGTTTCTTCCTGTCTTCCCTCACTTCCATGCTACTTTCCTGCCTTTCATGTTAACCGTATTTGTTTACATTTCTCTACCTCCCTTTTTTTTTCAGTTCTTGTTTCCCCTTTCATATGTATTCCTTCCCTTTTCGTTCATTCCGAGCACGTATTGTCCTTGCTTTCACTTCTTGTTCCTTCATTTCCGGAATGATTGTTTTAACCCACTGTCGTTTTTACCCAGCCTTCCCTTCCTTATTTCATTCCCTTCTTCTTTAAGTCTTCTTCTTCCGATTTCTCCTCTCACTTCCGTTGTTATTAATACCTCCCCCCTTTTTATTTCTTTTCCCTTTTTGTATTGTATTTACCTTCTTCCTGATTCTTTTCCTGCCTACATTTTTCCTTCTAGTTTTTTTCCTTGCATTATCTCTCTTCTTTATCCCCTCCTTCTTGCTTTCATTGCTCTATTCCTCATTTTTACTTGTACGTCTTCCTGTTCTTATTTACCCAGTCTCCATCCCTTATTTCCACCATTTGTCCTTCATTCTTTCCTCTTTCCTTGCATCATCGCTGCTTCGTGTTTTTGTTTTTCTCCCGAGTTATATTTTTACTTCTATATCCTTTTTCTTAATTCTTCTCTTCCACTTCCATCATTCATCACACCAGTCTTCTTGCATCACCTCTGTTTTTGCCAACCGATCCATACTTTCTTACATTCTTCTTCCATCTGTTACTCACAACATTACACACTCCTTTTGCCCTCTCATTCTCACCTACTTCCGAGCATATAACCCATGCTCCCATTCTCCCATTCTCTCACACTCTCACCATCCATTTAGTTTCAGTTAATCCACAGACACCCACTTTCTCACCAACAAGCACCTGGACAATCTCTCTTTCTTTCACCTCATCATTTGCACCCCATACATTCCATGTAGCTATCCGTATCATGTCCCTTGTTCGGTCCTTAGTCGTCACCTTTTTTAGAATCCTGGACCCAGGCTTTTTGTTCGTATTTTTAATTAGTCGTTTTCTGGGGAGGGGCACTAACCCTCCGCCAACCCATTTGTCACGTAGGGAACACGTGTTGGTTCTTTATAAGATTACCATCCAACACTGTAAATGCTTTCCTGGTTTAAAGGAAATCATTTGGCTTGCCACCCATTGTAGAGCTACCATAAAAAACAGAGTACCTTCTGCCTGTGGGTGACTCTACACTGAGTGACAAGCCAAATGGTTTCCTGCACAACAGGAAACCATTTACTACGCTGGGTGGTAACCATATAACCAAATTATGGCGCCTGGTGGTTTATTGGGTAATTAAGGCATTCCAATCGGATTCAGCCGGTGAATGTTTATATCCAAGGGATGGTTGGGGTTTATTGCTCATGTACTAGTTTCTGAGCCCTAGCCGGGTAACCACACACACACACACACACACATATATATATATATATATATATATATATATATATATATATATATATATATATATATATATATATATATATAAAATGTGTGTGTGTGTGTGTGTGTGTGTGGAGAGAGAGAGAGAGAGAGAGAGAGAGAGAGAATGTGAAGGGGTAGTCGAGGAAAGACGGCAATGAAAAAGGAAAAATAGAAGAAGTAGCAGAGAATTCAGAACACAATGAAAAAAGAAAGAAAAATTAAGACGAAAAATCAAGAGAAAAGGAAAGAAGGAAGACAAAAGAAGCAAAAATTACGAAAAATATGGAGACTGATAATAGTAGGCAAATGGAACAAAAGACATTATGACAATAAATTATAGGCAATGCTATGCTGTTCTATCCCTCCATCTGACCAACCCCACCGCCCTGAACACCCAAGAGCATAACGTCCCCCCCCCCCTTGTATAACACAGAGACGATGAAACATAATTTTCAGTAGTTATTCATGGTAATAATGAAGTTTTGAGAAGATCTGATGAAATTATGACGGCTTTTTTCAATTAGGTGGCCATATTTTTAAAATCACATAATAATTACAGTCATGAAACTTCATAGTTAAATATTCATATTATCCATTATGATGTACAGTTTCCTCCTCCTAAGTGCGTTAGTTGCAAAGTTTTAATGGATAAATGAAGAGGCATATTAACACATATTCCTGGAGAGTTTGAAGCCCGTACCTGTACTAGTTTCTAAGACCTAGGCGGGTAACAAAAATATAAATAAATAAACAAATATATATATATATATATATATATATATATATATATATATATATATATATATATATATATATATATATATATATATATATATATATATATATATATATATAGATATAGATATATATATATATATATATATATATATATATATATATATATATATATATTAAAAAAAACTACTTATGACACAGCATTCTACCTATCAAAAGGCACCAATTTACTATAAGACACATAACTATGTGAAATTTAATGACTCTAAGGAGGATCCTTTCTGAGTTCTGGCCCGGAAACTATATCTGTATGTTCGGCCAGCCGCCTAGCTCTATGGACGAACACCTATTGATCTCAGTGATATCAACACCCTCCTCTGACACTGTCAGGTGTATGGCAAAAAGAAATCAAATACATCAGGAAGTGTTGGGAATGTCAAATTTATTGCCTGAGGGCTTCCTAAATAGCTTATGCTAGTGTCACAGACGCCGTTTCAGAGGTGTTATTGGTAAAATAGGACAAGTAACTTTTACCCGACGATTATATTCATCATACGAACGACCTGTCTTAGTGAAAGGGTAATAAAAATTCAGGAAGAGGTGCAGGGAAGCCTCTCCGTCCCACGAGTAACTGATTACCAAGAACTCATCTACCCTTGGGAAATTTGTACATCATTACCATCATGGCCGATAACTTTACCCACTTTTCCAGGAAAGGTTATTAAGGGAGCAGCGAAAGGTGCGTAGGTAGGGAGGGAGTAGGTAGGTAGGTAGATAGACAGACTGATAGATAAATATTGGCAGATAGATAACGTTTTCCAGTTTACCAGGAGAGGTTGGGTAGGGAAGTATTGATTGTTGGTTGGGAAGGTAGGTATATAGATAGGTAGGCAGGTTGGCAGGTAATTAGGTAAGTAAGTAAGTGGATAGATAACAGATAACTAGATAGATAAAGACAGAAGTTAGGTAGATAGACGGGTAGATAGATTGATAGATAAGAGATATATATATATATATATATATATATATATATATATATATATATATATATATATATAGAAGATAAATAGGTAGGTAGATAGCTCTAGAGAGACAAACATATGAGATAGAATGAGAAATAAGTAGACAGAGAGATAGACAGGCGAATGAATGAATAGGTATACAGATGGGAAAGTTGGTATATAATCAGATGGATGGATTATTGGATGAACATAGATTAATGGATGAACAGAACTACGGGAAGATTTATTTCAACCGACACAAAATGATTTTAGTTCAGCTCCTGAAAGATATCTCTGAAGAGGTTAGAAAGGACCTCCACCAAAGCCCACAGTATAATGGTAAGTTTGGCGTTTGAGTATCATAAACTTAACTGGCACTGGAGATTTTGTAGCACCTCTTCCTAAGGATTTGCCAGTATATTGCACCTCAGTATTTACCTGAAATTGCTGATGGAAGCGTTGTTTATATAAAACATCAAAATGATTGTCAGAGTGCAAACTGCAAGTTCAGTCGTTAAGAGTAGAGTTGTACATAGCATCCTATGCCACCAACAATATGGCCTTTATACCGACAGCGTTGGACAACGTTATTAATCTTAGGAAGGATATCAGGAACTGGAGAGCTTGATGGATGGATGGATGGGTAGGTAAAGACAGATGGATAGGAAGTAATGAGCCTAAGTAATCGTAGAAGGGACTACAGGCACACCTATCCTCCTTTTCAATAAAAAAAAACCTATTGTATAAGGATTTTTTACGTATATATATATATATATATATATATATATATATATATATATATATATATATATATATATATATATATATATATATATATATGGGAGCCTCTGGTACAGTGGTAGAGAGTGAGTTTCGTACACGGGTGAAGCAGGGTTCGCGCCCGGCCAGGGTAATAAACTTTGGGAGTGTTCACCCGGCCACGTGCTGCATTGGCGGACACAAGGGGTGCTGTGGTTGAACCAGTGTCGCTTACTATAGAGTATGCTTGCACCCAGTCGGTTTGCGCGGGCTGATTACACTTGGTTCACAGACTACACACACATCCAAAGCCACTCCAACACTACAATTACACTTACAAGCACTTCTTACCCTACATACACTCTCTACCAGACAGCCTAAGCCACTTGGTAGAGACACATTAGCTGTATCGTTCCGACTTCGGTTGGGATAGGCCGGTCCTGCAGTGGATACTCAAACTGCTGATAATGATGATATATATATATATATATATATATATATATATATATATATATATATATATATATATATATCCGTGTGAGAATTAAGTGGAGAATTGCATTATTAACACACAAACATACCTATTGTACTTAGTGAGACACATACTGTAAGCTTGACTGGAGTTGAATGTCAGCTGTATACTCGTATATTAGGAGAAATACTGGACAAACACACTCTCCTTTCTTCTTCAATACTTAATCTTAACTTTTTCCTACTTTTTATGTTGGTAAGTGTTGAGAACCCCAGTTCACACAAATATGAGGTAGAAAACGGCAGATATTATTTAAAGATATTTTTTTTTTTTCGTTATGAGCTTTTATCCGTCCTCTGTGTGAATCCAAAATGTTTTAAAAGACACTTCCATATACTTGAGTTTTAGAGTGGCTGCAATCATTACAAAGTCTGTTTGCATTTTTTCCTCACTGAGTCAAAGTTGTTGGATGTTTGATGGAACATGTATGAATGTATTTCTCAGTCAGTTATAACTTTCACCACAAATACTTGAGAAATAGTATTCAGTGCTCTTATCTAAGTTTCCAATGTGCTCACATATCAGTAAAGTGATGTCTTTGTTATTTGTATCAGCAATCTTTGGAAACGTATCCAAGTTGTCTTGTTTCACTAACATTCCACAGCTTTTTTTTTTCTCTCTCTGCCAGAGCCTTACTTTTGTCTCCAGGAGATTATATATATATATATATATATATATATATATATATATATATATATATATATATATATATATATATATATATATATGTGATTTCTTCCTTGCATGCCAGTGTTGACCTTGTTCTGGTGTTCAAAAATATCCATCAAGTAAGAGAAGTTGGCACACTAGGTTTCATCGGTTAGTAATTCACAAAATTCAAGTTCATCTTCAGGAGTAAAGAAAGTAAGCATTTCCTCCTTCACTTCATGTACTCGAGACAACGCCTTTCGTATTGATAACCATCTGATTTGTGTGCAGGATAAGGGCAACACGAGAAGATCCCATTTCATCGCAAAGCTGGGAAAACAATATTGACTTCACTGATCTGCTTTTGATAAAGTTTACCATTTTTTCAATGTCATCGAGATCAGATTTCAGTTTGTATTCAAGAGTTTTGGGCCGGTAACCAGTGCTTCATAGTGCAAAAAACAATGTGTTGTAATCAAATCTGGGTTTTCATTTTTCCCTAATGATACAAAACCATTTATTGACCCTACCACTGCAGGAGCACCATTCATACAAATTCCAACACATGATTCTTATGTCAAACCAAAACTTTGCAAGTAGTCACTCACTGCAGAAAATATATTTTGTCCTGAAGTTTGCATTAGTTCCCTGCAGCTTAAGAACGGTTCTACTGTTTTGTTATCAGCATTATACAGGATAAATGCTACTAAATGTGTTCTTCCTTCAAAGTTTATTGATGTATCAGCATGAAAAGTACATATGTTTCTTTCTTGTACAAGTTCACAGACAGTTATTTCGATATCAAGCAACATTTCCGAGACAAGTCCACCACTGGTTTTATCTGAGAGTGGGATTATATTCATTTCTTTTTCATCTTCAGATCCAAACAGTTCTTTTCACTATAGCACAACAAGATGGGAGCACGGGAGATTCAGCAGTTGTATGGGGCTTCGTTGTTGTTGCTATTAATTTTGCTACTAAAGAGCGGTTTCTTGAGCTTTCTCTGCTACTCCCACTTTCTTCTAAAAACCTAGTGTTTGCTGTTTATCATTTAAATGTCTTTTGAAGTAATCCAGAGGTTTATCAGCAAAGATGAATGGGCTTTGTAGTTAAATCTCTCTTCATCATACTAGGAAGCATGGCTTCAGATCGTTCACCATCACAAATTATCACATTTTGGCTTAGGAACAAATGCATCATCACTGGAAGTGAACCTTAATGCCAGGTAGTTGTCCTGATATGAGCGATGTGGTTTACTTTTGCCAACCCATGCCTGTGTCATAGTAACACTCGAGCCAGCAGCACGAAGCTTATCGTCAGCTCTGACTTAACTTTCTATAGCTTTGCTCTCAGTAGATTCTTTCACATATTTACATTATTAAATGACAAACTTATCCATTTTTCCAGGTTTGTAGGTGAATGTAAGTGAGGCGGAGGAAGAGGAGGGAAAAGGGAAGCCGAGGATGAGATGGAGGGATTGGATGATACTGTATATGAGTGAGGGTGTGCGAGTTGGGGAGAGAGCTGCCTGATGGTTTAGCTCGGACGTGACGGGTGATTGCTAATGGTTCCTATAACATGAGATGATTACCACACACAAGTGCAAGGGTAACAAACAATCTCGGACATTTTAAGCACTTTTCAGCAGTGCTTACGATGAATACATTTACTCTTATTTATTACCTACAACTTACTCGCAGATTTAACTTACAGAATATTCACTGTATCAATAAGTGGTACCCAAGCAAAATGTGAAATTAATTACAAAGTACTCCTGTCAGATGTACACTATGGCTGCATATGCTTATAATCACTTAAACATCATATCGGATATCATTAAAACATATTCGGTATATAATATGCAGAGTTTATGCGCTAACTAGAATGTGACATCAGATTTGGGACCAGCAGCCCAAATTTAGTCATGAACACTTGCTTTTTCCTTAGTAACAAACAAAAAGTTTTGTTTTGTTGTCCAGTGTGCTGTAATAATAATAATAATAATAATAATAATAATTGTTATGCTAGGTGTTTTTAGGTCGGCTTCCTCTCCTAGGAACACCTATGATATAGCCGGGTTCATCTAGACCGAAGCTAGGATACACTACAAGAGGAACAGGGCATAAAAACTCGAAGCAACTACCTTACACATATATTACTATATCCATCCGTTCGATACAGACAAGACACACAGTACTCTAAACAAACTCAGGGAGTGTTAGACAGGACTCGGACTGGCAGGTGTATTATATGTATCTCGCAGGATACTCACAGTCACGAGGATATAGGACAGACACTGCAAAACACTTAGGTTGAGGTCATACAGTTTGAGTCTAGGGCTGCATATATCTCGCAGTATAGGTGTTAGTGTCCTGGTTTACACTAAGTAATGGTGGGGTAGTATTTCCGATATTATAAGTAGACAAGTATGCACGGTCTATGTACTTATGATTGAAACACTGTCTTTGTTACTCACTATTTCCACTATTCACTACACAGGCACTATGTTCAGTTTTCCTAGCACAGTCACTGTTTGGTGGGGGATTGTCGAGGGCTCAGGCCAGGCAGAGGCAGCCCAGGAAGTCGTTGGTGTCGGCCAGGTGTTGGCGGGGTCCTCTCTGGTGTCTTCTCCGCCAGAGGCCACGGGTCTACCCACAGGGGTGTCGTCACCCGTCATGGACTGGGGTCAGGCATAGTAAAGGGCCCCTCATTGGTGGGGCTGGGTATGGGAGTCTGGCCCCTTGGGCTGGGGCCGAACAACTCCTGTAGGTGCTCCTGTCTGCACCTGGTTTGGGAAGGGCGACGCCATCCCTGGGGTACTGGGGGCGCTGTCGAGGGTCCGTCAGCTGCGGTCTCCCTTCCGCTGTGCCGCCTTAGGGTCGGACTGCGGTGTCGCCTCTGGCAGGGGTCCGTCAGGTTCTGCTCCCTCTCTGGTGCCAGCTGGAGGGCGTACACCTCTGGGGATAATACAAGGCCTCTCCACCAGTCCTCTAGGCAGAGGTTCTCCTTCTGGGGGCTACCTCAGTTTGGAAAAGTAGAGGCATGACTCGCTCTGCCACAGGAGGGGCGGGCTGAGCGAGGGTCACCCTCAGGTTGCGAAGTCACAGGGGGTGAGAGACTTTTGGGGTGTCTCTCCCTGGTGTGGCTACAGGCTGTCACCGAGGTCTCATGGGTAACAGGAGGAGGGCGGCTATAGGTCATCCCTTTCCTGTCGGTGCGGCTACCGGCCATCACTGGGGCCCGACTTCCTGACGGGACCGTGGACAAAGTGCAGCTACTGGCCGTCACCTGTCCACGGGCGTGGCTACAGGCCGTCACCGGTGTCCTGTATAAGGAGTGACGTGTAGGCGAGGAGCAGCTACAGGCTGTCTCCTGACTACTGGTGCAGCTGCCGGCTGTCACCAGTGTCATGATCCTCGAGGCTACTGCAGAAGGAGAGGGGGCGTACAGTTCTCTCCCCAAGTGCAGCTGCAGGCCATCACTGGTTCTGCAGGGGGGTGGGCAGCACTTGGAGCAGCTACAGGCCGTCACCTTATAGGCGCAGCTACAGGCCGTCACTGTAACTGAGTGGCTGCAGGTCGTTTCTTTATATGTGCGGCTACAGGCTGTCACTGGGGTGCTGCCAGGAGCTGCATTTCAGCTCCACCCTGTTCCTGGCGAGGACTGGCTCTGCCGGAGGGTAATGCACCCGGACTGAGATGTTTGCGCTGGGCATGCTCCGTGGAATAGGGGCGCGCAGCCATATGGGACATATGCCCATATTGCACAGACTGTGCACGCGCCCTAGAAACCCCTCCGTAGTTGCCTCCTGGGAGTGTTATGGTGCCCCCAGTTGCCATGGGTGGTATTTCAATAATAATAATAATAATAATAATAATAATAATAATAATAAACTGATACATTAAAAAACGGTTAATTATCAAAAGCTTGTTTGAGGGAAGATTCTGTGATCTCTCTTCCCTGTCTTTGTTTTATTTTTTTCTCTATCTTAGTGTGCGGCCACACTTCCTTGAAACATGTGATCGACTGGATGAAACGAAGCACCGGGTTAGAGCTATTGCAATATCCGAATGTTAACGTTTGGTGGAATGCTGAACCTCATTTCCTCTTGACAATTACATGTTTGGAACAACTGTGGCCGTGCCCTATAAACAAATGTCTCAATCCCGGAGGAGGTGTCCACAAACAAACTGCCTCTGTCACTCTGTCCTAAGCCATCAGGTTGCTCTCCCTCACATTCACACTCCCTCACATGTGTGTGTGTGTGTGTGAATCTCAGTTAAAGTTTCCTGCAAATGTACAACGTGTATGCATTTAGATTTAATCACGAACGAGAGTAATGTAAAACTGAACGCACAGATCCAAGAAGTGGGACAAGTTTGTTCAATGGAAAAAATATATAGTTTTTACGGAAGCCTCACACAGTATCGGGCTGCAAGGCACTTGCCCAAATGAGAGCCGTGTCTGAATAGCTACCACCACGACCACCATCATCGCCATCACAGCTACCACAACCACTACAACACATACCAATACCCCCACCACCATCACCACCACAAGTACCACCCACAGAACCATCATCATCACAGCTATTACCACCAACATAATCATCACAGCTACCACCACTACCACCACCATCACCATCATCAATCATCACAGCTACCACCACCACCACAATCACCAACACCACAGGTGCTATCACCACCATCACAGTGACCATCATCATATCCACCATCACCACAGCTACCATCTCCACCATCACCATCACAGCTACCACCACCACACCAACAGCATCACAGCCACCACCACCACCACTTAGAACAAGTTGTATAAGATTTGGATAAAATTTCGTGGATAGGTTGAGGATCAGCCATCAGGCTGACGTTTTGAGTTTTAGAACAATGGATCAAAGGTCAAGATTATATGGCAAGGCCATCTTAACAGTTTTCATCCAGTATAGACTAAACTTTGGTAATGACTTAGATTAACAAAAGTAGATAATTAAGTTCGATTTAGAAAACAGTCAGCCACAGGTCAGGGTCACAAAGGAAGGTCACTGGGCAAAATTAACCCAGACAGTTTCTTATCAGAGTTGAATCAAAGATGTGCAAATGTTAAGGGTTAGGCAAGAATTAAATAATGTGTCGAAAGTCTGCAAAATCAAATATTTGGCCTTAGGCCAGTTGGTGGGCTAGCGTGTTAAAGTCTCTGAGTTTTCCTGCCTGTCTTTTATTTGCCATACTCATACGATACTGTTCTGAAAAGGAGAAATTTCTCGAACTAGAGGGTATATAAACTAAAACCCATAACAACCCTTTCCCTGAACAAATCACACACACACACACACACACACACACACACACACACACACACACACACACACACACACACACACGCACACACAGTGTCCCATGAACTAAAAAAGAAAGTCGTATGTAGGCAGCACTACTTTTCCCCCCAAAGAAAAAACTAAATTTTCGTGATTCTTATTCTTCACACAGTTTGTTACCTTAAACTGCATTCATCACCTTAAATCGTTTGTATTTATTAATTGTGCAAATTTAATTATGGTAAAAACTCTCTCCCTTGAACCATAGTACTCATGGAAAGAAAATGAATGAAAAAGGAAAAATCAAACCCTATTATATTCCTGATATGCTGTTTGCAGATGATACTGCACTGGTGGCTGATTCAGAGGAGAGATTGAGACAGTTGGTAGAGGAGTTTGGAAGGGTGTGTGGAAGGAGGAAATTGAAAGTAAATGAGAATAAGAGTAAAGTGATGAAGTGTACGAGGTTGGTAGATGGTAGGGGGATGAATATAGTTTTGAATGGCGAGTTGCTTGAGGAGGTAGAGTGTTTTAAATATCTAGGGTCACATGTTGCTGTGGATGGAAGAATAGATGCAGAAGTGAAGTTTAGAATAAATGAAGTAGGAAAGGTGCTGGGAGGAATGAAAAAAGTGTTTAGATGTCGTTCGCTTAGAATGGATGTAAAGAGAAGGCTGTATGAGGGTGTTGTGGTACCGACTGCATTGTATGGGGCTGAAACATGGAATATGGGTGTAGCAGAGAGGAAAAGTTTGAATGTAATGGAGATGAGGTGTCTGAGGAGTATGTGTGGAGTGACGCATATGGATCGAGTGCGGAATGATGAAGTGCGAAGGAGAACTGGAGTTGTTCGGGAGATGGCTGGTAGAGTTGAGCAGAGGGTGTTGCGATGGTTTGGGCATATGGAGAGAATGAATAATGAGCGATTGGTGAAAAATATAACTAGATCTGATGTGAGAGGTGTAAGGCTGAGAGGAAGACCACGAATAGGATCGATGGACAGTGTGAAGAGAGCGATGGATGTGAGAGGGATGTCTGTTGAGCAAGGAAGAGTGGCTGTGCGTGACAGAAATGGGTGGAGAGAAATTGTGAATGAATAAGTGATGACGCAGCCCTGAGGGGATATCCTCCCGCATTTGGTCTGATCAGCTATTTCAGGTCAGGTGCGGGTAAGGGGATGAGTCTGTTATGATGTGGCAGGGGTAAACCAGCTCTGCTGTCGGGCCCTGCTGCGGATGTTACTGATTGCATTGCGCAGTTGACCCTTGTGCAGTGTGGTGCGGTGAGGATCTGTCCGTTCTCCCCTTTGGGGCTAAGATGCGAATGAATGTGTTTGAATGGATGAGTAAATGGGGAGTGTGTCGTCCTGTCTCGGCTACCTCCCTTTCCTTGGGGGAAGCAGCCTAGGTATATAGATAGAATAGAATATATACCGTATATATATACATATATATATAATGCGAGTATAAGTGGCTGGGGAATGGCTGGGAGAAGGAGGGAGGTGAGAAGACAGGAAGAAATCAGTAGGATAGAAGTTGTGGAAGCAATGAAGAAAGTTAAATTGGAGAAAGCCCCAGGAATTGATGGAGTGTGTGGTGAAATGATGAAGCATGGGGGAGAGATAGTAGTAGAATGGATTTGGAAGATGTGCAGATTGGCCTGGGAGGAAGGTAGAGTCCCGGAGGATTGGAAGTCAGGTATAATTATTCCTTTGTACAAAGGAAAAGGAGAAAAAGAAGTGTATGGTAATCATAGGGGCATTTGTCTTCTTAGTATAATAGGAAAAGTGTATGGTAGGATACTTATTGACAGAGTTAGAGAAAGAACAGAGGAATTAGTTGGAGAAGAACAGGGAGGCTTTAGGAAGGGTTGAGGTTGTGTAGATCAGATATTCATTCTTAGATTTTTAATGGAAAAGTTTCTAGAGAAGGGAAAGAAGTTGTATGCGGCTTTCATAGATTTGGAGAAAGCATATGACAGGGTGGATAGACAAGGATTGTGGAAAGTATTAAGAATATATCGAGTAGCTGGGAAGTTATTGAATGCTGTGAAGAGTATGTATGATGGTGCTAAGGCTGCAGTGGGTGTGGATTGTGAACTGAGTGAATTTTTCTCTCTGAAGGTTGGGTTGAAACAGGGATGTGTCATGTCTTCATGGTTGTTCAATCTGTATATGGATGGAGTAATAAAAGAGGTACAAGGTAGGGTAGTGGATGTTGGAGTGGCCCTGGTGATAGAGAGTAGTGTTTAGAAACTCCCTGTACTGTTGTTTGCAGATGATACTGTGTTGTTGAGTGAAGACGAAGGGGAGCTGCAGGGCTTGGAGGATGAGTTTGGGAGAGTGTGTAAGAAACGGAATCTAAAGGTCAATGTAGAGAAGAGTAAAGTGATGGTCTTTGGGAGAGGTGAAGTCAGTGAATGTACAGCGAGGTTCGATGGTGAGGAATTGGAAAATGTGAGTACGTTTAAGTACTTGGGTAGTGTGAGGAGTAAGGATGGAGGTTTGGAGGGTGAAGTGCTGAAAGGGTACAACAGGGAAGAAAGGTTGCAGGTTCCTTGAAAGCAGTGATAAGATACAGGGAAATGAGCATGGAAGTGAAAAAGATGCTACATGACAATATTGTGATACCAACTCTAACGTATGGAAGTGAAGCTTGGACGTTGTTGGAAGGACACAAGTTAAGAGTGAGAGCAGTGGAAAAGAGTTATTTAAGAGGAGCCTGTGGAGTCACATGGAGAGACAGGCTGACAAATGAGGATATAAAGGAGCGTTGTGGTGTGGATGTGGATGTGATAGGAAGCGTTAGGAGGAATACACTGAGGTGGTTTGGCCATGTGGAGAGGATGGAGAGTGAAAGACTGACGAAGAGAGTGTATGTGAGTGAGGAGGAGGGGGGGAGAAGGAAGGGGAGGCCAAGGATGAGATGGAGGGATTGGGTGGAGAGGTGTGTGAGAGAAGGGGGTGTGAGTTGGGAGCAGGACAGTGAAATGGTGAGGGACAGGGCGACGTGAAGGCGATTCGTTTGTGGCCACCCCGAACGGGATTGAGGAGTCTGGATATATATATATATATATATATATATATATATATATATATATATGTGTGTGTGTGTATATATATATATATATATATATATATATATATATATATATATATATATACAGAGCTGTGGTGAATTCTTTTTGCCAAATTAAAATAGTCTGGTGAAAATACGCTGTCTGAGAGGAGCACACCGAGTTCTGTGGAGAGGCAGACATACAAATGATGACGTTAGGGAGAGTTGCGGTGTTGATGTGAATGTGCTGGAAAGTGCTACGAGCAGTACTTCGAGACTGTTTGGCCAAGTACAGAGAATGGAGAGGGAGGGGTTGACTGGGGGAATGTATAGTATGTGTGGCAGAGGGGAAAGGATGAAAGGATTATCTAGGATGTGATAGTGGGACGGGGTGGAGAAGTATATGAAGCAGGGTGGTGGGAGATGGAAAGAAGGCAGCCTGATGGTGAAAGACAGGGCAACGTGGAGGATATTAATTTGTTCGCGTCCGCCTCCATCATGGCTGAGGAGTTTGGCTATTTTTAGATAGATTGATAGGTAAAGAGACAGACAAACAAATTGATGGCTACAGAAATAGATAGAGATAGATAGACAGAGATACACGGATAGATAGATAGGTAGGTAGGTACTGATATATAGTAGGTAGTAAAAAGTTATATTGGTAAATATAATTGACTTCAGAGTTTTAAGTTTTCAGTCACAACATTTACTGATAGTTTTAGGATCTTGCTGCAGCTTGTAGTTCCCGGATTTAACTATAGTCGTCTGATTTTAGCAGAACAATAAAATTTCCGTATTTACCAGTCAAAAGGTGTATCCAAGTCGTCTTTAATGCATAACCATTGGACTTTGTCTTAGCCCACTCAGTCCGGGGACGTCTTCCTTATTTTATGTCTGCTCTTTACTGACAATTTTATTTAAATACATAAAATCTTCTTATGTTTCTTCCGTACGAATGGTCCTTAATAAGTTGAATATACCGCCTGGAAGTAGTGAATATACTAGAAGTACGTCAACAGAGTCAAGATGGTAATACAAGAAACTAAAATGCAAAATATTTCGCGTACAATTGTTTCCCACGCTTTTATGGCTCGTGCAAGGTTCAGTATAACTTCCTGCTTCCTATGACTGGCAGAAAGAATGCAGAAACATGTTTCAGCAAATCATAATCTCTCTCTCTCTCCAGTTTGCTACCTCTTCTTTCTTCCCGTTTCCCTTACTTCCTTGTCTATCTATTCTCACCCACCTCTCCATTTTTCCATTTTCTGCCCTCTGTTCTGTACATCTTCTCGTTTTCCTCCCTGCCCTGTTGCCCCGTTGTCGTGTCAGAAACTGTGCGAGGATCAAAGAGCTTTGAGGTCACACGTAAATTCTTTCATTACGGGGACGTCATTTCACATTTCAATTTTCCTGCCATCAAAATGTTATATTTATTTTTGGTGACGATCTATGTTTTCTAAGGGAATTATAAGCGTTGGGCATAAACCGTTTAGTTATGATGATGCACACATTATAATAATAATAATAATAATAATAATTATAAAAAAAAAAAAATAATATTAATAATTACTATCATCATCATCATCATCATCATCATCTCATCATCATCATCATCATCATCATCATCATCATCATTATTATTATTATTATTATTATATCATATACCCCCTCCACAATATGTCTACCCCCGATGTATATATGTTCCCCCCCAATGCATACATGCCCCCACTAAATTTGCTAGGTCAGCATGCTCTCCCACGCCTGAAGACGGCGTTATTGCATCAGTTCTTAGCAGACAGCCGACACGGGTAGACTGTTTTACTGTGAGCTTGTAATAAACTCCTTATCTAGCTGTTTGTACACGGAGTTTCTATCACCAAAGTATTGCAAGTTACATTTGGTAGCAGCGGTGTTTTGAACCATCACATTCTGACCGCCTCCTTGGATTTTTTGTGATACAACAAGATACACGACGTCTCGCATCTGCCGGCCTCGCCCCTCCTCCGTGCCTCTAGTGGTGTCTTGGCTGTGCTTTTCGAGTGTACCATTTTTCTCACCAGTGCTCACCTCTCAAACCACCACACCCATACGCCTTGTTCCTGACCGCATGTGTCACCGTCGCCGACCTACGCACCTGTTGCACCTGTTCCCCGCACCTGTTCCGAACTCATCATAGCTCCTGCCCCCACGGTGCCACTTATCACTGTCTGCCCGCTGTCTGCCCACCACCATTCTCTGCATTTGCAATTCACCAGCTCTACACCTGCCTTGCGCCGACATCTGCCTCACCACCCACCACCGGCCTCCGCCGTCGCCTGCATCTGGTCTGCATTATGGAGCCTCCTAAGACCGCCACTCCCTGCCGGTGATTCATCGCGGCGTCTCCTCTCCTCTCCACCCAGCTGTCTCTACTCCGCAGCCCAGCCCCGCCCAGCCCCGCCCCGTCGCCCCGCCCCGCCCCGCCCCGCCCCAGCCCAGCTACGCCCAGCCACCCTGCACGTCATACCTCTCGACACTCCCGTTTCTACTGTGTAACTATAGTATCTCTTTCCTTTCTATAGAGATTATCCTCGATTTTCTCTACAGATTGGTTATTGTACATATTCCATCTCATTTCCATTGCCCCGTTTTCATCTTCACCTACGTTATTTAAATTCCATCTCATCCTTCGCATTTTATTTAAACCATCCGTGCCCGCACCTTCATTCATTTTCACACCTAGTGTATTCCATTCTCTCATTGTTATTTATACATTTCCACCTCCGTATCCATCTTCATCCTTTCATCTTCCATTGCCACATTAAATGTCATACTTTCCACGTCAACCGCTTACCACCAGCCCTCTCGACCCGGAAACATCACCTGCTCATACCCCGTCTGCCGACTCTAACACAATCACTCATTTACAAAGTGGCAAAGCGTACCACCGCCCTGTACCTGAGACTCCCGTTTCACTTCCCGCAGAATCACTTACTACCCGTCCTACCCTCGTAAATCCAGATACTTCCTCCTCTACTCCTGCCTCTACTCTCCCTTCTTCTTCCTCTACTCCTTCCACTGTCGTTACTTCTCCTGCCTCCCTTCATACCCCGTCTTCCTCGCCCTTAACTGCCACTGCCTTCTCTCTCTCCCACACCTCTCCTCCCGCCACTTCTGCACTTCCAGCCATGGCCAACCCTCCACGGTCTATCTATCTCGACGATGCCAATCGTCCCAAATTTACCGGCCAGGACCCAACTTGGTTTGTCTATGATTTCCTCAGAGAAGTCGAAACCGAAATAAATAATAGACAAATTACCGAGGAATCGCTCAAAGTAGCTTACCTCCTCGGTCGCTTGCATCACGGTAACTCAGACATCGGATCCGCGATCCATGCAGGACATTTCGATAGCGTTCGTACCTTTCTGATTTTCGTACGGAACTCATCAGCCTTTGTTGCCAGCATTCAAATACCGCATCTCTCATGGGATTCATTAATCTCCTAAACCAACTAGATGAGGACTTGCGCGTCCCAGCGCAATATGCCAAGCTCCGCGAAGCTGCCACCGCCATGAAAGCAACTAGTAGCGAGATGCTCCAATTACTGGTAGGCACGAAATGGTTAGAAGACAAGAATGGCGTTCCAATGCTTTCACTCACCAACTTTGCTGACTTAATTGGTTACCTCAGATTCCTTCACTGGCTTACTCCTAAACAGTGAGAGCTAGACTTGGAAATCGGTTTCAATCCAGGAGATAAAAATATTCAGGTCACTAAAGCCATTCATGAAAGAACAGGATCGAACTACACGCGTCAGGGCACCACCCAACCCTTGGCCTCCTCCGTCTGTCACACCTCCACTACCCCAGACCAATCTCGCTCCCGTCCCACCACACGCGGCAGACCTGCCACACATCGCTCTCCTACCACAGGTCGTGATCAATCTAGTGCCCGACGGAACAGACACTCTTCGATTCTTTGCTGGTACTGTGGTCATCCTGGACATCGAGCATCCAGTTGCGACCGTACATACAGACGTCCTCACTCCCAAACCAGACAGCGTACGCCTTCCCACTCACGTCGTCCACACTGCAAATACCACAAATCAAGCACGACTCACACCACTGAGGAATGTCGTTACCTCAACCGCCAACAGTCGGGGGAAGCGCCGCGCCCATATCGGACCAATATCACGTAGAACCAGAAACCCAACTCCCCATCCGCCATGTAGGTCCCATAACATCCTCGGGTTTAGTCATTCTCAGAAGCAGTCATGACATACCAACGTCATTCTTCTTGGACACAGGACCTATAGTAAATCTCATCTCCGAAAATTCCTTACAAATTATTCATCACCATCACAGCCACGTCAGTTTCCTAGAACCACCAGACATTCGCCTATGTGGTGTTAACGGCTCAGAGTTTAAGGTTAAAGGAAGAGTCACCCTTGAAGTCAAACTCCACAGAGCTTTGCCCCCTATCCTCATTGAATTTTATGTCACTAATGACTTGCAGTATCCCGCAGATGCCCTTATTGGTTTCTCCACCATGGCACAACATTCCATTGCATTATTACCTGCTTGTGGTAGTATAGACATTTCTGGATTCCCGGTTTACACTATGGAATGTCCCCGTCCTGTTCTTACAATCAAATCAGTCCTTCAATTACCTCTGTCCCTATCACTACAAAAAAGTCCAACCCAGCCCAAACCACCACTCTCATCATCTGAGAATACAGAGATCATTCCTTTACTGACTGCGAGCAAGGACATAAATTCCTCAATGTCCCCTGATACATCATCTCAGCCCTCGAACATGGCTCTTACATCCTCTCCCGAGAATGATGTGGAAAAGGTTAAAGGTTATGGCAGAACGGAGAGGAATATGGACGACGACGTACGTAGTGAGAAGAGTGGCTTCGAGAACAGGATAATAATATTCAAGGGAGGAGTAAGGGAGGACTGGGGAGAGACCGAAGGTGGAGTGAGCCCATTCCAGGACAGAACGGAGAGCTGAGACAGGTACTAAGTCGGCAGTGACACGTCCATTGATAGCATCGACCAGGATACGAACCAAGGTAGAGACTTGAGACAGGAGAGAGTCAACGGCCAGTTGGAGATTATCCATGTTGAGTTTGAGGTAGAAGAACTGGGAGATAACGTTAAGATCTGAAAGGTGGCGTTGTAAGATATTGGTGAAATTGTTTAGAGTGGACGTGACTTCATTGAGTTGGGTTGTGAGCTTCTGTAACATAGTGTGTTGGATTTTAATGACTCGGCGTTGTGATTCTAGGGCTGAAGCTAAATGAGTGAGATCAGATTTGAAGCCAGAAATGTCACGGGCTGTAGCAACGCCAAACAAGCCACTCAGAATCTCACCGCCGAAGTCGAAGAGACCTCGTTTCACACGAGAATGACCCACGGGTGTCTGAATGGAAAATGTGTCATTGAGCTCAGTGAATCTGTTACTTATGTATTACAATTGCCAGGAGAGTGGGAGGAAAAGGTTATAGAGATACTCATTCGGGTTGTGTGTCCCCATGAGGGCCGTGAGATGGTTCCTGATTCCGTGGAGCTGGTGCGCGTAGGCAGGAAGGGCAATGGCTACGTCGGCCAGGGGCACAAGATCGTAGCGCAAAGAGGCGATGTCGTCGATAAGCATTACCTCTCCTCCCGAGCCGACCAAGGCCCCGGGACGTACTCCACCATCGTCCTGACCTGACCCAGACCCCAGGAGGGTCAGCACTGCCAGCAGGGAGATCGCTAACATCGTACCTAGAAAATCAGGGTAGAGTTAATGGGGAAGGTCGTGAAGAGGTTGATGGGCAGAGCGCAGTTTTGACCGATATTGATTGGTTGATGAATGAGCAGGTGGAGGTGGAGAGGAAGGAGACTGAGGGATAGGTGGAGACAGAGTAGATTGAGGGATGGGAGGAGGGGAAGAGGGGGCAGGAGGTTGTCTAAGTGATTCTTCCAACACGAGGCCACGGGGTGCTCACTTTAAGTCATCGACGTGGACCCATCTGGTGTCCCTAGTGGACAGGTCCTGGAGGTGAAATTTGTTGCCTTGTCGAGTGAGGACGTGGTGGGGCCCTGTAAATTTGTCATCCAACTTAGAGGAACGCGTATGGGAATGGGCAAAGACAAGATCGCCTACATTGATAGTGATAGGACAGGCGGACTTATGTTGGTGCTGCAGCATGTCCTCCTGAGAGGAAGCCAAAGTGGATTGGACATACTGGTGGATTGTCTGGAAGTTGGCCAATTTTAGTTTAACATAATCATCCATGTTGTAGATGGGTTCTGGCTTTGAGGATAAGAGAGAGTATGGGAGGTCCTTGTCAAAGCCAAAAAGGACGAAGAAGGGAGATTCAGCAATGGATGCATTGATGGAGCTATTGATGGAAGATGCCACTTGGGGAATCCAGTCATCCCAGGACGAACTATGGGAGCCTAGATGTCTGAGGCACTCTAAGATTTTACGGTTGTGGCGTTCTACAAGGCCATTGGAAGCCGGATGGTTAGGCACGACATTGCACTTACTGATATGAAAGTGGCGACAGATCTCATCGAGAAGGCTATTGTTGAATTCTGTACCGTTGTCAGTAAGAATGGTATGAGGGGTACTGAATGGGCAAATTACGTGATCTACAAAGGCACGGGCAACGCTCTTCGCGGTCTTGTCGGAGAGGGGGACGAGGACACAGTAGCGGGAGAAGTGGTCGACCGCTGCGAACAAGTACTCAGCGCCAGATTCTGTGAGAGGTAGTTTTAAGAGATCGATTGAGACAGTTTCCCATGGTCGTGACGGGATTGGGTATTGTAAGAGAGGTGCTGGTAAGCCGGTTGATCCTTTGTGGCGGTGGCAGGAGAGGCAAGAGTCACAGTGGGCATTGATATCGCGGCGCATGGTTGGCCAATAGTATTTGAGACGTGCTTGGCGCAATCATCGGTCTTTACCTGGATGGGAAGCTTGAGGAGTATTATGAACAATATGAAGAACCTTTGGTATCAGGGCAGTGGGGACAACAAGTTGGCGTACTTCGCGATTGGGCATATCTTTGCCTGTTAGCAGTGTTTTCCTGTACAAGAGATCATCATCTAGCATGAACTCATCTAGTGATACTGGCAGAGTAGGTAAGGTCGAGGCATCGCCAGATTCTAGGAAATAAATGACTTTGGACCACATGGGGTCTTGGCGCTGAAAGTTTCGAACAACTTCTGACGTTAGTGTAGTATTTTCAGTTACTTCAGGCTGCAGTGATGTTATAGCTGCTGCTACGTGACGTGAGAGTGCGTATGCGACTACATTCAACTTGCCTGGTACATATTGAAAAGTGGGATTAAAGTCCTGGATGATGACAGACCATCTAGCTAACCTACCTGTTAGGTTGCGATTTTTGAACAAATCACATAGTGGAAGGTGGTCTGTTTGGATATGCACTGGATAACCATAGACGATATCTCTGAAATGTTTCAAGGACCAGATTACCGCTAGTGCTTTGAGATCTGTGACACTGTAGTTACGTTCAGCGGTTGTAAGGGTGCGACTAGCATACGCTATTACGCGCTTCCTTGATGGCTCATCGAGTTGCATCAAAACGGCACCAAGTCCAGTGCCTAAGGCGTCTGTGCAGAGAAGGAAGGGTGTGGTATAATCAGGGAACGCTAGAATAGGGGCATTTACAAGAGCTGTCTTTAGCTTTTGGAAAGCCTGTGACTGGTCGTTAGTCCAAACAAAGGGCACATTCTGCTTGAGTAAGTGGGTCAGAGGAGCGGCGATCTTCGCGTAATCGCGAATAAAGCGACGATAATAGCCATTGAGGCCCAGGAAACTTCGTACAGCGTCGGTAGTGGTAGGTTCTGGGAAGTTAATGATCGCCTTAGTTTTATCCTCATTAGTATGAATGCCTTGTGCATCTACGACATGGCCTAGGAATTTGATTTTCTTTCGCAGGAAGTCACATTTACTGAGATTGATTTTTAGGCCTGCGAGCTTGAGGCGTTCAAAGACTTGCTGGAGTTTGGTAAAATGATCAGGGATGGATTTACTCACAACAATGATATCATCTAGGTAAGCAAAAAGAGAGTGTCCCATCATACCGCTGAAGACTGAATGGATAAGTCACATGAACACGGAAGGAGCATTTCTCAGACCAAAAGGGAGTCTCTTAAACTGAAAATGTCCGGAAGGGGTGCTAAAGGCTGTAACTGGGCGAGAGGACTCTTCCATTTCGACCTGCCAGTACCCGCTGAGGAGGTCTAAAGATGAAAAGACTACGTTATTTTCACCATGGGATTCTAGCAAATCAGTGAGGACAGGTAGTGGGAAACGGTCTGGAACGGTGACAGAATTGACCTTACGATAGTCGACTACTGGTCTAAGGTTGCCGTCCTTCTTTGGTACTAAGAAAGGTGGGCTATTCCATGGACTGACGGAGGGTTCAATAATGTCCTGGTCTAACAAGTTCTGTACCATTTGATCTGTTTGCTTTCTCTGGCTGTGAGGCAATCGATACGCTGGTATGTAAATCGGCTGAGTTCCTGGGAGTAGTTCAATTGTATGTTTGACAAGGTCTGTTCTACCCATCGGTTCACCGGGTAAGGCAACCACGTTTCTGTACGAGGTCAGAAGGTCGAGGAGTTGAGGCGTATGTTCTGGGAAATCTGTGCAAGTGAGATGTAAGAGCATATCAGGTGAATGCGTCGGCGCAGACCCCGTAGAGTTAATAGTACATACACCGATTGGCGTATCATCAGTCTGAATAGTAGGAATTGAGGAATCCTGGCACACCTTTACGGCCGCTGGGTATACTAGGAAGTCTCCAATCTTTACACCACTTTTAAGTTTTAGTGGAGCATTTGTGACATTGAGCAAGTACAGGTAGCATAAACTGTCCTCTAAGACTGTACACCACGCTGACTCACAAGTCAAGCCATTCACACAACATGTCTCAGGTAGGGTTAGTACATCCACTCCTTCTTTCGCACCGGCAACACAAACAGAGACTTTGGTGAACTCATGCGGTAACAATCATTATTATTATTATTATTATTATATCATTATCATTATTATTACTATTATTATTATTATTATTATTATTATTATTATATCATTATCATTATTATTACTATTATTATTATTATTATTATTATCAAAACCACTTTGAGAGAATAAAGAAGATAGCAAGATTACTGCAAATTGCGAAAGTATGGTCAGCAGTGAGAGAATGGGTGGTTCTGAAAAAGTGAGTAGGTGAGAGAGTGAGAGAAAATAAGTGTTAGAAAGCATTGATATCCGAGTGAAGAATATTGACTGAATGAGTAAGGAGGAAGTAAAAACAAAAGGGTTACGAGGTGCAATAAAGTGAGAGAGAGCGGAAGGGTGGATTTTTGACTGTGAAAGAAAGAGTGGCATTGAAAACTGTGACAGAAATTCTTTGGCTTGCCATTTACTCCCTCTCAGAGTTTAACGAACAATAAACTGTGCTCACAACAAAATGAAAAACTTCTGTTAGTCAGTCAGTCTTCCTCCTCCTTTGTTACCTCTATCATCTTTCCTCTCTAATCTAGTCATTTCTACTCGTACCTGTTGTTTTTCCTCTCTCATCTATTTCTTTTTCTTTTTTTTTTCCTCCCTCTGCTACAATTACCAGCATCCACCCATTTGATGTAGTGTTTTCTGCTTCTATCGTTACCTTTATCATTCTTTTTCTTTGTTCGCCCTCCTATCTTCCTATTTTCTCGCATCTTTACTGCCACCTCTTATTACTCCACTTTCCACATCAGGCGACTCTACACTGGGTAACAAGCCTAATGGTTTCCTGTAACACATGAAAGCATTTAGACCACTGAATGGTAACCATATCACAAACTTACTGGGTGAAGTAAAGTCCACCGCGGTGCTCCTGTTAACTAGGTGGAGAGTCGCAATGCGGCGTCCATCCTGGAACCAAACCTTCAGCGCTGCCCACCGTAAAGAAACATGAGATCACTGCAGTGGATTGCCCTGGCCGGACGGTTGCTTGCCTGCTGCTGATGTGTCTACTCGCATAGGCAGACCGGGTTGAAGATTTTCTATCTGTATACCATTTACACTGTATGCTAAGTTTGACTTTTCCAGGATGGTCATGGTTCCATTTTCTTTTTTTCTTTTTCTTCCCTGTACTATAAATTTAACATATACTTTTCTAATACATTATGCTAAGTGACTAACAAACATACCTAACCTGACACTAAAAAAATTAACATAATCCAACCTAGTTTTTCCAGCATTAGAAAAAAATAGAAAAAAAGGTGCACAAAACGGAAATCAGTGACGGAGGTTGCTCAGCAACAACAACACATCATTCGTCATTTATCGTCCACTCTTCTCTCTTCTCTCTCATCTTTCCTGCCTTAACCCCTTAACCGCGGGGCGTCACTTTCGTGACGCTCGGCTACAATGGATCATACCGCGGGGCGTCACTTTTGTGATTCTGTGTTATTTTGAATTATCCCGGGCTCTCAAGTGGTGGCTTGTATCATCTATCAGTACTGCCAATGTCCAACACTAGTCAGCACTCCAAATCTCATCTGTACTCCCATCCATCGTTGACATTTTAGCTATTTTACCCCCTTCGTGACTCCCCTCCCTACCTGCCCTCCATTACCCTCTCCTCTCACCTCCCACGCCGCGCTGCGCTACGGAAATTTCCCCCTTCTTTTTCCACAGATTTCATCCATTGAAATAAGCCCTATGCCCTATATTTTTACCCAATAATATATACCAAAAAAAAAAACAGGTAAGTGATAGTGTTATACTCCAGAAATTGGCTAATTATCACCTGACAACACCTCACGTGCATTCATTCGCTACATTACCACGGTAATTTCCCCTTTGATTTATGCCTTGCAATCGATGTCTGTAATAAAAATATATATCAGAAAGGAAGGGAGAATCCTAATTGACATATACATTCACCTGGAACAACCTATTTCTTTATTTATTGCCGAGATTTTCTACCTATAAAAAATTAGCCTGTAAGTTAGCAGCAGTAAGCCTAAAGTGTCATTGTCAACCCTTCCCTTCTCAGATAATTTACCCCCTTCGTGACTCCCCTCCCTACCTGCCCTCCATTACCCTCTCCTCTCACCTCCCACACCGCGCTGCGCTACGGAAATTTCCCCCTTCTTTTTCCACAGATTTCATCCATTAAAATAAGCCCTATGCCCTACATTTTTACCCAATAATATATACCAAAAAAAAAACAGGTCAGTGATAGTGTTATACTCCTGAATTTGGCTAATTATCACCTGACAACACCTCACGTGCATTCATTCGCTACATTACCACGGTAATTTCCCCTTTGATTTATGCCTTGTAATCGATGTCTGTAATAAAAATATATATCAGAAAGGAAGGGAGAATCCTAATTGACATATACATTCACCTGGAACAACCTATTTCTTTATTTATTGCCGAGATTTTCTACCTATAAAAAATTAGCCTGTAAGTTAGCAGCAGTAAGCCTAAAGTGTCATTGTCAACCCTTCCCTTCTCAGATAATTTACCCCCTTCGTGACTCCCCTCCCTACCTGCCCTCCATTACCCTCTCCTCTCACCTCCCACACCGCGCTGCGCTACGGAAATTTCCCCCTTCTTTTTCCACAGATTTCATCCATTAAAATAAGCCCTATGCCCTACATTTTTACCCAATAATATATACCAAAAAAAAAACAGGTCAGTGATAGTGTTATACTCCTGAATTTGGCTAATTATCACCTGACAAAACCTCACATGCATTCATTGGCTACATTACCAAGGTAATTTCCCCTTTGATTTATGCCTTGTAATCGATGTCTGTAATAAAAATATATATCAGAAAGGAAGGGAGATTCCTAATTGACATTTACATTCACCTGGAACTACCTATTTCTTTATTTATTGCCGAGATTTTCTACCTATAAAAAATTAGCCTGTAAGTTAGCAGCAGTCAGCCTAAAGTGTCATTGTCAACCCTTCCCTTCTCAGATAAGCCGCGGCATTTAGTTCCTTGTCTTCCACTGCAGAGACAACATGTCGCACTCGCGCCCTGCCATTCCTGCTGCTTCTGCGCCCATTGCAAAGGGCCCCGTGACCTCTACACCAAAGAAAAGTGTTGAGGCAAGCAGGAAAGGCCTCAGTGACTCTGCAGTGGCACGAGAACTTGCAGAATTGTCCATGATAATGATGGACAGTGACTTTGACGATTCGGGTGAATCGTGTGATGAGCCGGGTGAGGCTATCGCGCCAGAAGCAGCGACAACAAGTGCTTCTACCAGTGAATTAGTGTCTAGCTCCAAGGGAAAGGAGCCTTTAGTGCAGGAAGGACAAGAATTTGGGAAGGGAGTGAAAAGGCGGCGTGTTAGCCCCAGAACAATGCCCCCACGTGACCCAGCCCGCCATGAGTCACGAGTGCATTCACCTCCCCGTTCCCCAAGCCCCGCTTTACTCATCTCGTCATCATCGTCGGCTGAGTTATCTCCGGAGTCTTCGTCGTCGGAGTCACCACCAGCATCAACAGTGAAGGCCGGCCGTAGAGGCAGAGGTAGATCTAAGAGAGTGAAAAGTAGTGTAGCTAGTAGGGTAAGGGCTGCTAGTGCTGTACGGCAACCTAGGGTCAGTGAGAGTGACCTTGACAGAGATAAGCCTCCCTCTCAGCCAACCTCCACCACCACCACCACCACCAGCCCTCCACCGCCACGCCAGGGAATCCTGGACGCCTTCGCGTGGACGGAAGGCTCAGATTTTGTCCCCGAAAACCTGGTTTTCGATGAGAGCTCGTCAGGAGTTCAGCCTGCCTTCACTATGGACGAAAATGCTGAGTGTGTCGACTACCTTTTGGCCTTCCTAGATGACGAAGTCATGCAGCACATATGTGATGAGACCAACAGGTATGAATCACAACGTGCTGCTAGTGGTACAGGTGCAGCCAAGATGCAACAGTGGACCATGCTGGGAGTGCAAGAGCTGTATGTGTTCTTTGCCCTCATGCTTCTTATGCCACACTCCAAGAAGCATGAGTTGGAAGAATACTGGTCCATGGACCCCTTACTACCCTCACCGACCTTCAATAAGTACATGGCCAGAGATCGCTTCCGGAACATCATGGGAAACCTGCACTTTGCCGATAATGATGTACCTTCCCAAACCGACCCACTCTGGAAGATCCGGGAGATTCTGAACAGAATGAAGGATAAGTTCATGTCATTCTTCCACCCATTTCAGAAGGTTGTCATTGATGAATCTTTGGTTTTGTTCAGAGGACGTCTTCGGTTTGTTCAGTACATTCCAAGCAAACGCCATCGCTTTGGCATTAAGTTCTTTGTACTGTGCGACTGTAAGACGGGGTACATCCTTGACTTCGTCATATATTCAGCCAGCACTGTCGATCTCGATAAAACTCACCCCCTTGGCTTCTCAGGCTGTGTAGTGAAAGTGCTCCTACAAAAGTATTTTGGTGGGAATCATGTGCTGTATACAGACAACTACTATACAGCACCGAAACTTGCCAAATACCTTTCTGAGCACGGCATTGGCTCCTGCGGCACTGTGAAAAGTAATCGTGCCAACTTACCCAAATTCCCAGAGGTGGGAAACTCGCAGCGAGGAGACGTGCACCTACGCAAGTGTGAGAAGATGCTGGCAATACGGTGGCATGACAAGAGAGTCATGCACATGCTCACCACCGTACATAAGGGGGAGATGAGAGACAGTGGGAAGGTCGACCGTAGGACAGGCGAACCTGTGATGAAACCTGATGCTGTGTTGGACTATAATATCAACATGCGGCTGGTGGACAAGTCCGACATGATGATTGGTGAGATCGACTGCCTCAGGAAGAATACTAGGTGGTACAGGAAAGTTTTTCTGCATCTCATAGATATGACGATGCTGAACGCCTTCATCCTGTACAAGATGAAGGTAAAGCCACCCAAGTCCTTCTCCCTGAGGTTGTTCGCCAGGACTTGTGTCCAGCAGCTGCTGGAAATATGGTAGGGTGCAAGCAGCAACTCCAAGGCGCCATCCAGTTACACTTCCCGACCGACTTGAGCAGAGGGCGTATATGGATCGGCACAGACTTGAGCTAATGCCTGCCACAGAGAAAAGGAAGGCTGCGATTCGCAGGTGTCAGGTATGTGCGCATACCACACGCCGCACACCTGAGCATAAACGCACCTCTTGGCAGTGCGCTGAATGCCAGGTTCCCCTCTGTGTAACCTGCTTCTTCGATTATCACAGCCAGAAGCAGTTCTAACACTGCAAGTGTGGAAGCAGAATTATTTGGAAATAATGTGTAAATAATGTGTAAATAGCAGGTGAAAGCAATGGATGTTCAGTTCATATGATTGAACAGTGTATTATAGTTTTATCTTACTGAAAGTGACAGTGAATAACATATTGTAAGTAAAATAGAAGGGTAAATATTGAAAATAGAATAGAAAATGTAAATAGTAATGTAAGTAATTAGTAATATAAGAATATGAGTACAAATAATTTATGTTATAACAGTGAGAGTGAATCCGTGGCTCTCTACGTATTTTACTGACTGAAAAATTGAATGACTTCAGTGACAATAAAATAATACGACTGAAGGAAACTTATGGAGAAAGACTCCAGATATATATAAGTGTGATATAGTAATAGAAATATAAAGTGTGAGGGGTTTTATGAATAATAAATGACAGAGTGCCTAGAGCGAACTAGCGCAAGTGCGGCGATCAGACGCGCTCGTAATTTCCATTGCTTTCACAGTGTTTTTTTTTTTAGTATGGATCCCAAACTACTTGAAAATGGTAGAATAGTGTTTATAGTGTTTGTATCTGGCTGTGGTAATCATATTACGGGTTGTCGGGAAGTGTAAAGTGGAGACTTAGTTACCCTACTTCAGAGGTCTCCACAAGTCCTACGGAAACTGACGAAGGCTCAACAATCATTCCAGGAGAAAGCTCAAGGTATGTGCAATAAGCATATATAATCTTATTATTCTAGGACTAATAACTGATTTTTGGCAAATATTTTTTGAGAGTCTGTCGGAGCCCAAATAACCCCGCGGGACATGCAAGTCATTGGTAAACAAGCCCGCGGTGTACGGGTTAACCATCCTTCATCGATCTCCTTTTTTATATCTACTGCCCTTCCTGATGATATTCCTCCATCCAATTTTTCTCCATGTTCCTCACTTGGCCTAGTTTCTTATGATATTGCTCACTCCACAAATTAACACAGAAAGACTTAACTGACCTGTCAAAGAAGCCGTTTATCTTCTTGCTTCTTGAGCCTTCCTTTAGCTGTTCAGGTTTGGCTGGAGGTACCTAGTATAAAAGATTTAACTAACCCACGACGTGTGACCGATTGTGTGCTGACTATAATCCTTTGGCTTTATGTGGAACAGAAATCAGTGTTTTCTTAACAATTAAAGAATGAACTCTCTCAGGGTCTTACGACTTACCTCCAACTTCATATAACTGTATGGTGATAATTGGAATAGAATAACACTGCCTCGACCACGATAGGTTAGAGTTGGACTACCACTGTGAAGGTTAAGGATTAGACGCAAAATAATCACCGGTATTAATCTGAGCACAACATCTTGGTAAGGCATGGATGCAAGTACTGGGTCATCATATCGGGATATACAAAATTTGCTACGGCTTTCAGGTTTCATCAGACGGGAGGCCATAATAAGTAGTCCTTCTACCCTCGTCTTGGACCAATGCTCTGGGTGACATATCAGCCTTCATACAGAAGCACTCACTCCTCACTGATTTACTATGAACAACACACTTTAGCCTTTTTGTGTTTGTTTATGTTATTAATATCGACCCAGTTTGTGATCGAACCATGCAAGTAAATACTGAAGTGTAATATGTAGAATGAATAGCTAAGAAATAAATGATATGAAGTATCAACAGCCAGTTAGCATAAGACTTTTAGATGTTGCCATAATGGTGGTAGTGTAATCGGAAGCTCACTCAACCCGCAGCGGAGATGTCCTGGGTTCGATATTCGGGTCAACCACAACCACAAGTCGTTTAGGCAATAACTTTTATAACATAGCCTTTTTCGTACTTAGAACTGATGTGGGGACCTGGATTATAAACTCAACGGCGACTTGTTGCAGCATCGAGACAAATGAAGACTAAGCAAAAATTGCATGTCTGCCTTAATAACCCTCCTACAGGCGATGCTCATTCATCTGTGCCCTGTTCTTCTCCATGGCCAACACACAAGGAGTACAGCCTGGGTTGTGGTCCAGAAAGAGTGTGGTCCAGGAAGAGTGTGTAAGCGGCTGACAAGGTCAGCAAAATAACCATCCTTACCAATGCATTCAATTAATACGGCCTGTCTGGTGTTTATCAGTGTGCTGTGATAAAATTACGACCGTTCCTTCATTTTAATCAGTGGCAGAGAAGAAAATATTTAGTATGTCTACTGAAATAAGACCTGCAGTAAATAAGGCCTATTTCGAAAGTTTTCGTTCTACATTTTACAATTTAAGCACTGTAACGTCCGATCAAGATTTCCAATTAAAACACATCACTAGAAAATGAAAGATCTTTTTTTTCGTTTAAATATGAAAAGATACAAATGCAAAATTTAGTATGAAGTGATAAATTCCTTGAAAGGGTGAGAGAATTTAGCTAATGACGAGATATGCAATTGAAGTATATAGGTAGTTTGACAATGATGTGGGAGGGGACAGTGGGACGCACCTGTTACATTAATTAATCTTCCTCGCCAACCTACCTTAACCCAACGTGCCGAGGTGTGGTTCAACTCTCCCTGGTCAATAATAAATTACTTCACTGTTATAAAACAGTCAACAATAACTAACAATGAGTTCCTAATATGCAGTGACCCACTATACCCTTCCAACAATATGATTTTTATAAGGTATACATATATATATATATATATATATATATATATATATATATATATATATATATATATATATATTATTATATAAACAGTATATTATATTATATTAGGGTGTTCAAAAAAATCGAACCTTCAGGAGCTTGAAGGGCAAAGTGCTTATTCAGTTCCACCACTGGTGGGAACTACGCCATACTTTGCAATTTTCTTTGGCCTTCTCAAACCCATGCTTCACTTCAACGCGAGCTGCAATGCAAGTGGTAACGCCCTCCTTGATCGCGGCACGGCTTGACGTGGGGGAACTCACGTTGTCTGTCGGATCTCTCCACTGTGCTCGGAAGGGATCAAGGCCTGAGACCGCTGAAAAGATCAAAAAAGAATTCCAGCCACAAACATCCTTGATTCTCCATTTTGATGGAAGGCTCTTGCCCAGCATTGATGGTAGCGACTTCAGTGATCGCCTGGCGATTGTTGTTACAGGGATTGGTGTGGAGAAGATCCTGGCGATCCCTAAGGTTCCTGCTGGAACAAGCGAAGCAATGGGAGCAACAGTGCTAAGGACTCTAGATGAATTGCCGGAAGTGAAGCCCTAGATTGCAGGGCTCTGTTCTGATACTACAGCATCTAACACCAGGGTTCACAGTGGGGCTTGCTTTGTCATTGAAAGAGGTCTCCAAGTCCTGCTGTTGTTCTTGGCATACAGGCACCACATGTGTGAACTCATAGTGGCCGGGATCTTTGACCTCTTTTTCTCTTCTTCTGGTCCTGAAATTCCTCTCTTTGGTCGATTCAAAGAGTTCTGGAACAAATTTGACACGGATTCCTTCGATCCTTACGATGATGACCTAGATGAAAAATCTCAGTCGTGGATGGCCAACAGAGCCAAGGACATTGAATACTTCATACTCAGCCATATGGATCATGCGCAGCTCTGTGATGACTATCTTGAGCTCTTCCAGCTGTCTTTGGTTTTCCTCGGCAAGAAGCCAGCACGGATGACCTTTCACCGTCCAGGTGCCTATCACAGAGCACGTTGGATGGCCAAAGGTCTTTACTACCTCAAGATCTTCCTTTTCAGAAATCAGCTGAAGGATGCAGCCTCCTTCCCCTTCACATGGCATCAAAAGGAGGCCATCAAACGGATCTGTGTCTTCCTCATCACCATCTATGTGATGCACTGGTTTGAAGCCCCAAATGCTGTCGACTCTCCAATCAATGACCTTAATCTCCTGAAGATTGAAGAATTCAAACAGGTGGATCCTGGTGTAGCAAAGAAGGCACTGAACAAAGTCAAAAGCCACCTCTGGTACCTCAATGAGGACCTGGCTCCACTAGCCATGTATTCTGACAAAGCCTCTGCTGAGGAAAAGCAAGAAATGCTGAAAAATATGACTACAGCACTGCTGAGGAAGAAGGGTCTGCGCCATTTGAACATGAAGACAATTGATAAGGCATCAGATCTGAGAATCTCTAAGTTTGTCACCCAGAAGTCGAAAACCCTCTTCCAGTGTTTGAGGCTGGATACTCCGACAAGAATCAATGACCTCTGCCCCATTCCTGATGTCATGGCCCACCTCAAAGTGGTCAATGATGCTGGTGAGTGGGCAGTCAGACTGGCAATGGACTACAACAGAGGTCTGGCGAAGAATGAAGAAGAACAACAGCTGATCTTCCATGTTGTACAGCACCACAGAGCCATCAATGACTCGACCAAAGAATCCCACATGTAATAAACTGATTATGCTTGTTGTATAGCTGCAAAATATTGTTTCTCTTTGTACTGCATTATTCATTTTTACCTTCTTCACCATTCCCTTCACATACTCAGATCAGTTACAGTTACAGAATGCAGGGGTAGTGAGACGCGACTTTGCATTGATAAAAAAAACATAAATTTTTGCTTGAATGCTTTGTTTGTAAAGTGCAGTCGATTGCATACTTTGCCCAGCTAAATATCCATTTTTTTCCCTATCAGTGCTAAACACCCTAATATATATATATATATATATATATATATATATATATATATATATATATATATATATATATATATCCATTGTGCCACCTCTTCTCGTCTTCCCCCTCACTACACGGCATCTGTCGGGACTCATGACTGGACTGTCACACTGCCATATTGCAGAACATCTGCCTATCAGAATTTCTTTATTCCCCAAACTGCACCTCTTCGGAACTAGCTTCCACAGAATAATGGAGTTTACCCAAAACTTCAATCTGCAGCTGTTCAAGTCCAACTGTTACATATATATATATATATATATATATATATATATATATATATATATATATATTTTTTGAAAAAACAAAAAAACATAAACATAAAGTTCAGACCCCGTGAATCCAAGATGTAGGAATGGGGCAGCAGGGGACAACCAGATGCCATACTGTCACGTGACTGCTCTCCCACCATAGTTTGAATGGCCCGCCAGGATTTTTTTACACATTTTCCCCTACATTAGTCAGCTGACTGTATGACTTGATCCATTCACTGTTGCACCATTACAGTGCCACAGTGATTTGTTGTGATGGAGTATAATTTTGCTTTGTCCGATTCCTTACCTGTAAGCCCAGGCCAGACCAGGGCACCTCCGTTCCCGCCAAGCATTCTCCGCCCTTGCGCCCTACTAGGATCTAAGCGATAGTGCTACAGGACGTCAATCAGATAGTATGTGTAAGTGCACACATATTAAGTACATACAGAAAAAAGTGAAAGAACCATAAGTGAAAGTACTGTTTATAATGTAAGATTTATTTTGGTGTACCCTCGAAACGTATGGTGGTAAGGTAAAAAACTTTGATGATTACAGAAAACATCAGTATGTGATTTTCCCCCGAATTTATAAGTAAATGTATACTTTTTGCAAAACGACACACACCCTTCGACACACTGCCACCCTGAAATGGCTGGAAATTAATTGTACTGGTGAGCTAAAGGCACAGGGTTTATATAAACATGCCTCAAGACAGCAGCAATTATGAGGCAGGGAAAGAAAGGAGGCGAATCACGAGAGTGAGATTCTGTAATAAGACTAGCAGCTACCCGGCCCAAGCCTGCACATGCATGCACTGAAGACCCCGCCAGGGACGTGCATATGAACACAAAGTTGCCAGCCCCAGAAGTTACCTCTCTTCACAACGTCGTACCTCTAAAACGTAACCACCAAGTGACCTGGGGACACTTGCCTGGAATAAAGAAGGACTGGTGAGTAATTTAAGCTTTGAATGTCCTTTGTTGTGTGGTTGCTGAGGTATGTGTGCGTGAATGTGAGCTATTTTGGGAAAAATACCTGGAGGGAAGAGGGATGCACCGCATAAACACTCCTGGACTTTAAGATGTAAGAGTTTGGGTAGTGCCGTTTCTAGCCTTTGGGAGGCCCTATGCAAAATGCTGTTTTGGGGCCCCTACTTTTGAAACTGTAGTGGGGGGATTCCAAACCCTCTAAGGTGGTCTGGGGGCAAGCCTTTAACATTTAAATGCGTCAATCTGGTGCACTCTAAGAGAAAAAGAGGCTAGATCCGTGAAAAACTCTTAACATCTTTTTTTTTCTCTCTCAAATCCAAATCAAACATTTCAAGTTGGTCCTTTCTTGACAGATGGGAATTGGGTCCAGCCTCTGACATATCTCGCACCTTTCTTTCTTGTTGTCTTCTTGAGTCCAATTTGCAGTCAGCCACGGTACATACAAAGTTAGTCATATTGAATGTTTACAAAGTCTATTGACAAACACTTGTACGCCAGGGACCTTGGAGGTCTGGAGCCGAGATCGCTTTCTCCATCTTTGTACAGCAGATGAATCTGCTTATTTGCCTTGGCAGAAATATCCATGACTTTACAAGGGTGTGAGTTCATATAAAGATGAATCCACTATAGCCCCTCAGTCGTACTTATCGTTATTTACCCTATACTTGACGGATTTTAGCAGTGGTTATAACGGTTGGTATTGATGAAATATAAGCAGTTTTACGCATATTATCTGCAAATAATAATACTTTAGACATATATTAAGTATTAGTTGCTTCTCAGATAGTGAAATGTTTCTGCTTATATGAGCTGAGAGAAGAATCATAGATTCTTTGAAGAGTTTGTACTTTTGCCCCTGTGATCTCTGTCCATTGGAACCGCAGTCTCTTTGAGGAAACTCTTATTTTTTTCTTTTAATACACCTGCTGGTGACCATTGGGAGTATTTGAATAAAAGTATGAATCAAGAAATATTCGCACATATGTGTAAAACCGATAAACCTTCATCCTTTGACGTCTATATACTGTATCGCCAACACCGAAGAACATTAGGAAAACGTCAAAAGTATTTTGTGACCTCATTATTAGGCACGGGTCTCACCTTACATGAATGAGAAAAATTTGTACATAATATTTTTATGAAAAAAAACAACAACAACCATATGCGAGCATTCTGCATTGCCCTCAAATTAAAATCGGAAATTAAAAATTCTGGCGGTATCTAGTATTGAGCCTTACTGTGAACGCTCCTATTTCAGGAGATTCTGACTCAAAATTTCAGGAGAACGAGTACAATTTCGGAAGATTCTAATTTAAATACATTACTTACATTACTCACTTTATGGCACTTACAATTATAGACGGGTCCAACAGACCCCCAACAAAATTTATTTCATGAATATAGAGTGACTCAACACATTTTATTTTCTAAAAGAAGCCAATAATGGCAGCTCGAGGGCCCCCTAGTGGTTTCGTGGGCCCTATGCAACCGTGTAATTCGCATATAGTAAGAAACGGCATTGAGTAGACTGTAGCACCAATCGAACAGGGCAGTACTCCCACGGTGGATGGAAAACTGATGACAGGAGAGCTGGAGCTCCCATTTCATCAGCCCTCGGGACTAGGTCCCGACCATCCCCCTTTAATGAACTTTTTCAGTGTCCCAGTAACACAGAGAGTAGGCCAGCTTGCTCTCCAATACAAGTTTCTCTAACTATCAACACCAAACTACATGCACAGTACACACCACACTTCCTTTTCAAAATTTAAATAAAAAATGGCATTGAATAACATAGCCTCGAAGTCCCCGGGGGGGGGCCATAAATGCCCCAACCTTCTACCCCTCTCCCGATGACGACTCAAGATGCCTGGAACCACTGCCTGACTCTCTTCTTCATTTCTGCAACATTAATGGCCTTTCCTCTAACTTTCGCTCTGTTGAGCACCACCTCTCCTTCTCTAAACCTCACCTTCTTTTTCTAACTGAGACTCAGTTGTCTGAGGCAACTGACAGCAGACCCTTTTCTGTATCCTCCTACTTTCTCTATACTCATTTCAAAGCCAAAGGTGGCTGTTGTGTATATATACACAACAACTTATCTTGCTCTCGTGTTCCTGAACTCGATTCTTCTGAATTCTCTACACTCTGGCTTCGGCTTTCATGTCATTCTCTGACTAAATATATTTGTGCTGTTTACTTATCTCATAATTGTACTGACTATCAAAAATTCTTTGACTATCTCACTTCTACGATGGAACACATTCTATCCATCTCTCCTTTCTCTGAAATCTCCATTCTAGGAGATTTCAATGTTCACCACCACCTTTGGCTCTCCTCTCCTTTCACTGATCCACCTGGTGAACAAGCGTACACCTTTTCTATCCTTAACCCGAGGCATCCCATCGACATATGGGTACGTTGCAACATTTTGTCACAGCTAGTCCCGTTGACATACTGGTACATTGGCAATTGCAAGGTTCATGATTTGCACAATTTTCAATTTTCGCGTATGATTTTTGGTACGTATAAACAGGACACCTTCCTCTATTCCTCTACAAGATGCCAGGCAGGGACAATGCCTTACACCGCATAACCTCCCCCCCCCCGCATGCCAGTGACCTGGCCAATAAAGACATTCAGGGCCAGAGTGATTCCCCAATCGATGACAATGTGGAGGACAAAGTTTACATAGCATTAGAGGAAGAAACTGTCAGAAATGATGATCAGGTAATGTCACCAAAAAAGGTCAGGTATGTTGATGAGTTAGTGAGTGAAACAATGCTTATAATGCATATATTACTGTTTGAAAACCAATATACTCTCCTACTACATATAAATTCATACCAAATAAATAAATAAATACCGATTACGAGTGGTGTGGAATAGTTACCCTCCCATAGAACTCGTTTTCTTTGGAGCCAGCCTGATAGAAAACCCAGTAAGGTAAGGAGGTACTTCTACCTGTATCGAGTATTTTAAACCTCAGGTGAGCGATTTCTCTATGAATTTTCGATGTTTCTCTCCAAAAGCGGAGGTTTTAGCCAATTTTTTTTTTTTTTTCCGAAATAGCTCGGGATTGGGGGGTGTCGGTAGTGCGAAATAGCTCAGGACGTGACGGGTTAATGACCTACAACAGCTTGTACAGCACCCTACCCGTATCCCTGACCACCTTGGGAAGAGCTCCAACATACTTGACCTCCTCCTTACAACTAATCCTTCTGCTTACACTGTTAATCTTTTCTCTCCATTGGGCTCCTCCGGTCACAACCTTATCATCTTAACCTGTCCTATCACTCCGGTACGGCCTGCGGATCCTCCAAAGAAACGTCGTCTGTGGCACTTTGGAGCTGCAGATTGGGAGGCCCTCAGGCAGTACTTCTTTGATTTTCCCTGGAATGATTATTGCTTCCATGGCCGGGAGCCATCTGGGTGTGCCTTGCACATTACGGAGATTATTCTCTCAGGCATGGAAGCATACATTCCTTTCTCATATCCCTTGACTAATGCACGAAAGCCTTGGTTTAATCACGCTTGTTCTAATGCTGTCCGCAACAAGGAAAGGGCCTATAAAAGGTACCGGAGCCAACGCACCCCTAAATCATATCTTTTATACGTTTCTGCCCAGAATCATGCTAAGTCTGTTCTTCGCTCTGCTAAAAATAATTTCATCCGAACTAAATGCTCTCAACTCTCTAACTTGAATTCTTCCCGCTCCTTCTGGCACCTTGCCAAAAACCTTTCTAACAACTTTACCTTATCATCCTTCCCTCCTCTTTTCTACTCTGATGGCTCTGTAGCTATTTCTTCTACTGATAAAGCAGATCTCTTCTTTCAGACTTTCTCCTCCAATTCCACCTTAGATGATTCCGGTGCTGTTCCTCCATCACTTCCCCTCTCTGACTTCCTCATGGCTGACATTAAAATGCCTTCAGCTGATGTGGCTTCAGCCATCACAGGCCTCAATACTGACAAGGCATATGGGCCTGATGGAGTCCCTCCTGTTGTTCTCAAGAACTGTGCTTCTATGCTTACACCCTGCCTAGGCAAACTCTTTCGCCTTTGTCTATCAACTTGTACCTTTCCTTCTTGCTGGAAGTTTGCTCTCATTCAGCCAGTCCCAAAGAAGGGTGACCATTCCCAACTCTCTAACTATCGTCCAATTGCTTTAATATCCAGTACCTCAAAAGTTTTCGAGTCCGTTCTTAATAGAAAAATTTCAAAGCATCTTTCTTACCACAACCTTCTTTCTGATCGTCAGTAAGTTTTCCGTCAGGGATGCTCCACAGGCGATCTTCTCATCTACCTTTCAGACTCCTGGTCATCCTCGTTTCGGGACTTTGGCGAAAGCTTTGCCATTGCACTTGAGATCATAAAGGCTTTCCATCGAGTCTGGCATAAATCTTTCATTTCCAAGTTGCCCTCTTACAGTTTCTATCCTTCTATCTATGCCTTCATCTCTAGCTTCCTTTCTGGTCGTTCTATAGCCGCTGTTGTAGACGGCCATCGTTCTTCTCCTATATCTATTAACAGTAGTGGTCCTCAGGGCTCTGTCCTATAACCAACTCTCTTCCTTTTATGGCTCGTATCTCTATCTGGGGTAAAAATAATCTGGTTGTTTTTAATCCATTAAAGATTCAGTTTCTGCCCCTATCAACCTGACAAAATCTTCCACAGGTATACCCCCTATTGTTTAATAATATTCTGCTTAATCCTGCATCATCTTTGAACATGCTTGAGGTTTCATTTACTCGGGACTTATCTTGGAAAGATCATATTACATGTCTTGTAAAATCTGTTTCCAAGAGATTGGGTGTGCTAAGCCGACTCCGTTCCTTCTTTTTCCCTGCACAATTGTTGACTCTAGATAGGGGTTTCATCCGCCCCTATGTGGAGTACAACTCTCATGTGTGAGGAGGCTCCCCACATACAGCTCTTCTCAATAGGGTGGAGTCAAAGGCTTTTTGCCTCATTAACTCTCCTTCTCTTACTGACTCCCTTCAACCTCTGTCTCTTCGCCGCACTGTTGCATCTTTATCTCTTTTCTATCGCTACTTCAATGGTCACTGCTCCTCTGAACTGTCTGCATGCATTGCTCCACCTCAACGACGGGCGTATAGCACCCGTCTAGCAGCAAACTCTCATCCCTTTTCTGATCAGCTCTCTAATGTAAGAGTTAACCGTTACTCCTTGTCCTTGATTTATGCAACAGGTCAACTCTGGAACTGTCTCCCTCTGCCTGTATTTCCTGCTTCCTATGATCTCCAATCTTTTAAACACAGTGTGTCCAGGCATCTCGAAATGATCGGATCTTGAATTTGGCTATCTCTTGTATTTTGTTTTTCCCTTGGAAGGAACAGTTTTGCGGGCTCGTTTCCTTTGGTTCCTTCTTCCTCACATAAAAAAAAAAAAAAAAAAACTCTTGGAGAATATGGCTCCGGTTAAGGACCTACTGCTGTTATCTTGATGACTTGAAAATTATTTACAATAGTCACAAATGCTGAGCAAAACTCTGGATACTTTACGTGATCCTAGTGTTTACGTTTTGGAACTGCAAAGGCGTGAGCAACACACCACACACACACACACACACACACACACACACACACACACACACACACACACACACACACACACACACACACAAACACACACACACACACACACACACATACACAGAGGCGTTAATCGTTGAGGAGGAAGAATTTTACCCATGTCCTTTATCAAACCTGAATTTACTACAAAGATAAAATAAATTTTACACAGACTAAACCAGTGGTTCCGAACCATTTTTGTACTTGCGACCCTTTCTCAAAACTCCAAAACACATACAACCCTCATGGCATCAGCATTTTCACTTTTACATTTCTCTTTCTGGGAAGGAGAGGGGAGGAAAACGAGAACAGTCATAAATTCCTCATTTTTAAAAAAAAATTTCTACAATATTCCTTGCACCTTTTACAGTTTGTGGGAATACTAGTTTGTTAGTCAAACAAGCTCATATTTTTCCCTCACTGCCATCCATGATCATCCTCACTAACATATCACCGTCTCTCTAACCTAGCTAATGCAATGGTTGGGGTAGCATGTCAGCTGCGAGTCTTGCAGTTCGTGGCGAGGTGTTTGTAAGAGCCAATCTCACGTCAAGAGGAAGGAGACACGGTGGTGGGGAAGGTTGGACCATAATGGTAATATTGGGTAAACAGCTGTATAATTAGTCTTTGTGTGTAATACTGTTAACAACAGTATTTGGGTGCAGTACTGTTAACAACTGAAGGTCAACGAGTACAGTGTGTATAATACCACCACAAACAAGAAATTAATTCCTCCTTTCTGACACGTGTGTTCATTTCAAGCCAAAAAAAAAAAAAAAAAAAAAAAAAAACTCACAGTGGAGCGGTTAAAGAGAAGGGGCGGGGAGGAGGAGAAACCGGTAGGTGGGAGTAGGTGTGAAGTGAGGGTGGAAGTGGAGTAAGGGTGGGCTAGGCGAGGGGAGGGGTGGGGGTGGAGTAGGGGTGGGCAAGGCGAGAGAAGGGGTGAGAGTGGAGTAGGGGTGGGCAAGGTGAGGTACTTCAACAAACAAGGGATGAGGCTATGGCACACCTAATGCCTGACTTGGCTCGTATCTCTAACTGGGGTAAAAATAATCTGGTTGTTTTTAATCCATTAAAGATTCAGTTTCTGCCCCTATCAACCTGACAAAATCTTCCACAGGTATACCCCCTATTGTTTAATAATATTCTGCTTAATCCTGCATCATCTTTGAACATGCTTGAGGTTTCATTTACTCGGAACAGAATTATAATCGTGAGGCAATAAATTTTTAACTTATCTCCTGTCTTAGATCTTTAATATTAACCACTTAAATCATACTACAGGGTAATCAACTCATCTCACACAGTGTTGCTTGATCAAAATGCCCGTGTCACATAGGGTGATGAGAACAAACTATGCTGTTATCTGTATATTTTTCCTTTACCAATCTCTTCATTAAGTTATTCATTGAAAGAGAGACCTTTTGAACTGAAAATTATGTATATAACCACCACTACCCTTTCACTGCCGGAATTTTCTTCAAAGCTGAATTACACTATCTGGTAGTGTCGCTAACGGAATATGAAGGACGTCCACGCACTGAAAATATAACCAGTTTCAAGTGCTGACGTGCTTATATTCTTTCTATCTTCAGACGATCTCTCAGCTCGAGAGACTTTCCGATCTGACGAGGTTTGATGTAGCCTTCACTAGCAATTTTCATTCCCGGATTGTTATGCAAATTAGAACTGAGTCGTCTATGAGTAAGGAACAAGAATGAATTCCACGTCTTGAAAGAGTTGAGGTGGACGAATGGACGGTAAGTAAAACAAAGAGAGATGGAGTTATTCCTCTTTTAACAGGTACAATAAGGGGACTTTCTTCAAAGCTGGAATATGTAATTTGTTACTAGGAAAAATGAAAAACGAATGACGTCCTCGGAATGTAAGGACAAATGACGGTACTGCAAAGAGTATATGTAAATATTAATGGATGAAAAAAAAACGTAAGTGAGAAACAACAGGATGAACGTGATACAAAGCAGAAGAAAGTAATAAACATGTGTGCGAGAGAGAGAGATAGAGAGAGAGAGAGGGGGGGGGATGGGGTGGTAGGAAATGAGAATTGGAAGAGGTACAGAAAGACTGATGATCGATGATGATTCATATAAGTGATTAAGATGAAGAAGGAAGAGGAGGTGGAGAAGAAGAACGTAAGAAAGAGACCCACCCAATATTGACTACAAAGGCAAGTTACCTGGCCTGAGCAAATATTTTGACTGTTAACTATGTCAGCATGATGCAATGAGCTTTCTCTTCCCAATGTGATAACCCTTACTTTACGTAACCCTAACCCGACCAAACCTAAGGCTAACAGGCTTATATCAGGAAATTAACAAAACCATTAATTAATAACCTTAACTGACATAACGTAATCCATGTCAAACAAACCGAATAACCTAATCTAACAAAACCGAATCCAACCCAACCTACCTAACCTAACCTTACCCAACAAAACGTAATCTAACTCTAATAGATTAGCCTAACCTTAACTAATAGACAAGTCTGTCCTTAAGAGACTAACCCATAACCTACCGTAACCCTAACAGGTGACCCTAATTCAGTGTAACCTTTTTTTCTGTATGCAAGGAACCAAAGACCGAGCCCGCAAAAAGTTCCTTCTAAGAAAAAATAAATAAAATAAAAGAGAGCCAAATTCATGATCCATTCATTTCGAGATGCCTGGACACACTGCGTTTGAAAGACTGGAGATCATAGGAGGTGGGAAATACAGACAGAGGGAGACAGTTCCGGAGTTGACCTGTTGCATAAATGAAGGACTGGGAGTAACGGTTAACACTTGCATTACAGAGTTGGACAGAAATGGGATGAGAATTTGTTGCTAGACGGGTGGGTGCTATGCACCTGTCGTAGAGGTGGAGGGATGCAAGCAGACAATTGAGAGGAGCAATGACCATTGAAATAGCGATAGAAAAGAGATAAAAAGGAAACAAGGTTGAAGGAAGCCAGTAAGAGGAGGAGAGTTGATGAGACGAATAACCTTTGACTCCACGCTATTGAGAAGAGCTGTATATGGGGATCCTCCCCACATATTAGAGTTGTACTCCAAACAGGGGCGAATAAAACCCGTGTATAAAGTCAACAACTGTGCAGTGGTAAAGAAGGCACCGAGTCGGCTTAGCACACCTAATCCCTTGGAGGCAGATTTTACAAGAGATGCAATATGATCTTTTCAAGATATGTCCCATGTGAAAGAAACACCAAGCATGTTCAAGGATGATGCAGGATTGAGCTGGATATTATTAAGCACTAGTGGGTACTCCTGTGGAAAATTTTGACGAGTTGATAGGTGTAAAAACCGAGTCTTTGATGCATTAAAAACAAGATTATTTTTACCCCAGTCAGAGATACGAGCCAAGTCCGACATTAGGTGTGCCATAGCCTCATTTCTTGTTTGTTGAAGTAAATGCTGAGATGGACGTTGTGGAAACCGAATGGAAAGGTGGAGGGTGGAATCATCAGCATACAAGTGGATAGGTTTAGATGTGCAGCTCAGAAGATGATTGATGAATAAAAGGAAGAGAGTTGGTGATAGGACAGAGCCCTGAGGAACACCACTGTTGATAGATCTAGGAGAAGAACGCTGGCCGTCTACAACAGCAGCTACAGAACGACCAAAAAGGATGCTATAGATGAAGGCACAGAGAGAAGGATAGAACCCGTAAGAGGTCAGTTTGGAAATTAAAGATTTATGCCAGACTCAATCCAAAGACTTTGAGATGTCAAGTTCAATGGCAAAGCTTTCGCCAAAGTCCCGAAAGGAAGATTACCATGAGTCCGAAAGGTAGGTGAGAAGGTCGTCAGTGTAGCGTCCCTGACGGAACCCATACTGATGATCAGAAAGAAGGTTGTGATAGGAAAGATGCTTTAAATATTTCTGTTAAGAAGAGGCCCGAAAACTTCAAATCACCTGCAATTTGGACATTTTCGTTCTTCCACTACACAAACTAACCAAATCTAACTTGGAATTTCGTACAATAGAGCAAAATGCCAACATCGTCTGCGACAGGGAAATTGCGTCCGGGCATCACACAGACACTTCATTCTCCGTTCACTGCCAGCTTCTTCATCCACACCACTTGCATGGATCAGGTGCTCAGCATCAATTATTGGGTCCTAATGACTTAACCCGTTTTTTTTTTTTTTTTTTTTTTTATGTGTTTGACTCTGGGCATAGGCTTCACAGCCTGCTATCAAGGCCCAGCAGTCCTCCTACATACCATACACCTCTACATGTCACCACTTCGGCGCTAACACCCACCGTCCATACTGAATACATGCTAGGGCTATCTCATACAGGACTGGTGTATTGGTATTAGCGAGGGTATTTTTACGACATGTCGGCGGGTCTTCTGGTAGATCAGGAAAGTCTGCTTCTTCGTTTAATCCAATGACGTGTATTCCAGTTGTATTCATGCCATATCATAGAGTACTTAAATTGGGAGAGTTTTGTGGAACTGAAGGGCTTTGATATAGCCCTTAAGGAGCCCCTAAGCTGAATGAACCCTTGTTTTATCAGCAAGAATAGAATACACATGGATACACTCCAAGGTGTTGAGTTTATGAGATTTTGTAACATCACGTCCTTTACCGATTTAGGTTTCCTACTGTTTCTCAACTCTCCGGCCCAAATGCGACATTTATACCTTACTTCTTGTTCTCTATAGGCGATTATATTCAGCTTAATATTATTTGCTTAACCCGTCACGTCCCGAGGTTTTCCGCACCTCTGACATCTCCCAGTCCCGAGGTATTTTCAAAAAAATAAATTTCGGCTAAAACCTTCGCTTTTGGTGAGAAACATCGAAAATTCATAGAGAAATCGCTCACCTGAGGTTTAAAATACCCAATCCAGGTAGGAGTTCCTCCTTACCTGACTGGGTTTTCTAACATGCTGGCATCAAAGAAAATGAGTTCTATGGGAGGGTAACTATTTTATCCACTCATAAACGGTATTTATTTATTGACTTGGTACGAATGTATATGTAGTATGAGAGTATATTGGTTTTCAAGCAGTAATAAAGGCATTATAAACATTGTTTCACTCACTAACTAATCACTATACCTGACCTTTTTTTGCCACATTACCTGATCATTATTTCTGGCTGTTTCTTCTTCTAATGCTATGTAAACATTGTCCTCCACATTGTCATCGATTGGGGAATCACTCTGGCCCTGAATATCTTTACTAGCCAGGTCGCTGGTAACAGGTCCTTTGCCAAGACAATGGCGTGAAGGGGGGAGGGGGGAGGTTATGCAGTGTAAGGCATTGTCCCTGCTTGGCATCTTGTAGAGGAATAGAGGAAGGTGTCCCATGTAAACATACGAAAAATTATGCACGAAAATTGAACATTGTGCAAATTAGGGACCTTGCAATTGCACGACATACTGGTACGTCGCCGGGACTGGCAAATGCAAATCGTTGCAACGTACCCATACGTCGACGGGACGGGGCGGGTTAAGAGGTCAGATATGGCCCTCAGTAACCCATTCAACATGAAATGTCTTTTCCATGCAGACTGATGAGCGATTATTTTTCGACCTCTGGATTCTCAGTGGACCTCATAGATGTTATGTTTATGCTATTACCAGTTCGATATAGCTTTTACTTGTAACACATATGAAAATATTTATTGATGACAAACATTTATTATACTTTGAGGATTCTACGAGTTTTAGCTTAATGAAACCGTTTCAGCATATCTAAAAAATATTGTGATCATGATACAGTTTATGGAATTAGTATTTACACTCACTCACAGGTTAATAATACCTTGTAAAGTTACATTATTTAAGTAGTCCAGTTATCCTGATAGCGAGGAGTTAAAATACATTTATGTTCTGTTTTCATTGCAATTACACAATACAGTTTCACACTTAGTAACTGGTATTTAATTTTATTATTCTATTTTTTATATTGCTCTTTTTTTCACATTACAAAAGGACACTTAAAGCTAAATTGTGTTTCGTATTACAGACGAGAAGGTCCAGCAATGATGGACTTTAGTTACTATATCCAACCATTAACCGAGTAACAACTTGCAGACTATATAGAATTACTGAACTTAAGTAATAATCATATCTTATTTTAGTAACCTCATCATCGTGTCAGCATATCTGACATGATTTTAGCCAAACTCACCATGATACATACGACGATAAGAGAGAAAGTTTAGTAAGCAAGAGTTAGCGATACACAAGAAAGGACGGTTAGCATGTAATGTTGGTATGGGAATAAATGAGCAGATGATGATACTGTAAGCAAGAGATATCGGTAAGCACGCGGACTCAAAAAAGGTAGATGGCGACTAATAAGACAGATCGATTTAAAAAAAATATGAATGCAAAGAACAAGAGACCTACGCAGAGTTAGCCCCGTTGGACTGACAGACACACACGTTCCATCTTGGCCAGTTACAGCAAAGGTGGACTTTTGATTAAGCATTGTTGGATGGATGTACGAGCGCTAGTCTCAAAAGTGAAGGAACATCCGTCGTGGAAGTGAAGGAACGCTCGTCTCGGAAGTGAACTAGCACTCGTCTTGGAAGTGAATTAGCACCGTCTTAGAAGTGAAGGAACACTCGTCTTGGAAGCGAAGGTACACTCGTGTTGGAAGTGAAAGAACTCTCGTCTTTGAAATGAAGGAACACCAGTCTTGGAAGCAAAGGAACACGCATCTTGAAAGTGAAGGAACACTAGTCCTGGAAGTGAATCGTCCTGGAAATGAAGCAACACTCGTCACAGAAGTGAAGGAACACTGCTCTTGGATGTGATGTGGATGGAGACCAGAGTGATGGCATCTCTCACCAAGTTCATGGTTCTTCTTTTGTCTGGAGAAGGAAGCGTGAAGATGTAGGAAAGTGACTAGAGCTTTTGTTGATTTTTTTTTACTTCCAAAAAAATTCCTACACTTAGTGATCTTATTCCAGCCAATGTCATTGTATAAACAAATAAAATTTGATGATACTGCTGTCAAAATGCTTCGTTGTATACTTATCTTACTTTCATTCCAGCTACTGCTTCTCGATTGGTTCTTATGCTTCTAACCTTCCTTCCCTTTCAGTCTGCACAAATGTTTTTAATGCACACAGCATTACCCCCTTGGGGGAATTTTTTTTTGTTTTTTCAAGAATACTTCCCCGGTATCCCTGCTTGTCGTACGAGGCAACTACAAGGGTTGGCGGAGGGTTAGTGCCCCTCCCCGGAAAATAGCTAACCACAAAGACGAACAAGAAGCCTCAGACAAGGACTGACCAACAGATGACGACCAAGGACCGGACAATGGACATGGTACGGATCGCAACATGGAATGTAAGGGGTGCGAATGATGAGATGAAAGAGAGAGAGATTGTTCAGGTGCTTCAGGGTGTGCAAGTGGATGTATGTGTAGTAACTGAAACTAAATGGAGAGGAGAGAGTGTGAGAGAATGGGAGTATGGATGGGGTATATGTGCAAGAGTAGGTGAGAATGAGAGGGCAAAAGAAGGAGTGTGTATTGTTGTGAGTAAGAGATGGAAGAAGAACATAAGAGAGTATGGATCAGCTGAGTCAAGGATTGTGTGGGTAAAATTGAAAGTTGGAATACAAATGTGGTCGATTGTGTGAGTGTATGCACCAACGCAAGATCGTGCAAGCAGAGTGAGAGAAGAGTTCTGGACAAATGTGGAAGTGTGCATGGAAAAGTTTGGAAGGAAAGAAAGAGTGATTTTGACTGGTGATATGAATGGTAAAGTAGAGAATGTGAAGGTGGATGGAATAGTTGGTGAGTGGGGTGTGCCTGCTGAGATAGATGAGAATGGCAGTGCGTTAGTAGACATTTTTGCCGGGAGGGGTTTGGTGATAGCCAATACCCTCTTCAGGCACAATATGATCCAAAGGTATACATGGCGAGTGATGAGAAGGGTGGGTGGTGAACTGAATGAAAGGAAGGCAATGATTGATTATGTGTGTGTGGATGAAAGGATGCAAAGATGTGAAATGGATCCAAGAGTTTATAGAGGTTGAGGGCGTGGGCTTTCTGACCACTACTTGGTGGTGGCTAGAATCAAGATCCAAGTAAGATGGAGAAATAGAAACGAAAGACAGAAGGAAGGAGTAGTTGCAATGAGAGTGGAAAGGTTACAAGAGGATGAGAAAAAGGCAGAACATAAGAAAGAAGTGGAGGAACGATTGGGTAAATATGAAATGGAGCAGATGGGGAACGTGGAAGCTGTGTGCAGGATATTCACAGAAGAAATATGTGCAGCATATGATGTGGTGTGTGGGGTGAAGAGAAGATGGAGGGGGGTGCAAGGAACAGCATGGTGGAATGAAGAGGTGAGACAGGCTGTGGCACAAAAGAAGTAAGTATACAATGAATGGATGAGAAATAGGGGCGTGACAGAAGTTGAGAGGCAGAAAAGAGAGTTATATGTAGAAAGGAAGAGAGAGGTGAAAAGATTAGTAAGAGAGATTTAGAAGAAAGTGGATGAGATATTTGGAAGGAATTTGAGTGTAAATTGGAAGGACTGTAAGAAAATGTTTTGGAAGGAGGTGAAGAGAGTAAGACAGGGTGGCAGTGAAGTTAGCAGGGGAGTGAAAGATAAAAATGGTAGATTACCAGTGGAGAAGGGAGAAAAAGTGAGCAGATGGAGAGAACACTTTAAGGAATTGTTGAAGATAGAGGATGGAAGTAATGCGAGTATAAGTGGCTGGAGAATGGCTGGGAAAAGGAGGGAGGTGAGAAGACAGGAAGAAATCAGTAGGAGAGAAGTTGTGGAAACAATGAAGAAAGTCAAATTGGGGAAAGCCCCAGGAATTGATGGAGTGTGTGGTGAAATGCTGAAGCATGGGGGAGAGATAGTAGTAGAATGGATGTGAAAAATTGCAGATTGGCCTGGGAGGAAGTTAGAGTCCCAAAGGATTGGAAGTCAGGTATAATTATTCCCTTGTACAAAGGAAAAGAGGAAAAAGAAGTGTGTCGTAATCATAGGGGCATTTGTCCTCTTAGTATAATAGGAAAAGTGTATGGTAGGATACGTTATTGGCAGAGTTAGAGAAAGAACAGAGGAATTAGTTGGAGAAGAACAGGGAGGCTTTAGGGTGAGAAGAGGTTATGTAGATCAGATATTCGTTCTTAGATCATTAGTGGAAAAGTTTCTAGAGAAGGGAAAAAAGATGTATGCGACTTTCATGGATTTGGAGAAAGCATATGACAGGGTGGATAGACAAGGAATGTGGAAAGTATTAAGAATATATCGGTATGGAGATGAGAAGTTGCTGAATGTTGTGAAGAGTATGTATGATGGTGCCAAGGCTACAGTGCTTGTGGATGGTGAAATGAGTGAATTTTTCTCTTTGAAAGTTGGGTTGAAACAGCGATGTGTCATGTCTCCATGGTTGTTTAATCTGTACATGGATGGGGTAATAAAAGAGGCACAAAAGAGGGCAGTGGATGTTGGAGTGGCCCAAGTGAGAGAAGATAGTGATTGGAAACACCCTGTACTGTTGTTTACAGATGATACTGTGTTGTTGAGTGAAGACGAAGGAGAGCTGCAAGGCTTGGTGAATGAGTTTGGGAGAGTGTGTGAGAAACGGAATCTAAAGGTGAATGTAGAGAAGAGTAAAGTGACGGTGTTTCAGAGGGGTGAAGTCGGTGAATGTACGGTGAGGTTGGATGGTTGAGGAAATGGAAAATGTGAGTAAGTTTAAGTACTTAGGTAGTGTGATGAGTAAGAATGAAAGTTTGGAGGGTGAAGTGCTTGAAAGGGTACAACAAGGAAGAAAGATTGCTGGTTCCGTGAAAGCAGTGATAAGAAGCAGGGAAGTGAGCATGGAAGCAAAAGAGTTATTACATGACAGTATTGTGATACCAACTCTAACGTATGGAAGTGAAGTTTGGACGTTGTTAGAAGGACACAAGTCAAGAGTGAGAGCAATGGAAATGAGTTATTTAAGAGGAGCCTGTGGAGTCACATGGAGAGACAGGCTGACAAATGAGGATATAAAGGAGCAATGTGGCGTGGATGTGATAGGCAGCATTAGGAGGAACACACTGAGGTGGTTTGGCCATGTGGAGAGGATGGAGAGTGAGAGACTGACGAGGAGAGTGTATGTGAGTGAGGTGGAGGGGTGAGAGGGAGGAGGAGGCCGAGGATGAGATGGAGGGATGGAGTGGAGAGGTATAGGAGAGAGGGGTGTGTGAGTTGGGAGCAGGGCAGTGAAATGGCGGGGGACAGGGCGACATACAGGCGATTTGTTTGTGGCCACCCCGTACGGGATTGAGGCGTCTGGCAATAGATAGACAGACAGATTACATGTCTTACCTTAGTCTTTCTGTTCATGTTATATGTTTGATTCTCTCCCTCTTTCAGGACCGAGTAATTGAACTCGATAATATAATCAGTTTTTATTCGTACTGCTGTCTTTTTTTATTCTCATACCTCTGTTCTTTCTCAATCAACTTCGGCGTATATCTCACTCAGGTCTGTTATTAAAGGGACAAAATAAGGTCGCTGGTTATCTCTTAATAAAATGCAAATATCTGTGCTTGGTCGTCCTCCTTTGCGCCCGGTATCATTTCGTTATTGGTTCTCGCCCTGCGTTAATGTGTGTGTGTGTGTGTGTGTGTGTGTGTGTGTGTGTGTGTGTGTGTGTGTGTGTGTATTATTGTTTCTGTTTACAATCATGTAATTGTCTGTGTGCATTAATAAAAAAAAAAAAAAAGTTTAACGCGTACATGACTTGTCTCTGTACTGTATGTGTATATGGATATGTCTATATGTGTATATGTCTATGTGTCTGTGCATTTATTATGTCTGCCCTTGTGTGTCCATTTCCTTTTACGTTTATGTATCTATGTATAGTGTTCCTGCTCCCCTCATTGTATTGTCATTACTAATTATTAGTAAATGATACTTATACTCTAAGGCTCCTATTAAAAAAAAAAAAAAGTCTGGCATTCTATGGAATACCATTTCCTCGATCATGAGAGGGTTCAAGGTAACAACATTAACACCTTCAGTATGCGCAGCCTCAGGTAGGAAAAATAATCGTCTGACGTTAACAGAAGTAGGACACCAGAAATGCCTAGAGCATGAGAGGATTCTCGGCACAATTAATAACGATCTCAGACTCCTCGACTCAATCACAGGTTGATGAAGTAGCGTGGGATTACCTGGAATGAAACACTAGACAAAGCGAGAGTGTGAGAGGTTTATAGAACGAAGCGAAAGGAATATGGACACACACACACACACACACACACACACACACACACACACTATTGCGATGAAAGTCACGGTCTACAGAAAGAAGGACCAAGAACAACATAAAAGTGTTGAAGGAGCATGGGTCAAGGTAAGAAACTTTTCAGCGCCGGAACATATACAACTATCGCAAATTGACTTAGGACCTCCCCCCACAAGATATTAAAAACACAGAAATCATAGTATATCACAATGTTTGTTCATGAAATGCCATTCATTTATATGAAATCATGTTTTCCTTGTTTTTCAGGATCAGTTGGATGCATTTTGGTATGGAATCACTTAGATCTCTAAAGTAATCTAAGGACATTTCTTTGCACTAAACATTTGTCAGTTCAGTCTTGAGGTTGTCAAGATTGGGTGTCTTCTTCTCTGCCATGATTTTCTTCATCTTTGCCCAGCAGTTTTCTATCAGATATAGATCCGAACTGTTGCCAGGCCAGTCGAGGACCTCAGTCCGATTATCCTGAAGTCATTTTGTCACCTTTCTTGACATGGAGCTGAATCGTGCATGAAAAAGTCGCACCCATGAATAGCAAAAAAGGTTAACAAATGATCTTTCAGAACTTGAATATCGGCCACGATTCATCAAGTTCTTAGGAAGAAAGTAGAGGCCACCCCTTCTCATTTCACATGAGAAACACTCCTATACCATTATTGATAATGGGTAGTTAACAGTCGGCACCGTGTAAGAAGTGTCATATCGACTACGGGAGACAGGGCGACGAACCTTGGCAGAACGCACCTGGAACACTTGAAATGTTTTCATCGGAAAACATAACTTTTCTCCAGTCATCCGATGTCCAGTGTGCATACTTCTTGGTAAACTGAGTGCGCTGCTTCTTCATGCGATCAGTGAAAAGCGGTATCTTGGCTGTGGTGCGGCTTGGCAAACCCAGCTCCTGCAAGCGGTGTTGGATAGTTCGAATTGAGACGTCTTGTAGCTGGGGATGCATTCTCTTCAATTCTTTTGCTGTCAGTCGAGGACTCTTGATTACTTCCCTCTTCAGAAGCGGATCTTTACCTCCGGAAGTGTCTTCTTCTTTCCACCGCCATGCTTGTGTCTGGTACGACACCAGGTGGCTGACCACGCACTGCACCAAAAATTTTCATAACGGTCGACTCTGCGCGTCCAGTACGTTCATAAATCGTGTTAATAGGGACATTATCCTGCCTCCATGCAATGATACGGACCCTCTCATCCCTTGAGCAGTACTCTCCATACATGGCAACTCGACTCTAGGAAAATAACAGGGCAAACAGTAATGCATGCGAAAAAAGGGGGAGGTGTAAGCTCGGAGCGATGGGAACATATAATCCCACTCTCGCTTCTGGACAAGCATAGACGTGCTGACTGTTTCGCCACTTCCCGCCAACACCAGAGGAGTTGCCAATTACTTCTTGCCCAAAAAATTCACTTGGTAGAGGTGGAAACGCAAAGCAAAGATAAACAACTCTCCCATAGTAATTCTGTGTGTGTGTGTGTGTGTGTGTGTGTGTGTGTGTGTGTGTGTGTGTGTGTGTGTGTGTGTAGGTCCTAAGTCAATTTGCGGTGTGCAGTATTGATGAGGACGAAGGAGTAAAGAAAAATGAGGGAGGAGGAAGAGGAGCGGGTATAGAGGGAGGATGTGGTAAAATTTTGTAAGATGTGGAAAAATAAACATCTGCTGTTGTCATATCTCCACAGATGCAGACAATACCAGTACTTCTTGACACTGTAATCATCACATCACTTTACAAAAAGAATGACGGGTTTCTCATAATATTTTGTCTTTTCCTACTGATATTTAAATCTTTAAATCAAAGTATCACTCAACAATCCATTGCCTTAGCGTGAGGAGTTTACCCTTCCAATATATTCCAAGCAGATTTGTCTTTGTGTGTGTGTGTGTGTGTGTGTGTGTGTGTGTGTGTGTGTGTGTGTGTATGTGTATGTGTGTGTGTGTGTGTGTGTTTATGTGTGTGTGTGTTTGTGTTTGTGTGTGTGTGTGTGTGTGTGTGTGTGTGTGTGTGTGTGTGTGTGTGTGTGTGTGTGTGTTTCTGTGCGTGTGTGTGTGTGTGTGTGTGTGTGTGTGTGTGTGTGTGTGTGTGTGTGTGTGTGTGTGTGTGTGTGTGTGTGTGTGTGTGTTCTTACGTACTTGTATCTTTACAGGAATGAGTCAAGCTCGTACTGTCCCGTGTCTTACACCATATTTATCGTACATATCCTTAAATCTATGAATTGTTTTGGAACACACTGTTTCATTCGGTAGTGCATTAAACTGATCAATTGCCCTATTTGGGAAACTAAATTTCCTTACGTCTTTATCGTCTCCCTTTTCTTGCAGTTATTTGCAGTGTCCTCTTGCTGATGCATCCCCATAGGTTATGTAATCATTTATGTCTATTTTCTCCTTCCGTGATATGCATTTATATGGCATAATCATGTCTCCTCCTTTCCTTCTCTCCTGTAGTGTAGGTAGATTCAGTTTTTCTTGTCTTTCTTCGTAGCTTAGATCCCTTATGCTTGGTACCCATCTTGTAGCAGCCCTTTGAACTTTTTCAATCTTATCTATGTGTTTACTGAGATGAGGACTCCAGACTACTAACGTATACTCCAGGGTTGGTCTGATGAATGGTGGTATTATCTTTCTTAGCATGTCTTCATTTATGTATGTGAATGCTATTCTCATATTTGCAAGCAGTGTATACATGTTCCGTACCTTCTCACTGATGTGGTCAGCCGGAGATAGTCTGTTATTGATAATCACACCTAGGTCCTCCTTTTCCGATGTGTGTAGGGTTTTACTTCCTAACTTATAATCCCAATCAGGTCTTTTTCCACTTTTACCGAACTTTATTACATGACACTTGTCCACATTGAACTCCATTTGCCATGCATTGCTCCATTCATGAAGTTTATTTAATTCTTCTTGTAGCTCTTTAAACGAGTCTGTGTTGGTAATTCTCCTTTGAATTTTTGCATCATCAGCAAACATATTTAGATAGCTTTCATTTCCAATGTTATTGTCTATATCATATATACACACTAAAAACATAATTGGTGCCAGCACTGAGCCCTGTGGAACTCTGCTAATCACTTCCCTCCATGATGAGTAATTTCCCCTTGGTACTGTTCTCATTTGACTTTTTTTGAGAAAATCTTGCATCCAACAATACAGTCAGCCTCGGATTCCTTCTTGATGGTACAGTTTCCATAAAAGAGTTTGGTGCTGTACTCTGTCAATTGCTTTCTTGAAATCTAAATAGATTCTGTCCACACATCCTTCTCTGTTGTGTAATGTTTCTGTTACTGTCATAGTAGCTCAATAGATTAGTAACACATGATTTACCCTTTCTGAAACCAAACTGTCTTTCTGTTATCATATTGTGTTCTTCTAGATGATTCACCCAAACTTTTCTTATCGGCTTTTCTATCTTGTTTACAACACTGGTTAGTGATACTGGTCGGTAGTTGAGTGGATTTTTGTATATTCCCATTCTTGAATTTTTTTTTTTTTTTTTTTATGTGTCCGACTCTGGGCAAAGGCTGCAGGGCCTATTTCTCGGGGGCAGTGACCCATTCCGAGGCCCAGTAGTCCTCCTACACCTCCACATGTCACCACTTCGGCGCTAACACCCACCTTCCATACTGAATACATGCTAGGGCTGTCTCATACAGGACTGGTGTATTGGTATTAGCGGGGTGTTTTTACGACATGTCGGCGGGTCATCTGGTTGTTTTCTTCCAAATATCAGGTAGTTTACCTTGTCCCAAGGACTCTTTGAAAATTAAAGATAATGGTTTACTTAACTCCTTTGCACATTCATGTAACACCCAACATGAAATTTCATCAGGACCATTTGTTTTTCCTTTGTCTAATTTACTTAACTAATCCTGTATTTCCCTTTCTGATATTTGTATAACTGGTAGTATGTGTGGGCATGCATGTTCCACATAATCCTTCTCAAAATTATTTTCCTCTGTAAAAACTGATTGGAAATTCTTATTTAGTGCTTCACAAATATCCTTCTCTTGTGTATAGTGATCCCCTCATCTGTAATGGATTGTATTTTATCTTTTACTTTGGTTTTGCTTCTGATGAAGCTGTAAAATAGCTTCGGTTGATCACTACTTTTATTTATGATGTCCTCCTCAAACTGTTTTGGAGCTTCCCTCCTTATTCTTGCATTATCGTTTCTTGTCTCTTTATAATTGTTATATGCCCCTTCACTATTGTGTCTTCCGTATCTGTTTCACAACAAATCGTTTTTTTTTTCCTTACAGTATGTATTAAACCATTTGTTTATTTTCTTTTCCGCTTCTTTGTGCTGTGGGATGTACTTCTGGTCTCCTATTTCAAAAAGTTTACAGATTTTTCTATATATTACATCTAAAGCTTGTCCTCTAAGCTCTTTTTCCCAATCTATTTCTAAGAAGTATTTCTTTAGGTCATGATAGTTGCCCTTTTTGTAGTTAGGGTTCTTTTTGTAACTTTCATTACTATTAACAATGTCATGTGCAATCCTGAAGTTGTAATTTAGTACTGCGTGATCACCTTTGCCGAATAGAGGGTGATACAATATATTGTCAATATCATTTTCTTGCCTAGTTAATATAAGATCTAGTACCGATGGTATGTCAAGTCCTCTTTTTCTGGTGCTTTCGTTTACATGTTCTGTTAGGAAAAACTCCTGCACAAGGTCCAGGAGCTTTTGGTCCCAACAGCTTTCCTAGCTTATTTTATCTACTGTAGAGTGTTCCAATTCATATTTGTATTGAAATCTCCAGTTAATATAACTCTTTCAGATTTCTCCTCCATTCTATGTAGTAATGCTCTTAAACTTTGGATTGTTTTCTCTGCCGGGTCTTCATATTCACCCAAATGTTTGATCTCGGTGGCATGTATAAATCTGCCACAATTACTTTCCCTTCAGACGTACTAATCTCTACTGCGATCAGTTCTACCTGTGAGGGTACATCTAGTTCTATTTCACTGACTTGCAGATTTTCTTTGTTAATATTATAATTCCTCCTCCTTTTTTTAAGTTTCTCTTCTCCATATACTGCACTCCTCTAGGTTTAGTGTATCGCTTGATATCCTTGGTGTTAATTTTGTTTCAGTTCGGCAGACAATATGTGGTTTCTTTTCTTTGATATAATCATTCATTTCTAGTAATTTAGATACCATTCCATCTACATTAGAGTACATCAACTTAATCATCTTGTTTACATATTGTCATGACTAGGGTCTGCTACCTTTCTCCTTCCTATTCCCTCCTGTTTATGTACCACTTTCGTACCTGCAATCCAATTACTTTGTAAAAAAATGTATTCTTCTCTTCCTCTGATCTTCCATCATTCTTTGTTCTTGCCTCCTCCCTCTTCTCTTTTAGTAATCCAAGTTCCTCTAGAGTTAGCCTTCAATATATTCATTAAATTTATCATCTCCTCTTTGTCGCTCGAAATCTTGTTTTTTATTTCTTCCTCCTGCATACCAGTGATTACTATAGAGCTGTTGATGTTTGCTGAATCTCTGACCAATTTTGGATTGTTCTGGATTATTTTCTTCACTTCCTTTTTAATGCTCTTTTCTTCAACTCTTGTTTCTAAGTCATTCCTTACTTTCACCATTTAAGCATATGTGGTTTCCATATCATTTTTGTAGTTTTGCATCGCTTCATCTACCTGGGTTATCTTCTTAATATCACTGCTAAGATCTATCAGAGTGCTTGTCTTGTTATTGTCTCTGTATCATATCTGAACTCTTCCATAATATTGTCATGGCTGACAGCTGTGCCTGCCATTTCACTAATCTTCCCTCTAAGAGTATGCACCTCAGCTGATAATTCATCTATTGTTGTGTCTTGTTAATCTCCTTTACTAAATTTTAATTTTCTTCCTTCTGCATGTGCAACTACTTTTTAATTTCATCTATTTCACTCTGAAATGCCTTCTCTAGTCTCTGCACTCGTTCTACCAGTTTATTATGTGTCTCCATTTCCACCAATTCCTGGTAGAAATCATCATCCGGCTTTCTACCTTTGTCTCTTTTCTTAACTCCTTCCAAAATTGATTTGCTAAAGATGGTGATCATCTTCTGGTACTAACAGAAAGCTTCTACTTGCATTCCTCTTCGTCGCAGACTAAACAGTCAACACTGAAACCAGGGTCGCCACACTTTTAGATGGGAATTATCGTACCGGCCCCACAAAATTATCGATTTTTCGCTGGAGCTATCGTACATTATTAATTTTTAAGTGCTTAAGAATCTGATGATCTTAAAACTGTCGCCGACGCCTTGGTTATATACTGAAAACTTACCCATTACAATTATCTTCATTAAAACCATCATTTTGTAAGGTACTGACGTATACTGATGTGTATATTTATCACTACTTTGTACTAGAATTAGATCATACCATAAAAATCTCATTATGATAATATTACGATACTATAATCATATCCTTTATTACAAAAATATAATTATAAGGAAAAAAAATAGCTTTAGTGCCACTCAAGGAAAATAACTCTGACTATAATAGCAGCAGGAAGCAGTCCACAGAACTTAGATAAATCGTGGAAATGTGCTTACTCTTGCAGGTAAGCACATATATATATATATATATATATATATATATATATATATATATATATATATATATATATATAATATATATATATATATATATATACCAGCTTCCTCTACTTGAGGCAATGAATAAACTAAAATCTTAGAGCCTCATATAACAAAGTAGTGAAGGTAATTTTTCAATGTGAATGGTGTTTTTTATGATACAGACAATTTAAAATTGGAAAAAATCCTGCGCACAAAAAAAGCTGGCGCCATGTTGTGACGTCACTACCGAGGACTGGCTGGTACTGCAACCGACACAGCCGATCCGTGTCAACACTACTGTACTGTTCATATGGTGGCCACCGATCCTTCCTCAAATGATGTGGTAAGTGTTTATTGTATCTTCGTCATGCCTATTTGGCAAGCTAATAGCAACCTGCATTAATGCTGATGGATAAATAAAGACGAACTGAGACTTTAACGTGGAAATAGCTGAAAAGATACGGTTTCCTTTCACCACAGGAACATAAATCACTCACTACCCGCCCTCACACCTGCCTCCCACCAGTACGTCCCTACCCACCACACTGCCACATCTAAGCAGTCCTTCATCTATTTTACGTTGTGTATTCTAATGAAAGGAAAGCATAGGTATTTTTGGGTAGAAGCCACCAATATTATAGTAACATTTTCTTGTACATATTGGGTAAGAATAGGTTAGGTAGGGTTAGGTTGAGTAGGTTAGTTTTATAAGTAAGATTAAGCACAACCTACAAAATATGAGAAAAATAATTTTACATAAAAATGGGTGGTTACTTCCCCAAACTTACTAAAACATATATAACAGTATGCTGAGGCCTTGTTTGGATATATTATTTGTGCTATTCATTTCAGAGTTGTTTAAATCACTACTATTAGTAACAGTAACAAATAATGTTCTCTCATTTTTTCAGTCAGCCATGTCGGAAGGTGAGCCTCCTTCCTGGTTATGTGATGGCAGTCTGCCAAGAGTACACATACTGATGATAATTCAGTATTATCAAGGACTCCGTCATCCAGTTATGAAACATGTTGAGTTGAAAAGGTGTGTTACTCAAGTTGGTAGCTGTAGGAACTGTGTAATACAAGAAATCAACAGATTTTCAGGCTCCGGATGTAAAATTTTGACAACTTGATCAGTCTCTTAAATTTAGTACAGCAACTTTATCATGTTTGGACTGTCTGACCACTACATGGCAGTGGCCAAAATAAGGTTGCAAAGGTGATGGATGAATAGGTATAGGGGAAGACAGGAGGAAACTGTTCCTGTGAGGAGAGTAGACAGGCTGCGAGAGGAAGAGAAATAGGTAGAGTACAAGAGAATAGTGGAAGAACGATTGGGCAGGTATGAGTTAGAACGGATGGAAGAGGTGGAAGGAGTGTCCAAGTTTTTTAAGGAAGAAATATGTGCAGCATGTGAAGCAGTGTGTGGGATCGGGAGAAGACGCAAAGGAGTGCAAGGGACAGCATGGTGGAATGATGAAATGAAGCAAGCTGTGGAACAAAAGAAGGTAGCTTATAGAGACTGGATGGGAAGTAAGGGAATGGGAGACGTTGAGAGGCAGAAGAGAGAGTTATATGCAGAAAGGAAGAGAAGTGAAAAGGTTTGTAAAAGAGAGCAAGAGGAGAGTGGATGAAGAGTTTGGCAGAAATCTGAGTAAGAACTGGAGGGAATGCAAGAAACTGTTCTGGAAGGAAGTAAGGAAAGTAAGACAGGGTGATAAAGGAAGCAGTAGGGAAGTGAAAGATAAGAATGGCAGAATGTTGGTAGGGAAAGGAGAGATAGTGAATAGATGGAGGGAACACTTTAAGGATTTATTGAACACCGAGAATGAGAGTAGTGCACTTTATTAAGATACTTAGATACTTTGATTTTAAAAATCTCATTGTGTAAACTCTATGTTTCAGGTGTGAGACTGTTAAATCACAGGCTTCAGTACTTGAAACAATAAAAAGAAAATAAGACACTAACCAAGCTACTCTGAGCAACACTACCACAACCTGTCACAGCAAAACACGCCAACAAGCAATCACAGTCCTATCACAACACCATTTCATGGTAATTTTGGGGAAATGTATAGTATAATATAATAATATAATACATTAAGTACTTACATTAAAATGGTCTTCACAACAGTAACACTCGTATTCCAGCATGGGGAAGTCACGACGAGAAAACACTCACCACTGCCTCCTTATTTTCTAATCTTTTGGCACACTTATAAAACGTTTACTTGGTGTTGCCTTCATGGTGCTTTTGCACATTGGCACAAAGCAATAGTAATAATGTCTGCTTCCCTGGGACCTGTTTATAGGGATACAGTACACAAGTAAACACAATCAACTGTCGATCAGCTGGCCCGTGGCTCTGGCAAGCCACTATTCTGACGTCACGGCCAGTCACAGCGCGTTCCGTAGTCGGGTGATATTTTGGCCTGAAGAACACTGCATTTATGTAATATATGGTGCATATTTAAGCTAAAAGACCATAAGTATATTGAAATTAAACATATTTTCCATTAAAATATATATAATACGTACGATTTTTGGTCAAAGGAAATTGGTCTATTAGCCCTTAAGATCCTCATCTCCCAAACTGTGGAACAACTGTGCATTATTAACTATGCGTGCCACAAAATTTATTGGCATGTTAACTTTCAACCCAAAATTATCGTACAAAATGTACGATAATAGAAAAATAGTACGTATACGTACCAGAGACATTACCGTATGTATACGATAATTATCGTACGTGTGGCAACACAAACAGCTGATTTGCTTGTTTCGGCACCTATGCCTACTTCGTTACACTGTTTAGTTGGACCTAGTACTGAGCGTTACTCATATAAAGATACTTTTTAGGTATAGCCATTTGAGGGCCGAGATTCACCCGGTGCGGAACGATGCGTAGGCACGTCCTCTCTCACTCGTGTGTGTGTGTGTGTGTGTGTTACAACTCGCCTCTCATTTCACGTTTACAGATTTCTAAGCTGTACATTTCTCTGCTTCTTCTACACTGCTTTGCTTCCCTAACATTCAGTAAATCTCTTCCCCCTCTACCCCTCGCCTATAACATCTTAATAAAAAAAATATTCCATTACTAAAGGACACTCCTGTGGCCAAGTTTCCCCTCCAGAGTCAACTATACAATTAGAGTGGAGTGCGTGTGTCAGCGAAAATATAACTCTCTTTGGTGGGGGAGAATGGGATGAGATGTTCAAGGGGAGGAAGAGACAGGGAAGGGACGAGGGATGATGGAAAAAAAAACAGGGTACTGGGAGTTAATTTAAAGTGAAGGGGGGAAAGGAAGATAAAGTGTGGAGAGATGAATGAATACATGACTGGGAAAGGAATGGGATGAAATACAAAAAGAAACGGAATCGCCAGGGAAAGGATGAGAGGGACTGGAGAGCAAAATTATTGCAAAAAAAAAAAAAAAGTTATACAAAGGGAGTGATAGCAGCTGGAACAAGGAGGAAAAGGAAAAACGAGAGAGAGAGAGAGAGAGAGAGAGAGAATAGTAATAGCAGCGAGTAAACAGAGAATCGGCGGGATGGACCGAGAAAGAGTATGCAGCGTCAACGAAATGCCTCTGAGGAACGTAAAGACAGTGAGGGTAAGAGGAAGAGAAAAATGGATCAGAAGAGGATGCGTGTGTGGGACGACAGGGTTGTGAAATTGTGATATATATATATATATATATATATATATATATATATATATATATATATATATATATATATATATATATATATATGGAAGGGGGGCGAGAAAATGAGAAACTTAATGGTAAACAGAATGATTAGGGGAATGTAGAGGTGTGAAGGGATGAAAGAAAATATTCTGAGAACGGGAGAAAGAATGAACAGAGGAGCAGGTTGAGGAATATATAAGAGAGCTTTCCTATAAGGGAATGAGGAAGAGGCGAAAATCAGGAAACTTGGGACTGTGAGGAGGGTTTAGTGTGATAGGCTGAAATCAGGAGAGAGCAAAGAAACGGCATGAGATGGTTTCAAGGTGGGATTAAAGACTAACCAATGTATCATGGCATGAGAAGAAATTGAGGTTCAGAGAAACGGTGACAACTAAAGAGAGAAAATAATCGTTGTACTGACGATTAAAGTCTGTAGGATGAAAGGATGTATAGTGCCGGATATGGCTGGAGGCAAAAATGAAAGGAGAGGGATTTATTATGCACAGAAGCCGATAACATTCACCTTTATTGAAATGTATATTTCTTTAGCATCGTCATACTTTGCATCAGTAACCTACATGAGGATACTGAAGTGTACAAAGTATTATGCAGAGTAACTCACTAGGGTGAGGTGTTGCGAAGTCTCCAAGGTCACTTTCAAAACTCGCCTTTTGTGATGAGTGTTATGCAGCGTATTCTGAGTCCCAGCTTCTCGGTCTCAGGTACGGTGCGACCTTGGGTTCTTTGTTCTCGACCGGGTCAGTCAGTCAAGGAAGGAAAGTCCAAACACAACTGGTCAAAGGCACACTTATACTTTAACAATAAACAACTACACACACAATCCGTGATCAAATCTATGTGACATAAAATAAGACAATCTCAGAAGGCTAGCTCTTACACTTAATGTTTCCACCTAGTTCAGCGAATTTGACCAGTACACAGTACCTTTCCTTACACAGGGCAATTCCCACACACTGATATACATATGGTCCACACAGTACACCAGATGTGCCCTGTCTCAGGTATATGGCAAATACAGTCACATGTATCTCAGTAAACCCAGACGCGTGACATAGACAACAGTATATACTCAGGTCCTCACATAAATAATCGCGTAACATGAACGGCCTCCTATGCTAGTTATATGCATCCGCATGATACAGATGATATCCTACCTACCCTTATGCTGCGTGTGCGTGACATAGGACAGGAGAATATAGCACTTACGGTCTATTCACGTGACATGGGCCGGGGGGGAGGAAGAGAGAGAGAGAATACTATGGTGATATAGACTTCCTTACGGGGCTGATTACTGGGAGTATACTCTCTATGCCACCCTCGATTTACATTGACATGGACAAGTCTGGGGGGGGAGGGGGATGCAACATTGGTGCTGTCTGTTGGGTATAACACTAGTAGGGGGGGGAATAGTCACACTTGGGGACAACACAGGGCCTGGCGCCACACACTCCATGTGTGAGTTTCTCTGTGAGGAGTTCACTGTTCCACACGGGGGAGGTAACACAGGGGGGGGGGACACTGAGAGGACTGGGGAAGAGCCGAGGGGGGGGTGCACTGGGGTCGAGGCTTACAGGCACTAAGGGACAAACAACCTCAGAATCTCTTTTACTCACAGGGCAGGCGGAGAGGGATGCACGGGTCAGGGGAGGCAGGAGGCCGTTATGCCGGAAACCGCAGGTGGCATCCAGGTGTCTGGGGTGGGCTGTCTGGAGTGTAGTCCAGGGGTAGGTCACCTGTGGGGTCGCCACAAGTCCCATAGGAGTTTGTGGGTGCCGTGGTGGGTGGCCCTCTTTCTATGGAGGCCCTGGGCGATGCAGGGCCCTTCGGGCTACGGCCAAATAGGGCCAGGAGGCACACAGCACGACGCTGGCCCTTAGACATAGACGGATGTCTCGCCTGGACTGGTCTCTGGTGGGGTACCTGTGGGGGAGCAGATCCCACCCCCTCGGGAAGAGAGGCAGGGAGAGGGGCACCTCGCTCTGCCACAGGAGGGGCGGGGTGAGCAAGAGGCACTACCCTCAGTAGGAACTCTGGGACTCATGGAGGGGAAGCAGCCAGAGGCCTGCTCTCCAGCTTGGTGGGCCTGATGAACCCTGCCGAAGCTCCGGTCAGGAGCACGAACAAAACAGAGGCTGAGGAGGGATCTGAGGGGACTCCTCCAGGTGCCGCAGAACCTGGCGACAGCTGGCAGAAGAGGCCAGGTGAGCACTCCTGGCAACAGCCCCAGCTCCGGTGGAGTCTGCTCTTCTGCCATTGCGACTGGGGCGCCTGTCCCGGCGACGACGGGAGGGGGAGGCCCGGTGGGCACTCCTACATAAAGCCGCAGCTCCTGTGGAGTCTGTCCTCCTTTTGTTGTGGTTGGGGCAGCTTTGGAGGATGAACGGTGGCCTGTCCAGAGTGGTATCTCCGGTGGAGTCTACCCCTGGGCCCGCTTCCCTCCTAGGGAGTACCAACAAAGGTCGTCCATAGGACGTGCCGACGAGCTGGCTCCCAAAGGTGGGTGGCAGAGGATGGAGAACCGGTGGTCACTCCACCCACAGTAGATCCAGTGGGCGCTACTGTGCCGCCGCTCCCCTAGGGTGTAGCAAGTCTCGAGGCTCCTGATGCCTCTCCTCTTATGGAGGCCAATCCAGTGGATATGGCATCCGAGGGCTTGCATGGGACCTTGCATCTGCAAGTCCCACCCCAATTCTGGTTTGTGTTTCCTCTGCTAAAGTATAGTGTACTTTCACTGTACACTGCCCGGTGGTCTGGCTGTGGGGAAGAGGGGCGTCGGATCGGGAGGAGATATGTCGTCCCTACCTGGACGGCTCGTCAGAAAAAAACAGCCTCCCCGTCATCTCGTGGGGTGGGTCTCATCCCCCTTTACTCTCCCTGGGTGGTGGTGTCGGTCTCACCCCACCGTGCAGGTATCTCAGTGAGCATAGGGAGGGTTGTGTGAGTGTCTGAATGGGTGAAAGGTAGAGAAAATGGATGAGAGAGGATGGTACAGCAGAGTAAACAATGTGAATCTGAGAGTGTCAAGTGAGCGAGGGAGAGGTAAGGGATGCAGTGAGGGTGAGTGTATCGGGTGCGCTTGTGAAATGGCGGAAAGGATCAGAGAAATTATAAGATCCCTTCCATCCCTTGCTTTGCAGCACAAAGCAAGGGATGGAAGGAGATAAAGGTTAACATTCATATCGGTATTTCTCAGATGACCTGGAGAGGATTCCAAGAGTTGTTCCAACAAATAAAGAGATAATGGTAACAGCAGCAACATCCCAAGCTCCTATGGATCACTGTTATCTGAATGGAATCGTCTTGCGTGAGGTAGAAAAGAAAATGGAGTTTTCCAAATCTTAAACGGATTAATTTAAGGGGGAAAGGGAAGATGGTGGTGAAGATAAGAGAATCGGTGAGTATGGGAATGAGATGCTGGGAGTCAGAAGAGGGAGTTGGAGAGGGAGTGGGAGAGGGAGGGGGAGTGGAAGGAGAAGGAGAGGAAGATGAAGACGAAAAAGAAGAGGGAGAGGGAGGGGGAGTGGAAGGAGAGGGAGAGGAAGATGAAGACGAAAAGGAAGAGGGAGAGGGAGGGGGAGTGGAAGAAGAGGGAGAGGAAGATGAAGACGAAAAGGAAGGGGGAGAGGGAGAAGACGGGGAGTGAGAGAAGGAAAAGGAGACGTAAAGGCAGAAGGAGGGGGGTGGCGACAGGGAAATAAATGGAAAAGGAGAGGGAAAATTAGGCAGAAGGACTGGGAGATGGGGAATAAGAGGAGGAAGGTGAGGGTGATCTGAAAATCAGCAGAGAAACTCCGAGAGAGGATGAAAAAAGGAGCAAGAGCAACCATTTCCTAGCATGACTTCGTTTATCTTTATTTATCGTATTTCCAGACGATTTCATTCAGTTTGGGGGAGGATTTTCCAGCAGCAATAGTGAGATACAGATTTTTATTTTTTTTACTCATACCAAGCCAAAAATGTCCTTTGTATTTATACAGTTACAAGAAAAAGGAATAAAATGTCATCGCCTTCAATGAAATGAAATTGAAACAAAGGATGGAGGTCATGGATCTCAGGTAACGGACTGCCTAACTGAAATACAGAATCGGACACCTCAAAAATGTAAAGTCCAAGCCGTGTTTCACATACTCCTCCACAAATCTATCCGTCTCCTTCCTGGTCTTTCTCTTGATATTCTCTCATCAATTTTGTTTCTTTAGATAACACTCTGTCAACATTTTCTTTCTCCTTGTGTTCCACAAAACAATCGTCGTCGAGTGAAAGGAAACATAAGTTTAATCCCTATCGACTGAACGAATGTCAGTAAGCAGCATGTGAAAGAAGACGTAAGTTTAATCCTTATCGACTGCATGAGTGTCATTAACCTGCCGCATTCCAGCAGTTTTTTCACCACTGCCCCCACCCCCCCAATCCCAGCATTTTTTTTTTTTTTTTGGCTCAACCCTCTGCTTTTTGTGAGAAACAAGAGGAAATAACATAGAAAGTGCTCACCTAGACCTAGAAGTGGTCTAAACAGGTCACCCTTTGCACACATGGTGCCATGTTCCCTGGAGGTGCGCTGTGGCTGTCATGTTTTCTGTGATAGGGATTAGTAGGGGAAACCACTCGGAAAAGGTAGATATTTATTAGTTTGGTACTAAAAAAAAAAAAAAAATGTAGTATAAGAATGTATTGGTTTTCAAGCAAAAATATAGTCTTTATGGTTAAAATGCGTGACTTAAAGAACAGTGCCCCCGAAATATACCATAGTGCTCCCGACAACGGGGCAAGCAAAATACAGCCCAGTATGCCCGGGAATGTGCCAACACCCCCACATGGACCCCATGGGGTAGCCGCCACCAGTCGGAACAACTCCCGGCAACAGCAACATATGTCAGCCCGGGCCGTGCGCCCCAATGTCACGCAGCCACCACGCCGTCGCAGTCGTAGGAGAAGGACACTACCTTCACGGAGTGGGATTGTTGAGCCAGCTAAGGGTGTAGTTGTCATAGGCACTCCAGACAGCACCCCTCTTCATGAGACGGCCTATTGTCACTCCGAAAGTGCTTCGGTAGAGACGGCCTTTTGTCGCTCCTGCCCTCGTGAGACGGCCTATTGTCACTCCGAAAGTGTTCCGCTAGAGACGGCCTATTGTCGCTCCCGCCCTCATGAGATGGCCTATTGTCACTCCGACAATGCTCCGGTAGAGACAGCCTATTGTCGCTCCCGCCCTCGTGAGACGGCCTATTGTCGCTCCGACAGTGCTCCGGTAGAGACGGCCTATTGTTGCTCCCACCCTCGTGAGACGACCTATTGTCTCTCCGAAAGTGCTCCAGTAGAGACGGCCTATTGCCGCTCCCCTCCTCGTGAGACGACCTATTGTCGCTCCGAAAGTGTCCTGGTAGAGACGGCCTATTGTCGCTCCCTTCCTCGAGAGACAATCTATTGTCGCTCCGAGGGTACACAGAAAGAGGCAAGGAGAGAGACGTCACTATGACAGGAGACTAGAGCCCAGGCCTCCCATCCCAAAGTGAACCAGACAGGCCTCACAGCCTCCCTGGCCTCTGCTCTCTGCGTCTGGCTCTAGAGCAGATGCACCTGACAGGCCCCAGTGCAAGTCGATGCCGCAGCCCTCCTCTGTCGGCGCCCCTAGATGCTGGAGACCGCAGTCCACAGTCTCTCTCGATTCTCCCCAGGACACCCGGGCGTGATCTCCCTATGTCCCCACGATGCCGTAAGGCTCTCACTACAGGCCGAGACTTACAACAGAGGTTCCTGGAGCTATTCGGCCCCAGTCCCGAAGGCCACACTCCTGAGCCCAGCCCGGAAGCCACGGGTAGCCCAGGACGCGAGAGGACGCCCTTACGAGTTGTCCCATGCCCTCTTGGCACGCCTCACATTGGCGGTGCCCCTAGCCCAGCAGGATCGCCGACGGCATGTTCCCGCCTATCCCCATGATGAATACGTGTGATGCTGCAGTACGAGTGATTTAGGTTAAGTGTGATTTCCCCTGGTATAGTATTGTGCAGTGACTTAATATAGTGAATATCAGGGGAGTAAGATCCTAGTGAGAAACTAAGGACGAGTGTGTGGAACAGGATCTGATGAACTATCTTTATGAGTGACGTCCCTTACATACAATTAGTAAGCCTGTGCCGCCTGGAGATTCCTCTGTAGTGACATACCCCTAATACTGTGAGCTCTAAAGGAATATTATGAAGGAGAGTATTAATGGTATTCCCTTCTCCCCCCCCCACGCTGCCCATAAATCTTGTATATCACTCTCTCTCATCCCAGTATCCCGAGTAAGTGTGAATCAAGAATAAAATCAATTACCAAAGTCCCTTGGTTAGTGGAAAACGTATATGCTTCACTGCTAATATCTGCCTCTCTCCAGTATTACCATAACTTTCCCCAAGCCGTCACAAGTCACTCCCTGCACCCTCCCTTATCCCCTCCTCATGAGACTGCCCCGTGACTCCCGCGCGCACCCATATTCACTGCACCCTTGATACATTAGGATTGATTGTATTGTCATTACTGTCAGAGAAGCAAGTATCCTGCGAGATACCCATCTCCTAGATAAGGTTTTATATTGCTATGTATTGTGCTGTAATATCTGCTGACTTGGCCCGTGTCTGATTGTGGTAATATACATGTAAAGGTTGTTGCCTAGAGTTTTTGTGTCCTGCCTCTCTTTATTGCACAAAGCTCCGGTCTCGAAAGAGGACCCCGCTCCACGTTAGGTGTAATAGGAACGGGAAGTCGAGCCTAATTTCACCTAGCATTACACTGGTGGCAGCGGTGGGATCTAGACCCAGGCGTAAAAGAGAGGTAATCAGGAATATTTGGCAAAATGGCAACTAAACCGCATGTTCAGTTACCCAAATTTGACCCCAACCAGTATGATATACACACATATCTGGCAATAATTAGACCCTTACTGGATATTGACTTTGAAAATGACCAACAAAAAATTGCAGTCACATTACCACTGTTGGGCAAAGCGGCGGCGAACATAGCACCGAAAATCGTCCCAGAGCTCACCTGGCATAACTTTACAAAATTCACTGGACAAGCCATCACCCCATCATTAGGGAAAGTGGTGGCACTATCCCAACTGGATAGTCTAAAATTTGACGGGAATCTAAATGATACCCTAACTCTGACAAGACACCGAGTCACCACTGCCTACCCGGAGGCAGATGAAGAAACCCGGGAACAACTCACATTTCATACACTCCTCAGGATTCTCCCCAAGTATATTAAAGAACATTTCATAATACACAAACCGACGGGAGACCTGGATAAAGATATCAGTTTAATGAGGCGCCTTCTAGCCGTCCATGCCACCCCTCAACGCATCGGCGAAATAAATCAATTCCCCATTGACCTCATCACCATCAACCCGTGGGAATTTTCCCCTTGCTGCCACGGATGCCTGATCCACGACATCCGTGAGCAGCTAGAAGCTGCCCAGTGCAGCCAAATGACACGAGGGCGCTTACAAACCTCCCCACCATACGCAAATTCCCCTAAGCCTCAGGGGAAGAAAATACAAAAAAGGAAACACAAAAAGCGCCCCCCCACTGCCCCCGCATCCCACCGTAATGGTGGGGGCCACCTCACCTCCCCTTTCACTATCTCTTCTATTCTACCTTCCCCTATTCCTGCCCCTATTTCTAACCTTCCCACCCCATGCACCACTATACCCGCTCAACACAAAACCTGCCTCCCTCTTCACAGGCCTCCTAGGACCCTTCCCTCATCTTCCAATAACCTACTTCCTAAAATCCCCTCCCCCTGTCTACTGCCTTCCACCTACCACCCCGCACCGCTTACTTTCCCGCCCACATGATTAACTCATTCACCTTCCCTACCACACCCTCCTCGCTCACCTCCCCTACCCCACCTTCAACCTCACCATCCCCATGGACCCCCACCTCGACCCCAATAACCTCACCAGATGCTTCGCCGCCCACCACATCCCGCACCTCACCACCCATCACTCTCTCACGAGCTCAGCCCCCTGCTACCACCTGCACCACCCCATCCCTGAACATTCAGACAACCCCGCGAGGCCGCATCTCCCCACCACCACCGGCTCCCTCTCCCCCTACACCTCACCCCACCTTTCCTCACCTCCGACGACACACACCACCTGCCACATCCCACTCCACAGCCCCTGCCAAGCCACCACGGTTCCAGCACTGCACGTCATCCGCCATCACCCCCACACCCGCACCATCCCCTAGCTTCGCACCCACCGCCCACCCCACACCACTAGCACAGAACCCTGCTACCGCCCAAACCACCCCACCACCAAACACCCTGATGGCGCCACAAGATCGCACTCCCTCCTCGCCACCTACACTCCAAGCCACCTCTCCTGCCACCTCACCACTGCTACCGACCCCACACCCCCAACCTCCCCCTGCTCCCGCACCACCTGTCACTTCCACATGCGAGTGCTATATTTCCTCCTCGCCATCCCCCTCCACCCCCTACCACCTCAGCCTCCCCGCCGCCACCACCCCCCGCACCTCACCTGACATCTCACCCACCACACCTCGCTCACCCTCACCCCTTCCCTCTGCAGCCTCACCCTTTCCACCCGAGCCCACGTGCCCCGCCCACCCCGCCACCCCCACAGGACAACCCACTACCACCACCCTCTCCTATCCACACCTACACATGCCCACTCCGACGATCTCACCCTTCACCACGCCCCCAACACGCGCAACAGCCCGTGCTAACCAACCCTGCCCACCCTGCACGCCCACTTCCCCACCCACACCCACCCTCAGGACCACCACCACCCCCTCCGGCCGACTCTCACGCCCACCCGCCCGATACACCCGCACTCCAGCACCACCCACCTCCCCACGACTTCACACCATCAAGCTACATCAGGCCCAAATGCCCTCCACCTGTACTCCCCAGAGACTCAATGCCACATTACCACGGCACAAGGCCTGGCCCCTACTCTCGGTGTCCAGCACTCAGTTTCCGACCACACTGACAGCCACACCAAACAAGATGAGAGTAAGACAGGCCATATGGGCACCTACCCTTGGCAGGAACCAAAGACTCCGCGGGCCACAACACCTGCTAACCCTCCTCCAGTCCACCACCACTGCCTCCACACTCTTCCTCACCTGCGACCCGGAGCAGGAAGAAAACCCCTACACCGTCGCCTGGCAAACTGTGCTGCAACACCTCCAGCCCGTGTACACCACCTCCAACACACAAGCATTCCACCTCCAGCCACGAGGACGTGACTTTTTACAGGGGAAGAGTGGTAAAATGCGTGACTTAAAGAACAGTGCCCCCGACAATGGGGCAAGCAAAATACAGCCCAGTATGCCCGGGAATGTGCCAACACCCCCACATGGACCCCATGGGGTAGCCGCCACCAGTCGGAACAACTCCCGGCAACAGCAACATATGTCAGCCCGGGCCGTGCGCCCCAATGTCACGCAGCCACCACGCCGTCGCCGTCGTAGGAGAAGGACACTACCTTCACGGAGTGGGATTGTTGAGCCAGCTAAGGGTGTAGTTGTCATAGGCACTCCAGACAGCACCCCTCTTCGTGAGACGGCCTATTGTCACTCCGAAAGTGCTTCGGTAGAGACGGCCTTTTGTCGCTCCTGCCCTCGTGAGACGGCCTATTGTCACTCCGAAAGTGTTCCGCTAGAGACGGCCTATTGTCGCTCCCGCCCTCATGAGATGGCCTATTGTCACTCCGACAATGCTCCGGTAGAGACAGCCTATTGTCGCTCCCGCCCTCGTGAGACGGCCTATTGTCGCTCCGACAGTGCTCCGGTAGAGACGGCCTATTGTTGCTCCCACCCTCGTGAGACGACCTATTGTCTCTCCGAAAGTGCTCCAGTAGAGACGGCCTATTGCCGCTCCCCTCCTCGTGAGACGACCTATTGTCGCTCCGAAAGTGTCCTGGTAGAGACGGCCTATTGTCGCTCCCTTCCTCGAGAGACAATCTATTGTCGCTCCGAGGGTACACAGAAAGAGGCAAGGAGAGAGACGTCACTATGACAGGAGACTAGAGCCCAGGCCTCCCATCCCAAAGTGAACCAGACAGGCCTCACAGCCTCCCCTGGCCTCTGCTCTCTGCGTCTGGCTCTAGAGCAGATGCACCTGACAGGCCCCAGTGCAAGTCGATGCCGCAGCCCTCCTCTGTCGGCGCCCCTAGATGCTGGAGACCGCAGTCCACAGTCTCTCTCGATTCTCCCCAGGACACCCGGGCGTGATCTCCCTATGTCCCCACGATGCCGTAAGGCTCTCACTACAGGCCGAGACTTACAACAGAGGTTCCTGGAGCTATTCGGCCCCAGTCCCGAAGGCCACACTCCTGAGCCCAGCCCGGAAGCCACGGGTAGCCCAGGACGCGAGAGGACGCCCTTACGAGTTGTCCCATGCCCTCTTGGCACGCCTCACATTGGCGGTGCCCCTAGCCCAGCAGGATCGCCGACGGCATGTTCCCGCCTATCCCCATGATGAATACGTGTGATGCTGCAGTACGAGTGATTTAGGTTAAGTGTGATTTCCCCTAGTATAGTATTGTGCAGTGACTTAATATAGTGAATATCAGGGGAGGAAGATCCTAGTGAGAAACTAAGGACGAGTGTGTGGAACAGGATCTGATGAACTATCTTTATGAGTGACGTCCCTTACATACAATTAGTAAGCCTGTGCCGCCTGGAGATTCCTCTGTAGTGACATACCCCTAATACTGTGAGCTCTAAAGGAATATTATGAAGGAGAGTATTAATGGTATTCCCTTCTCCCCCCCCCCCACGCTGCCCATAAATCTTGTATATCACTCTCTCTCATCCCAGTATCCCGAGTAAGTGTGAATCAAGAATAAAATCAATTACCAAAGTCCCTTGGTTAGTGGAAAACGTATATGCTTCACTGCTAATATCTGCCTCTCTCCAGTATTACCATAACTTTCCCCAAGCCGTCACAAGTCACTCCCTGCACCCTCCCTTATCCCCTCCTCATGAGACTCCCCCCCCCCCGTGACTCCCGCGCGCACCCATATTCACTGCACCCTTGATACATTAGGATTGATTGTATTGTCATTACTGTCAGAGAAGCAAGTATCCTGCGAGATACCCATCTCCTAGATAAGGTTTTATATTGCTATGTATTGTGCTGTAATATCTGCTGACTTGGCCCGTGTCTGATTGTGGTAATATACATGTAAAGGTTGTTGCCTAGAGTTTTTGTGTCCTGCCTCTCTTTATTGCACAAAGCTCCGGTCTCGAAAGAGGACCCCGCTCCACGTTAGGTGTAATAGGAACGGGAAGTCGAGCCTAATTTCACCTAGCATTACACTGGTGGCAGCGGTGGGATCTAGACCCAGGCGTAAAAGAGAGGTAATCAGGAATATTTGGCAAAATGGCAACTAAACCGCATGTTCAGTTACCCAAATTTGACCCCAACCAGTATGATATACACACATATCTGGCAATAATTAGACCCTTACTGGATATTGACTTTGAAAATGACCAACAAAAAATTGCAGTCACATTACCACTGTTGGGCAAAGCGGCGGCGAACATAGCACCGAAAATCGTCCCAGAGCTCACCTGGCATAACTTTACAAAATTCACTGGACAAGCCATCACCCCATCATTAGGGAAAGTGGTGGCACTATCCCAACTGGATAGTCTAAAATTTGACGGGAATCTAAATGATACCCTAACTCTGACAAGACACCGAGTCACCACTGCCTACCCGGAGGCAGATGAAGAAACCCGGGAACAACTCACATTTCATACACTCCTCAGGATTCTCCCCAAGTATATTAAAGAACATTTCATAATACACAAACCGACGGGAGACCTGGATAAAGATATCAGTTTAATGAGGCGCCTTCTAGCCGTCCATGCCACCCCTCAACGCATCGGCGAAATAAATCAATTCCCCATTGACCTCATCACCATCAACCCGTGGGAATTTTCCCCTTGCTGCCACGGATGCCTGATCCACGACATCCGTGAGCAGCTAGAAGCTGCCCAGTGCAGCCAAATGACACGAGGGCGCTTACAAACCTCCCCACCATACGCAAATTCCCCTAAGCCTCAGGGGAAGAAAATACAAAAAAGGAAACACAAAAAGCGCCCCCCCACTGCCCCCGCATCCCACCGTAATGGTGGGGGCCACCTCACCTCCCCTTTCACTATCTCTTCTATTCTACCTTCCCCTATTCCTGCCCCTATTTCTAACCTTCCCACCCCATGCACCACTATACCCGCTCAACACAAAACCTGCCTCCCTCTTCACAGGCCTCCTAGGACCCTTCCCTCATCTTCCAATAACCTACTTCCTAAAATCCCCTCCCCTGTCTACTGCCTTCCACCTACCACCCCGCACCGCTTACTTTCCCGCCCACATGATTAACTCATTCACCTTCCCTACCACACCCTCCTCGCTCACCTCCCCTACCCCACCTTCAACCTCACCATCCCCATGGACCCCCACCTCGACCCCAATAACCTCACCAGATGCTTCGCCGCCCACCACATCCCGCACCTCACCACCCATCACTCTCTCACGAGCTCAGCCCCCTGCTACCACCTGCACCACCCCATCCCTGAACATTCAGACAACCCCGCGAGGCCGCATCTCCCCACCACCACCGGCTCCCTCTCCCCCTACACCTCACCCCACCTTTCCTCACCTCCGACGACACACACCACCTGCCACATCCCACTCCACAGCCCCTGCCAAGCCACCACGGTTCCAGCACTGCACGTCATCCGCCATCACCCCCACACCCGCACCATCCCCTAGCTTCGCACCCACCGCCCACCCCACACCACTAGCACAGAACCCTGCTACCGCCCAAACCACCCCACCACCAAACACCCTGATGGCGCCACAAGATCGCACTCCCTCCTCGCCACCTACACTCCAAGCCACCTCTCCTGCCACCTCACCACTGCTACCGACCCCACACCCCCAACCTCCCCCTGCTCCCGCACCACCTGTCACTTCCACATGCGAGTGCTATATTTCCTCCTCGCCATCCCCCTCCACCCCCCCTACCACCTCAGCCTCCCCCGCCGCCACCACCCCCCGCACCTCACCTGACATCTCACCCACCACACCTCGCTCACCCTCACCCCTTCCCTCTGCAGCCTCACCCTTTCCACCCGAGCCCACGTGCCCCGCCCACCCCGCCACCCCCACAGGACAACCCACTACCACCACCCTCTCCTATCCACACCTACACATGCCCACTCCGACGATCTCACCCTTCACCACGCCCCCAACACGCGCAACAGCCCGTGCTAACCAACCCTGCCCACCCTGCACGCCCACTTCCCCACCCACACCCACCCTCAGGACCACCACCACCCCCTCCGGCCGACTCTCACGCCCACCCGCCCGATACACCCGCACTCCAGCACCACCCACCTCCCCACGACTTCACACCATCAAGCTACATCAGGCCCAAATGCCCTCCACCTGTACTCCCCAGAGACTCAATGCCACATTACCACGGCACAAGGCCTGGCCCCTACTCTCGGTGTCCAGCACTCAGTTTCCGACCACACTGACAGCCACACCAAACAAGATGAGAGTAAGACAGGCCATATGGGCACCTACCCTTGGCAGGAACCAAAGACTCCGCGGGCCACAACACCTGCTAACCCTCCTCCAGTCCACCACCACTGCCTCCACACTCTTCCTCACCTGCGACCCGGAGCAGGAAGAAAACCCCTACACCGTCGCCTGGCAAACTGTGCTGCAACACCTCCAGCCCGTGTACACCACCTCCAACACACAAGCATTCCACCTCCAGCCACGAGGACGTGACTTTTTACAGGGGAAGAGTGGTAAAATGCGTGACTTAAAGAACAGTGCCCCCGACAATGGGGCAAGCAAAATACAGCCCAGTATGCCCGGGAATGTGCCAACACCCCCACATGGACCCCATGGGGTAGCCGCCACCAGTCGGAACAACTCCCGGCAACAGCAACATATGTCAGCCCGGGCCGTGCGCCCCAATGTCACGCAGCCACCACGCCGTCGCCGTCGTAGGAGAAGGACACTACCTTCACGGAGTGGGATTGTTGAGCCAGCTAAGGGTGTAGTTGTCATAGGCACTCCAGACAGCACCCCTCTTCGTGAGACGGCCTATTGTCACTCCGAAAGTGCTTCGGTAGAGACGGCCTTTTGTCGCTCCTGCCCTCGTGAGACGGCCTATTGTCACTCCGAAAGTGTTCCGCTAGAGACGGCCTATTGTCGCTCCCGCCCTCATGAGATGGCCTATTGTCACTCCGACAATGCTCCGGTAGAGACAGCCTATTGTCGCTCCCGCCCTCGTGAGACGGCCTATTGTCGCTCCGACAGTGCTCCGGTAGAGACGGCCTATTGTTGCTCCCACCCTCGTGAGACGACCTATTGTCTCTCCGAAAGTGCTCCAGTAGAGACGGCCTATTGCCGCTCCCCTCCTCGTGAGACGACCTATTGTCGCTCCGAAAGTGTCCTGGTAGAGACGGCCTATTGTCGCTCCCTTCCTCGAGAGACAATCTATTGTCGCTCGAGGGTACACAGAAAGAGGCAAGGAGAGAGACGTCACTATGACAGGAGACTAGAGCCCAGGCCTCCCATCCCAAAGTGAACCAGACAGGCCTCACAGCCTCCCCTGGCCTCTGCTCTCTGCGTCTGGCTCTAGAGCAGATGCACCTGACAGGCCCCAGTGCAAGTCGATGCCGCAGCCCTCCTCTGTCGGCGCCCCTAGATGCTGGAGACCGCAGTCCACAGTCTCTCTCGATTCTCCCCAGGACACCCGGGCGTGATCTCCCTATGTCCCCACGATGCCGTAAGGCTCTCACTACAGGCCGAGACTTACAACAGAGGTTCCTGGAGCTATTCGGCCCCAGTCCCGAAGGCCACACTCCTGAGCCCAGCCCGGAAGCCACGGGTAGCCCAGGACGCGAGAGGACGCCCTTACGAGTTGTCCCATGCCCTCTTGGCACGCCTCACATTGGCGGTGCCCCTAGCCCAGCAGGATCGCCGACGGCATGTTCCCGCCTATCCCCATGATGAATACGTGTGATGCTGCAGTACGAGTGATTTAGGTTAAGTGTGATTTCCCTAGTATAGTATTGTGCAGTGACTTAATATAGTGAATATCAGGGGAGGAAGATCCTAGTGAGAAACTAAGGACGAGTGTGTGGAACAGGATCTGATGAACTATCTTTATGAGTGACGTCCCTTACATACAATTAGTAAGCCTGTGCCGCCTGGAGATTCCTCTGTAGTGACATACCCCTAATACTGTGAGCTCTAAAGGAATATTATGAAGGAGAGTATTAATGGTATTCCCTTCTCCCCCCCCCACGCTGCCCATAAATCTTGTATATCACTCTCTCTCATCCCAGTATCCCGAGTAAGTGTGAATCAAGAATAAAATCAATTACCAAAGTCCCTTGGTTAGTGGAAAACGTATATGCTTCACTGCTAATATCTGCCTCTCTCCAGTATTACCATAACTTTCCCCAAGCCGTCACAAGTCACTCCCTGCACCCTCCCTTATCCCCTCCTCATGAGACTCCCCCCCCCCGTGACTCCCGCGCGCACCCATATTCACTGCACCCTTGATACATTAGGATTGATTGTATTGTCATTACTGTCAGAGAAGCAAGTATCCTGCGAGATACCCATCTCCTAGATAAGGTTTTATATTGCTATGTATTGTGCTGTAATATCTGCTGACTTGGCCCGTGTCTGATTGTGGTAATATACATGTAAAGGTTGTTGCCTAGAGTTTTTGTGTCCTGCCTCTCTTTATTGCACAAAGCTCCGGTCTCGAAAGAGGACCCCGCTCCACGTTAGGTGTAATAGGAACGGGAAGTCGAGCCTAATTTCACCTAGCATTACACTGGTGGCAGCGGTGGGATCTAGACCCAGGCGTAAAAGAGAGGTAATCAGGAATATTTGGCAAAATGGCAACTAAACCGCATGTTCAGTTACCCAAATTTGACCCCAACCAGTATGATATACACACATATCTGGCAATAATTAGACCCTTACTGGATATTGACTTTGAAAATGACCAACAAAAAATTGCAGTCACATTACCACTGTTGGGCAAAGCGGCGGCGAACATAGCACCGAAAATCGTCCCAGAGCTCACCTGGCATAACTTTACAAAATTCACTGGACAAGCCATCACCCCATCATTAGGGAAAGTGGTGGCACTATCCCAACTGGATAGTCTAAAATTTGACGGGAATCTAAATGATACCCTAACTCTGACAAGACACCGAGTCACCACTGCCTACCCGGAGGCAGATGAAGAAACCCGGGAACAACTCACATTTCATACACTCCTCAGGATTCTCCCCAAGTATATTAAAGAACATTTCATAATACACAAACCGACGGGAGACCTGGATAAAGATATCAGTTTAATGAGGCGCCTTCTAGCCGTCCATGCCACCCCTCAACGCATCGGCGAAATAAATCAATTCCCCATTGACCTCATCACCATCAACCCGTGGGAATTTTCCCCTTGCTGCCACGGATGCCTGATCCACGACATCCGTGAGCAGCTAGAAGCTGCCCAGTGCAGCCAAATGACACGAGGGCGCTTACAAACCTCCCCACCATACGCAAATTCCCCTAAGCCTCAGGGGAAGAAAATACAAAAACGAAACACAAAAAGCGCCCCCCCACTGCCCCCGCATCCCACCGTAATGGTGGGGGCCACCTCACCTCCCCTTTCACTATCTCTTCTATTCTACCTTCCCCTATTCCTGCCCCTATTTCTAACCTTCCCACCCCATGCACCACTATACCCGCTCAACACAAAACCTGCCTCCCTCTTCACAGGCCTCCTAGGACCCTTCCCTCATCTTCCAATAACCTACTTCCTAAAATCCCCTACCCTGTCTACTGCCTTCCACCTACCACCCCGCACCGCTTACTTTCCCGCCCACATGATTAACTCATTCACCTTCCCTACCACACCCTCCTCGCTCACCTCCCCTACCCCACCTTCAACCTCACCATCCCCATGGACCCCCACCTCGACCCCAATAACCTCACCAGATGCTTCGCCGCCCACCACATCCCGCACCTCACCACCCATCACTCTCTCACGAGCTCAGCCCCCTGCTACCACCTGCACCACCCCATCCCTGAACATTCAGACAACCCCGCGAGGCCGCATCTCCCCACCACCACCGGCTCCCTCTCCCCCTACACCTCACCCCACCTTTCCTCACCTCCGACGACACACACCACCTGCCACATCCCACTCCACAGCCCCTGCCAAGCCACCACGGTTCCAGCACTGCACGTCATCCGCCATCACCCCCACACCCGCACCATCCCCTAGCTTCGCACCCACCGCCCACCCCACACCACTAGCACAGAACCCTGCTACCGCCCAAACCACCCCACCACCAAACACCCTGATGGCGCCACAAGATCGCACTCCCTCCTCGCCACCTACACTCCAAGCCACCTCTCCTGCCACCTCACCACTGCTACCGACCCCACACCCCCAACCTCCCCCTGCTCCCGCACCACCTGTCACTTCCACATGCGAGTGCTATATTTCCTCCTCGCCATCCCCCTCCACCCCCTACCACCTCAGCCTCCCCGCCGCCACCACCCCCCGCACCTCACCTGACATCTCACCCACCACACCTCGCTCACCCTCACCCCTTCCCTCTGCAGCCTCACCCTTTCCACCCGAGCCCACGTGCCCCGCCCACCCCGCCACCCCCACAGGACAACCCACTACCACCACCCTCTCCTATCCACACCTACACATGCCCACTCCGACGATCTCACCCTTCACCACGCCCCCAACACGCGCAACAGCCCGTGCTAACCAACCCTGCCCACCCTGCACGCCCACTTCCCCACCCACACCCACCCTCAGGACCACCACCACCCCCTCCGGCCGACTCTCACGCCCACCCGCCCGATACACCCGCACTCCAGCACCACCCACCTCCCCACGACTTCACACCATCAAGCTACATCAGGCCCAAATGCCCTCCACCTGTACTCCCCAGAGACTCAATGCCACATTACCACGGCACAAGGCCTGGCCCCTACTCTCGGTGTCCAGCACTCAGTTTCCGACCACACTGACAGCCACACCAAACAAGATGAGAGTAAGACAGGCCATATGGGCACCTACCCTTGGCAGGAACCAAAGACTCCGCGGGCCACAACACCTGCTAACCCTCCTCCAGTCCACCACCACTGCCTCCACACTCTTCCTCACCTGCGACCCGGAGCAGGAAGAAAACCCCTACACCGTCGCCTGGCAAACTGTGCTGCAACACCTCCAGCCCGTGTACACCACCTCCAACACACAAGCATTCCACCTCCAGCCACGAGGACGTGACTTTTTACAGGGGAAGAGTGGTAAAATGCGTGACTTAAAGAACAGTGCCCCCGACAATGGGGCAAGCAAAATACAGCCCAGTATGCCCGGGAATGTGCCAACACCCCCACATGGACCCCATGGGGTAGCCGCCACCAGTCGGAACAACTCCCGGCAACAGCAACATATGTCAGCCCGGGCCGTGCGCCCCAATGTCACGCAGCCACCACGCCGTCGCCGTCGTAGGAGAAGGACACTACCTTCACGGAGTGGGATTGTTGAGCCAGCTAAGGGTGTAGTTGTCATAGGCACTCCAGACAGCACCCCTCTTCGTGAGACGGCCTATTGTCACTCCGAAAGTGCTTCGGTAGAGACGGCCTTTTGTCGCTCCTGCCCTCGTGAGACGGCCTATTGTCACTCCGAAAGTGTTCCGCTAGAGACGGCCTATTGTCGCTCCCGCCCTCATGAGATGGCCTATTGTCACTCCGACAATGCTCCGGTAGAGACAGCCTATTGTCGCTCCCGCCCTCGTGAGACGGCCTATTGTCGCTCCGACAGTGCTCCGGTAGAGACGGCCTATTGTTGCTCCCACCCTCGTGAGACGACCTATTGTCTCTCCGAAAGTGCTCCAGTAGAGACGGCCTATTGCCGCTCCCCTCCTCGTGAGACGACCTATTGTCGCTCCGAAAGTGTCCTGGTAGAGACGGCCTATTGTCGCTCCCTTCCTCGAGAGACAATCTATTGTCGCTCCGAGGGTACACAGAAAGAGGCAAGGAGAGAGACGTCACTATGACAGGAGACTAGAGCCCAGGCCTCCCATCCCAAAGTGAACCAGACAGGCCTCACAGCCTCCCCTGGCCTCTGCTCTCTGCGTCTGGCTCTAGAGCAGATGCACCTGACAGGCCCCAGTGCAAGTCGATGCCGCAGCCCTCCTCTGTCGGCGCCCCTAGATGCTGGAGACCGCAGTCCACAGTCTCTCTCGATTCTCCCCAGGACACCCGGGCGTGATCTCCCTATGTCCCCACGATGCCGTAAGGCTCTCACTACAGGCCGAGACTTACAACAGAGGTTCCTGGAGCTATTCGGCCCCAGTCCCGAAGGCCACACTCCTGAGCCCAGCCCGGAAGCCACGGGTAGCCCAGGACGCGAGAGGACGCCCTTACGAGTTGTCCCATGCCCTCTTGGCACGCCTCACATTGGCGGTGCCCCTAGCCCAGCAGGATCGCCGACGGCATGTTCCCGCCTATCCCCATGATGAATACGTGTGATGCTGCAGTACGAGTGATTTAGGTTAAGTGTGATTTCCCCTAGTATAGTATTGTGCAGTGACTTAATATAGTGAATATCAGGGGAGGAAGATCCTAGTGAGAAACTAAGGACGAGTGTGTGGAACAGGATCTGATGAACTATCTTTATGAGTGACGTCCCTTACATACAATTAGTAAGCCTGTGCCGCCTGGAGATTCCTCTGTAGTGACATACCCCTAATACTGTGAGCTCTAAAGGAATATTATGAAGGAGAGTATTAATGGTATTCCCTTCTCCCCCCCCCCCACGCTGCCCATAAATCTTGTATATCACTCTCTCTCATCCCAGTATCCCGAGTAAGTGTGAATCAAGAATAAAATCAATTACCAAAGTCCCTTGGTTAGTGGAAAACGTATATGCTTCACTGCTAATATCTGCCTCTCTCCAGTATTACCATAACTTTCCCCAAGCCGTCACAAGTCACTCCCTGCACCCTCCCTTATCCCCTCCTCATGAGACTCCCCCCCCCCGTGACTCCCGCGCGCACCCATATTCACTGCACCCTTGATACATTAGGATTGATTGTATTGTCATTACTGTCAGAGAAGCAAGTATCCTGCGAGATACCCATCTCCTAGATAAGGTTTTATATTGCTATGTATTGTGCTGTAATATCTGCTGACTTGGCCCGTGTCTGATTGTGGTAATATACATGTAAAGGTTGTTGCCTAGAGTTTTTGTGTCCTGCCTCTCTTTATTGCACAAAGCTCCGGTCTCGAAAGAGGACCCCGCTCCACGTTAGGTGTAATAGGAACGGGAAGTCGAGCCTAATTTCACCTAGCATTACACTGGTGGCAGCGGTGGGATCTAGACCCAGGCGTAAAAGAGAGGTAATCAGGAATATTTGGCAAAATGGCAACTAAACCGCATGTTCAGTTACCCAAATTTGACCCCAACCAGTATGATATACACACATATCTGGCAATAATTAGACCCTTACTGGATATTGACTTTGAAAATGACCAACAAAAAATTGCAGTCACATTACCACTGTTGGGCAAAGCGGCGGCGAACATAGCACCGAAAATCGTCCCAGAGCTCACCTGGCATAACTTTACAAAATTCACTGGACAAGCCATCACCCCATCATTAGGGAAAGTGGTGGCACTATCCCAACTGGATAGTCTAAAATTTGACGGGAATCTAAATGATACCCTAACTCTGACAAGACACCGAGTCACCACTGCCTACCCGGAGGCAGATGAAGAAACTGGGAACAACTCACATTTCATACACTCCTCAGGATTCTCCCCAAGTATATTAAAGAACATTTCATAATACACAAACCGACGGGAGACCTGGATAAAGATATCAGTTTAATGAGGCGCCTTCTAGCCGTCCATGCCACCCCTCAACGCATCGGCGAAATAAATCAATTCCCCATTGACCTCATCACCATCAACCCGTGGGAATTTTCCCCTTGCTGCCACGGATGCCTGATCCACGACATCCGTGAGCAGCTAGAAGCTGCCCAGTGCAGCCAAATGACACGAGGGCGCTTACAAACCTCCCCACCATACGCAAATTCCCCTAAGCCTCAGGGGAAGAAAATACAAAAACGAAACACAAAAAGCGCCCCCCCACTGCCCCCGCATCCCACCGTAATGGTGGGGGCCACCTCACCTCCCCTTTCACTATCTCTTCTATTCTACCTTCCCCTATTCCTGCCCCTATTTCTAACCTTCCCACCCCATGCACCACTATACCCGCTCAACACAAAACCTGCCTCCCTCTTCACAGGCCTCCTAGGACCCTTCCCTCATCTTCCAATAACCTACTTCCTAAAATCCCCTCCCCCTGTCTACTGCCTTCCACCTACCACCCCGCACCGCTTACTTTCCCGCCCACATGATTAACTCATTCACCTTCCCTACCACACCCTCCTCGCTCACCTCCCCTACCCCACCTTCAACCTCACCATCCCCATGGACCCCCACCTCGACCCCAATAACCTCACCAGATGCTTCGCCGCCCACCACATCCCGCACCTCACCACCCATCACTCTCTCACGAGCTCAGCCCCCTGCTACCACCTGCACCACCCCATCCCTGAACATTCAGACAACCCCGCGAGGCCGCATCTCCCCACCACCACCGGCTCCCTCTCCCCCTACACCTCACCCCACCTTTCCTCACCTCCGACGACACACACCACCTGCCACATCCCACTCCACAGCCCCTGCCAAGCCACCACGGTTCCAGCACTGCACGTCATCCGCCATCACCCCCACACCCGCACCATCCCCTAGCTTCGCACCCACCGCCCACCCCACACCACTAGCACAGAACCCTGCTACCGCCCAAACCACCCCACCACCAAACACCCTGATGGCGCCACAAGATCGCACTCCCTCCTCGCCACCTACACTCCAAGCCACCTCTCCTGCCACCTCACCACTGCTACCGACCCCACACCCCCAACCTCCCCCTGCTCCCGCACCACCTGTCACTTCCACATGCGAGTGCTATATTTCCTCCTCGCCATCCCCCTCCACCCCCCCTACCACCTCAGCCTCCCCCGCCGCCACCACCCCCCGCACCTCACCTGACATCTCACCCACCACACCTCGCTCACCCTCACCCCTTCCCTCTGCAGCCTCACCCTTTCCACCCGAGCCCACGTGCCCCGCCCACCCCGCCACCCCCACAGGACAACCCACTACCACCACCCTCTCCTATCCACACCTACACATGCCCACTCCGACGATCTCACCCTTCACCACGCCCCCAACACGCGCAACAGCCCGTGCTAACCAACCCTGCCCACCCTGCACGCCCACTTCCCCACCCACACCCACCCTCAGGACCACCACCGCCCCTCCGGCCGACTCTCACGCCCACCCGCCCGATACACCCGCACTCCAGCACCACCCACCTCCCCACGACTTCACACCATCAAGCTACATCAGGCCCAAATGCCCTCCACCTGTACTCCCCAGAGACTCAATGCCACATTACCACGGCACAAGGCCTGGCCCCTACTCTCGGTGTCCAGCACTCAGTTTCCGACCACACTGACAGCCACACCAAACAAGATGAGAGTAAGACAGGCCATATGGGCACCTACCCTTGGCAGGAACCAAAGACTCCGCGGGCCACAACACCTGCTAACCCTCCTCCAGTCCACCACCACTGCCTCCACACTCTTCCTCACCTGCGACCCGGAGCAGGAAGAAAACCCCTACACCGTCGCCTGGCAAACTGTGCTGCAACACCTCCAGCCCGTGTACACCACCTCCAACACACAAGCATTCCACCTCCAGCCACGAGGACGTGACTTTTTACAGGGGAAGAGTGGTAAAATGCGTGACTTAAAGAACAGTGCCCCCGACAATGGGGCAAGCAAAATACAGCCCAGTATGCCCGGGAATGTGCCAACACCCCCACATGGACCCCATGGGGTAGCCGCCACCAGTCGGAACAACTCCCGGCAACAGCAACATATGTCAGCCCGGGCCGTGCGCCCCAATGTCACGCAGCCACCACGCCGTCGCCGTCGTAGGAGAAGGACACTACCTTCACGGAGTGGGATTGTTGAGCCAGCTAAGGGTGTAGTTGTCATAGGCACTCCAGACAGCACCCCTCTTCGTGAGACGGCCTATTGTCACTCCGAAAGTGCTTCGGTAGAGACGGCCTTTTGTCGCTCCTGCCCTCGTGAGACGGCCTATTGTCACTCCGAAAGTGTTCCGCTAGAGACGGCCTATTGTCGCTCCCGCCCTCATGAGATGGCCTATTGTCACTCCGACAATGCTCCGGTAGAGACAGCCTATTGTCGCTCCCGCCCTCGTGAGACGGCCTATTGTCGCTCCGACAGTGCTCCGGTAGAGACGGCCTATTGTTGCTCCCACCCTCGTGAGACGACCTATTGTCTCTCCGAAAGTGCTCCAGTAGAGACGGCCTATTGCCGCTCCCCTCCTCGTGAGACGACCTATTGTCGCTCCGAAAGTGTCCTGGTAGAGACGGCCTATTGTCGCTCCCTTCCTCGAGAGACAATCTATTGTCGCTCCGAGGGTACACAGAAAGAGGCAAGGAGAGAGACGTCACTATGACAGGAGACTAGAGCCCAGGCCTCCCATCCCAAAGTGAACCAGACAGGCCTCACAGCCTCCCCTGGCCTCTGCTCTCTGCGTCTGGCTCTAGAGCAGATGCACCTGACAGGCCCCAGTGCAAGTCGATGCCGCAGCCCTCCTCTGTCGGCGCCCCTAGATGCTGGAGACCGCAGTCCACAGTCTCTCTCGATTCTCCCCAGGACACCCGGGCGTGATCTCCCTATGTCCCCACGATGCCGTAAGGCTCTCACTACAGGCCGAGACTTACAACAGAGGTTCCTGGAGCTATTCGGCCCCAGTCCCGAAGGCCACACTCCTGAGCCCAGCCCGGAAGCCACGGGTAGCCCAGGACGCGAGAGGACGCCCTTACGAGTTGTCCCATGCCCTCTTGGCACGCCTCACATTGGCGGTGCCCCTAGCCCAGCAGGATCGCCGACGGCATGTTCCCGCCTATCCCCATGATGAATACGTGTGATGCTGCAGTACGAGTGATTTAGGTTAAGTGTGATTTCCCCTAGTATAGTATTGTGCAGTGACTTAATATAGTGAATATCAGGGGAGGAAGATCCTAGTGAGAAACTAAGGACGAGTGTGTGGAACAGGATCTGATGAACTATCTTTATGAGTGACGTCCCTTACATACAATTAGTAAGCCTGTGCCGCCTGGAGATTCCTCTGTAGTGACATACCCCTAATACTGTGAGCTCTAAAGGAATATTATGAAGGAGAGTATTAATGGTATTCCCTTCTCCCCCCCCCATTGCTGCCCATAAATCTTGTATATCACTCTCTCTCATCCCAGTATCCCGAGTAAGTGTGAATCAAGAATAAAATCAATTACCAAAGTCCCTTGGTTAGTGGAAAACGTATATGCTTCACTGCTAATATCTGCCTCTCTCCAGTATTACCATAACTTTCCCCAAGCCGTCACAAGTCACTCCCTGCACCCTCCCTTATCCCCTCCTCATGAGACTCCCCCCCCGTGACTCCCGCGCGCACCCATATTCACTGCACCCTTGATACATTAGGATTGATTGTATTGTCATTACTGTCAGAGAAGCAAGTATCCTGCGAGATACCCATCTCCTAGATAAGGTTTTATATTGCTATGTATTGTGCTGTAATATCTGCTGACTTGGCCCGTGTCTGATTGTGGTAATATACATGTAAAGGTTGTTGCCTAGAGTTTTTGTGTCCTGCCTCTCTTTATTGCACAAAGCTCCGGTCTCGAAAGAGGACCCCGCTCCACGTTAGGTGTAATAGGAACGGGAAGTCGAGCCTAATTTCACCTAGCATTACACTGGTGGCAGCGGTGGGATCTAGACCCAGGCGTAAAAGAGAGGTAATCAGGAATATTTGGCAAAATGGCAACTAAACCGCATGTTCAGTTACCCAAATTTGACCCCAACCAGTATGATATACACACATATCTGGCAATAATTAGACCCTTACTGGATATTGACTTTGAAAATGACCAACAAAAAATTGCAGTCACATTACCACTGTTGGGCAAAGCGGCGGCGAACATAGCACCGAAAATCGTCCCAGAGCTCACCTGGCATAACTTTACAAAATTCACTGGACAAGCCATCACCCCATCATTAGGGAAAGTGGTGGCACTATCCCAACTGGATAGTCTAAAATTTGACGGGAATCTAAATGATACCCTAACTCTGACAAGACACCGAGTCACCACTGCCTACCCGGAGGCAGATGAAGAAACCCGGGAACAACTCACATTTCATACACTCCTCAGGATTCTCCCCAAGTATATTAAAGAACATTTCATAATACACAAACCGACGGGAGACCTGGATAAAGATATCAGTTTAATGAGGCGCCTTCTAGCCGTCCATGCCACCCCTCAACGCATCGGCGAAATAAATCAATTCCCCATTGACCTCATCACCATCAACCCGTGGGAATTTTCCCCTTGCTGCCACGGATGCCTGATCCACGACATCCGTGAGCAGCTAGAAGCTGCCCAGTGCAGCCAAATGACACGAGGGCGCTTACAAACCTCCCCACCATACGCAAATTCCCCTAAGCCTCAGGGGAAGAAAATACAAAAAGGAAACACAAAAAGCGCCCCCCCACTGCCCCCGCATCCCACCGTAATGGTGGGGGCCACCTCACCTCCCCTTTCACTATCTCTTCTATTCTACCTTCCCCTATTCCTGCCCCTATTTCTAACCTTCCCACCCCATGCACCACTATACCCGCTCAACACAAAACCTGCCTCCCTCTTCACAGGCCTCCTAGGACCCTTCCCTCATCTTCCAATAACCTACTTCCTAAAATCCCCTCCCCCTGTCTACTGCCTTCCACCTACCACCCCGCACCGCTTACTTTCCCGCCCACATGATTAACTCATTCACCTTCCCTACCACACCCTCCTCGCTCACCTCCCCTACCCCACCTTCAACCTCACCATCCCCATGGACCCCCACCTCGACCCCAATAACCTCACCAGATGCTTCGCCGCCCACCACATCCCGCACCTCACCACCCATCACTCTCTCACGAGCTCAGCCCCCTGCTACCACCTGCACCACCCCATCCCTGAACATTCAGACAACCCCGCGAGGCCGCATCTCCCCACCACCACCGGCTCCCTCTCCCCCTACACCTCACCCCACCTTTCCTCACCTCCGACGACACACACCACCTGCCACATCCCACTCCACAGCCCCTGCCAAGCCACCACGGTTCCAGCACTGCACGTCATCCGCCATCACCCCCACACCCGCACCATCCCCTAGCTTCGCACCCACCGCCCACCCCACACCACTAGCACAGAACCCTGCTACCGCCCAAACCACCCCACCACCAAACACCCTGATGGCGCCACAAGATCGCACTCCCTCCTCGCCACCTACACTCCAAGCCACCTCTCCTGCCACCTCACCACTGCTACCGACCCCACACCCCCAACCTCCCCCTGCTCCCGCACCACCTGTCACTTCCACATGCGAGTGCTATATTTCCTCCTCGCCATCCCCCTCCACCCCCCCTACCACCTCGGCCTCCGCCGCCACCACCCCCCGCACCTCACCTGACATCTCACCCACCACACCTCGCTCACCCTCACCCCTTCCCTCTGCAGCCTCACCCTTTCCACCCGAGCCCACGTGCCCCGCCCACCCCGCCACCCCCACAGGACAACCCACTACCACCACCCTCTCCTATCCACACCTACACATGCCCACTCCGACGATCTCACCCTTCACCACGCCCCCAACACGCGCAACAGCCCGTGCTAACCAACCCTGCCCACCCTGCACGCCCACTTCCCCACCCACACCCACCCTCAGGACCACCACCACGGCCCCCTCCGGCCGACTCTCACGCCCACCCGCCCGATACACCCGCACTCCAGCACCACCCACCTCCCCACGACTTCACACCATCAAGCTACATCAGGCCCAAATGCCCTCCACCTGTACTCCCCAGAGACTCAATGCCACATTACCACGGCACAAGGCCTGGCCCCTACTCTCGGTGTCCAGCACTCAGTTTCCGACCACACTGACAGCCACACCAAACAAGATGAGAGTAAGACAGGCCATATGGGCACCTACCCTTGGCAGGAACCAAAGACTCCGCGGGCCACAACACCTGCTAACCCTCCTCCAGTCCACCACCACTGCCTCCACACTCTTCCTCACCTGCGACCCGGAGCAGGAAGAAAACCCCTACACCGTCGCCTGGCAAACTGTGCTGCAACACCTCCAGCCCGTGTACACCACCTCCAACACACAAGCATTCCACCTCCAGCCACGAGGACGTGACTTTTTACAGGGGAAGAGTGGTAAAATGCGTGACTTAAAGAACAGTGCCCCCGACAATGGGGCAAGCAAAATACAGCCCAGTATGCCCGGGAATGTGCCAACACCCCCACATGGACCCCATGGGGTAGCCGCCACCAGTCGGAACAACTCCCGGCAACAGCAACATATGTCAGCCCGGGCCGTGCGCCCCAATGTCACGCAGCCACCACGCCGTCGCCGTCGTAGGAGAAGGACACTACCTTCACGGAGTGGGATTGTTGAGCCAGCTAAGGGTGTAGTTGTCATAGGCACTCCAGACAGCACCCCTCTTCGTGAGACGGCCTATTGTCACTCCGAAAGTGCTTCGGTAGAGACGGCCTTTTGTCGCTCCTGCCCTCGTGAGACGGCCTATTGTCACTCCGAAAGTGTTCCGCTAGAGACGGCCTATTGTCGCTCCCGCCCTCATGAGATGGCCTATTGTCACTCCGACAATGCTCCGGTAGAGACAGCCTATTGTCGCTCCCGCCCTCGTGAGACGGCCTATTGTCGCTCCGACAGTGCTCCGGTAGAGACGGCCTATTGTTGCTCCCACCCTCGTGAGACGACCTATTGTCTCTCCGAAAGTGCTCCAGTAGAGACGGCCTATTGCCGCTCCCCTCCTCGTGAGACGACCTATTGTCGCTCCGAAAGTGTCCTGGTAGAGACGGCCTATTGTCGCTCCCTTCCTCGAGAGACAATCTATTGTCGCTCCGAGGGTACACAGAAAGAGGCAAGGAGAGAGACGTCACTATGACAGGAGACTAGAGCCCAGGCCTCCCATCCCAAAGTGAACCAGACAGGCCTCACAGCCTCCCCTGGCCTCTGCTCTCTGCGTCTGGCTCTAGAGCAGATGCACCTGACAGGCCCCAGTGCAAGTCGATGCCGCAGCCCTCCTCTGTCGGCGCCCCTAGATGCTGGAGACCGCAGTCCACAGTCTCTCTCGATTCTCCCCAGGACACCCGGGCGTGATCTCCCTATGTCCCCACGATGCCGTAAGGCTCTCACTACAGGCCGAGACTTACAACAGAGGTTCCTGGAGCTATTCGGCCCCAGTCCCGAAGGCCACACTCCTGAGCCCAGCCCGGAAGCCACGGGTAGCCCAGGACGCGAGAGGACGCCCTTACGAGTTGTCCCATGCCCTCTTGGCACGCCTCACATTGGCGGTGCCCCTAGCCCAGCAGGATCGCCGACGGCATGTTCCCGCCTATCCCCATGATGAATACGTGTGATGCTGCAGTACGAGTGATTTAGGTTAAGTGTGATTTCCCCTGGTATAGTATTGTGCAGTGACTTAATATAGTGAATATCAGGGGAGGAAGATCCTAGTGAGAAACTAAGGACGAGTGTGTGGAACAGGATCTGATGAACTATCTTTATGAGTGACGTCCCTTACATACAATTAGTAAGCCTGTGCCGCCTGGAGATTCCTCTGTAGTGACATACCCCTAATACTGTGAGCTCTAAAGGAATATTATGAAGGAGAGTATTAATGGTATTCCCTTCTACCACCCCCACGCTGCCCATAAATCTTGTATATCACTCTCTCTCATCCCAGTATCCTGAGTAAGTGTGAATCAAGAATAAAATCAATTACCAAAGTCCCTTGGTTAGTGGAAAACGTATATGCTTCACTGCTAATATCTGCCTCTCTCCAGTATTACCATAACTTTCCCCAAGCCGTCACAAGTCACTCCCTGCACCCTCCCCTATCCCCTCCTCATGAGACTCCCCCCCCCCGTGACTCCCGCGCGCACCCATATTCACTGCACCCTTGATACATTAGGATTGATTGTATTGTCATTACTGTCAGAGAAGCAAGTATCCTGCGAGATACCCATCTCCTAGATAAGGTTTTATATTGCTATGTATTGTGCTGTAATATCTGCTGACTTGGCCCGTGTCTGATTGTGGTAATATACATGTAAAGGTTGTTGCCTAGAGTTTTTGTGTCCTGCCTCTCTTTATTGCACAAAGCTCCGGTCTCGAAAGAGGACCCCGCTCCACGTTAGGTGTAATAGGAACGGGAAGTCGAGCCTAATTTCACCTAGCATTACACTGGTGGCAGCGGTGGGATCTAGACCCAGGCGTAAAAGAGAGGTAATCAGGAATATTTGGCAAAATGGCAACTAAACCGCATGTTCAGTTACCCAAATTTGACCCCAACCAGTATGATATACACACATATCTGGCAATAATTAGACCCTTACTGGATATTGACTTTGAAAATGACCAACAAAAAATTGCAGTCACATTACCACTGTTGGGCAAAGCGGCGGCGAGCATAGCACCGAAAATCGTCCCAGAGCTCACCTGGCAGAACTTTACAAAATTCACTGGACAAGCCATCACCCCATCATTAGGGAAAGTGGTGGCACTATCCCAACTGGATAGTCTAAAATTTGACGGGAATCTAAATGATACCCTAACTCTGACAAGACACCGAGTCACCACTGCCTACCCGGAGGCAGATGAAGAAACCAGGGAACAACTCACATTTCATACACTCCTCAGGATTCTCCCCAAGTATATTAAAGAACATTTCATAATACACAAACCGACGGGAGACCTGGATAAAGATATCAGTTTAATGAGGCGCCTTCTAGCCGTCCATGCCACCCCTCAACGCATCGGCGAAATAAATCAATTCCCCATTGACCTCATCACCATCAACCCGTGGGAATTTTCCCCTTGCTGCCACGGATGCCTGATCCACGACATCCGTGAGCAGCTAGAAGCTGCCCAGTGCAGCCAAATGACACGAGGGCGCTTACAAACCTCCCCACCATACGCAAATTCCCCTAAGCCTCAGGGGAAGAAAATACAAAAAAGGAAACACAAAAAGCGCCCCCCCACTGCCCCCGCATCCCACCGTAATGGTGGGGGCCACCTCACCTCCCCTTTCACTATCTCTTCTATTCTACCTTCCCCTATTCCTGCCCCTATTTCTAACCTTCCCACCCCATGCACCACTATACCCGCTCAACACAAAACCTGCCTCCCTCTTCACAGGCCTCCTAGGACCCTTCCCTCATCTTCCAATAACCTACTTCCTAAAATCCCCTCCCCCTGTCTACTGCCTTCCACCTACCACCCCGCACCGCTTGCTTTCCCGCCCACATGATTAACTCATTCACCTTCCCTACCACACCCTCCTCGCTCACCTCCCCTACCCCACCTTCAACCTCACCATCCCCATGGACCCCCACCTCGACCCCAATAACCTCACCAGATGCTTCGCCGCCCACCACATCCCGCACCTCACCACCCATCACTCTCTCACGAGCTCAGCCCCCTGCTACCACCTGCACCACCCCATCCCTGAACATTCAGACAACCCCGCGAGGCCGCATCTCCCCACCACCACCGGCTCCCTCTCCCCCTACACCTCACCCCACCTTTCCTCACCTCCGACGACACACACCACCTGCCACATCCCACTCCACAGCCCCTGCCAAGCCACCACGGTTCCAGCACTGCACGTCATCCGCCATCACCCCCACACCCGCACCATCCCCTAGCTTCGCACCCACCGCCCACCCCACACCACTAGCACAGAACCCTGCTACCGCCCAAACCACCCCACCACCAAACACCCTGATGGCGCCACAAGATCGCACTCCCTCCTCGCCACCTACACTCCAAGCCACCTCTCCTGCCACCTCACCACTGCTACCGACCCCACACCCCCAACCTCCCCCTGCTCCCGCACCACCTGTCACTTCCACATGCGAGTGCTATATTTCCTCCTCGCCATCCCCCTCCACCCCCCCTACCACCTCAGCCTCCCCCGCCGCCACCACCCCCCGCACCTCACCTGACATCTCACCCACCACACCTCGCTCACCCTCACCCCTTCCCTCTGCAGCCTCACCCTTTCCACCCGAGCCCACGTGCCCCGCCCACCCCGCCACCCCCACAGGACAACCCACTACCACCACCCTCTCCTATCCACACCTACACATGCCCACTCTGACGATCTCACCCTTCACCACGCCCCCAACACGCGCAACAGCCCGTGCTAACCAACCCTGCCCACCCTGCACGCCCACTTCCCCACCCACACCCACCCTCAGGACCACCACCACCCCCTCCGGCCGACTCTCACGCCCACCCGCCCGATACACCCGCACTCCAGCACCACCCACCTCCCCACGACTTCACACCATCAAGCTACATCAGGCCCAAATGCCCTCCACCTGTACTCCCCAGAGACTCAATGCCACATTACCACGGCACAAGGCCTGGCCCCTACTCTCGGTGTCCAGCACTCAGTTTCCGACCACACTGACAGCCACACCAAACAAGATGAGAGTAAGACAGGCCATATGGGCACCTACCCTTGGCAGGAACCAAAGACTCCGCGGGCCACAACACCTGCTAACCCTCCTCCAGTCCACCACCACTGCCTCCACACTCTTCCTCACCTGCGACCCGGAGCAGGAAGAAAACCCCTACACCGTCGCCTGGCAAACTGTGCTGCAACACCTCCAGCCCGTGTACACCACCTCCAACACACAAGCATTCCACCTCCAGCCACGAGGACGTGACTTTTTACAGGGGAAGAGTGGTAAAATGCGTGACTTAAAGAACAGTGCCCCCGACAATGGGGCAAGCAAAATACAGCCCAGTATGCCCGGGAATGTGCCAACACCCCCACGCGGACCCCACTGGGTAGCCGCCACCAGCCGAAACAACTCCCGGCAACAGCACATATGTCAGCCCGGGCCGTGCGCCCCTATGTCACGCAGCCACCACGCCGTCGCCATCGTAGGAGAAGGACACTACCTTCAAGGAGTGGGATTGTTGAGCCAGCTAGGGGTGGAGTTGTCATAGGCACTCCAGACGGCGCCCCTCTTCGTGAGACGGCCTATTGTCGCTCCGAAAGTGCTTCGGTAGAGACGGCCTATTGTCGCTCCCGCCCTCGTGAGACGGCCTATTGTTGCTCCGAAAGTGTTCCGGTAGGGACGGCCTATTGTCGCTCCCGCCCTCGTGAGACGGCCTATTGTCACTCCGACAATGCTCCAGTAGAGACGGCCTATTGTCGCTCCCGCCCTCGTGAGATGGCCTATTGTCGCTCCGACAGTGCTCCGGTAGAGACGGCCTATTGTCGTTCCCACCCTTGTGAGACGACCTATTGTTGCTCCGAAAGTGCTCTGGTAGAGACGGCCTATTGTCGCTCCCCTCCTCGTGAGACGACCTATTGTCGCTCCAAAAGTGTCCTGGTAGAGATGGCCTATTGTCGCTCCCTTCCTTGTGAGACGATCTATTGTCGATCTGAGGGTACACAGAAAGAGGCAAGGAGAGAGACGTCACTATGGTAGGAGACTAGAGCCCAGGCCTCCCATCCCAGAGTGACCCAGACAGGCCTCACAGCCTCCCCTGGCCTCTGCTCTCTACGTCTGGCTCTAGAGCAGACGCACCTGACGGGCCCCAGTGGAAGTCGATGCCGCAGCCCTCCTCTGTCGGCGCCCCTAGACGCTGGAGACCGCAGTCCACAGTCTCTGTCGATTCTCCCCAGGACACCTGGGCGCGATCTCCCTACGACCCCATGTCGCCGTAAGGCTCTCTCTACAGGCCGAGACTTACAACAGAGGTTCCTGGAGCTATTCGGCCCCAGTCCCGAAGGTCACACTCCTGAGCCCAGCCCGGAAGCCACGGGTAGCCCAGGACGCGAGAGGACGCCCTTACGAGTTGTCCCGTGCCCTCTTGGCACGCCTCACATTGGCGGTGCCCCTAGCCCGGCAGGATCGCCGACGGCATGTTCCCGCCTATCCCCATGATGAATACGTGTGATACTGCAGTACGAGTGATTTAGGTTAAGTGTGATTTCCCCTAGTATAGTATTGTGCAGTGACTTAATATAGTGAATATCCGGGCGAGTAAGATCCTAGTGAGAAACTAAAGGACGAGTTTGTGGAACAGGATCTGATGAACTATCTTTATGAGTGACGTCCCTTACATACAATTAGTAAGCCTGTGCCGCCTGGAGATTCCTCTGTAGTGACATACCCCTAATACTGTGAGCTCTAAAGGAATATTATGAAGGAGAGTATTAATGATATTCCCTTCCCCCCCCCCACGCTGCCCATAAATCTTGTATATCACTCTCTCTCATCCCAGTATCCCGAGTAAGTGTGAATCAAGAATAAAATCAATTACCAAAGTCCCTTGGCTAGTGGAAAAAGTATATGCTTCACTGCTAATATCTGCCTCTCTCGAGTATTACCATAACTTTCCCCTAGCCGTCACAAGTCACTCCTCGCACCCTCCCCTATCCCCTCCTCGTGAGACTCATCCCCCCCCCCGGCGCCTCCCGCGCGCGCCTATATTCACTGCACCCTTGATACACTAGGATTGATTGTATTGTCATTACTTTCAGAGAAGCAAGTATCCTGCGAGATACCCATCTCCTAGATAAGGTTTTATATTGCTATGTATTGTGCTGTAATATCTGCTGACTTGTCCTGTGTCTGATTGTGGTAATATACGTGTAAAGGTTGTTGCCTAGAGTTTTTGTGTCCTGCCTCTCTTTATTGTACTAAGCTCCGGTCTCGAAAAAGGACCCCGCTCCACGTTAGGTGTAATAGGAACGAGAAGTCGAGCCTAATTTCACCTAGCATTACAATGGTATTGTTCCATATAGTGATTGCCTGGTTATTGCCCAATTCTTGCACATATGACTCACTATGACTTGTGTCAAATTACATTTAATTTTTTCAACTTAATATTTTTCCACTAACAGTATACCCATTTCCACTTTATGTAACTGTTACCACATATTTACAAGCCTTATGATTATATTTAGCGTAATATTAGTGCATATTACATTGTGAGCAAAACTCTTTATGACTGCTTTTTCAACTTACATTCAATTTTTCAACATGTATAATACTTTTCCACTAACATTACACCCATTTCCATTTTATATAACTGTTATCACATATTTACAGGCCTTATGATTATATTTAGTGTAATATTAGTGCATATTTACAGCACTTAGTATTATAGTGAGCGTCAAATTATTGCATATTTACAGCACTTAGTATTACTGTGAGCATCATATTGCAAGCACACACAGTATCAGTAATGCAGTAAGGTGTAGTGTTCTTTAAAGCAAGGCTCAATGCACAATCCAGTGTTGCAATCCACACACTCGTAACTCGTGTAATTTCTCTGAGTGGTTCGTCTTACTTTGGAGTGACAGCATACATGACAGCGGTGCTGGGGTCTAGGGTGATTCGGGTGAAGAGGGATAGTGATGGGGAAGTGGTGTGTGGTGAGGCATAGGGGAGTCTGGGTGTCAGAGGCGGGGCGGGGGCGGTGGTGGGGCCTGTCCTCTGCATATTTTGCGATGATTTCCTGAGACAGCTCCCTCACAAACCCCTCGAAGGTCTCAGAGGTTTCTGTGGTCATGGCATGGAGGTAGTGGGCTTTCAGGACCGTGATATCGAGCAACTGAAAGAAGAGCTTTTTGTACCATTTCATCATGGTCCTGGCACATTCCACACTGAAAATCATGGAGTCAGATTGGTCTACTTGCCTCACTTTGAGACTGCAGTCCAGTACCAGCTCCGGTTTCCAAATGTAGGGCCTCCTCTCTCTGCAGAAAACTACGGAGTTGGTGCAGTGTATCACAGGGCAGTGAACCATCGACAGGAGGAAAACTTTCCTGTTGTGGTTCAAATACGGTGGTGAAGATGTTATATGACTTGAAAAAAAAAAAAAAAAAAACTCAATCTTGTCAAGTTTCCTCCCAACCTTGACCTTATGGTGACGGTTTTTCTTTACTGTGCCACAGGCTCCGGTGTCATGAAGGTGGAGGTACCAAGCGAGAAGAGGGCTAGTGTACCAGTTATCCAAGTACAGGACATGACCGCGATAAAGGTACTCCTTTATCATTATCTTTACCACGGCCCCACGGATCCACTACTTTGATCTTCTGTTATGTATGTCTGTGTGCCGGTGTACAAGACTATGCTTTGCACATAACCAGTTTTACAGTCACACATAACAAAGAACTTGAACTCAGAATGGTGTCTCTTGCTGGTATGTACTGCTGAAAAGAAATATTGCCTCTCCACAACACGAGACTCTTGTCTATGACAAGGTCTCTGTAAGGATAGAAGGATGAGCGGAACTTTTCCAGCAGGTGATCAAAAACCATCCTTATTCTCCTCATTCTATCCGTGTTATTTGTATTAGCAGGATCGTCGGTATCGTAAAAGTGGAGGTGTCTCAGAGTTTGTTGGAATCTATTACAACCCATTATCTTTCCAAAGAAAGGTGTGCTGGTCATAGGGTCCGTAGACCGGTATCCCAGAATTTGTCTTTTCCGTACAATACCCATCAAGAGAACCTGGGCTAAAAAGGTAAACATCTCACCTGTGGTACCTGGGTAGTCATATTGCTGGGAGTGCTTACTTGTCATACCTTCACGCTTACTTTCATGGCACGGGCTGCATGCACCACAATCCGCTCCACAAACTCCTCACCAATAAGAACAGGTGGAAGTAATCCACCCTGGTGGAGCCTGCATGGAGTCCAGAAGCCATGCAGCCAGACTGCCATTCCTCTGTGAACTGGTGAATAATTGGTGTGAAGTCACTCCCATCCTCCAGTTCCACAAAACACCAACGTCTCCATCCTCATCTCCATCCTCACCTTTGTTGGGGTGTGGAGGAGAGGGTGGTGGGGGTGGTTGGTTGGGGAGATGGAAAGCAGTGCCCTTCCCCACTTGCACTCCTCTTCCCTCTCCCTTTTCCCTTCCCTTTCCTTCCTTTCCCCACATCACTTGGCTGTGCGGAGGAAGCGCAGGAATCTTGCAGAAAGGAATAGGTGCTAGGGAATGGCTTCCCACCTGCCCACTGCCCGGGTGCACCATGGCACGAGCTCGCCCTGCCTCCATACCACCACCACTTTCCCTTTCACTGCTCACTCCCACCACACCACTCCCACCTACCCCATACAAAGTACAGGCCCCATACCCCTTCAGCTCCCTGCGGCAAAATCCTTTCCCTCCCGAGCCACGAGGCAACACCACGTCCCACGGCTCCTTCCTCGTCCTCGTCCTCGTCAGACTCTTCCTCTAGGGGCTGGAGAGAGGTGCGTGCACGTGGTTGGGGTCCAGGCTGACCTCTCTAGCCGCACGATATGTCACATACTGCCACTTCCTTGGTAACGGTACCTCCTCATAACTGCTGGTTGTTTTGTCTTCAGGCAGCACGTAGTCCTTGTCCTCCACATCGTCATCGATTGGGGAATCTCTGTTGCCTGTGAAGGCGTCAAAGGCAGCTTGAATTTCGTCGTCAGAGAGACCTCAGCACGCCATGTCTGTGCTGGGTTACTGCTAACAGGTGAGTGACCAAGACAAGGCCGTGCATGGGTCACGTGGGGTTAGGGAGTGTCCCCACCTGGCAGAAGGTTAAGGAAGGTGTCCACGTATACGTACCAAAAATCATGCACGAAATTTGAAAAATGTGCAAATAACAAACCTCGCAATTGTTAAACGTATGAATGCATCATCGGGTGTCACTGTGACAAAACGTGGTGGCGTGTCCATACATCAACGGGACACCTCGGGTTAAGTCAGGAAGACAGTTTTGTTAACCCCAAATCTTCCCCTAGAATGCAACCTGTGTGAGTCAGTTTCATCCAGGCTTCTAACTGTACTACTGACACAATATACATGAGTATCATTTCACAGTTAAAAAATGGAAATGCTTCACAAACACCTTCATATCTACACATGTAGGCTGTTTCAGTGCAATGACACATTTTCTAATGTAAAGAAGAAGCAACTAACGGACAGAAGCCGGCAAGATTTTTCCCTCCAAGGGGAAAAAAAAAAGTAAAATTCAAGATCCGTTCATTTTGAGGTGTCTGGACATACTCTGTTTAAAAGACTGGCGGCCACAGGCAGTGGGAGATAAAAACAGAGGAAGATACAGTAGTTCCAGAGTTGACCCGTTGCACACATAAAGGACTGGGAGTGACAGTTATCTCTTGCATAAGGGAGATGGACAGAAAAGGGATGAGAGTTAGCTACCAGATGGGTGCTATGCTTCTGCCTTAGCAGTCGGGGAATATGTGCCAACAGTTCAGAGGAACGGTGATCCTTGAAGTAGTCATTATTAGTGAAAAACATGTGCAGGGTACTCATCTATTTCTTTCTTCGGAATTGGGTGGATATTGGCTTATTCCAAGAACTAGGGAATGAAGAAGTACATGTGCATAATAAGAATAATTTAGAACAGGAGCCAATTCTAGGGAACACTTTTTCAAAACAGTTGGAGGAATGCCACATGGAACTGCAACTTTGTTGGTTGATAAATTTTCTTGGATGGATTTTACGTACTGAGTCCGTATCTTAAGTGGACCAGTTTCGAGAGAATCAAGTTCTAGTACAGGGACGTCCTGACTGACTTCCTCTAAGCTAGAATTTCTGGCTTACATTCTGGAAAGGATGTTGGCTTTTCCACGCGGGTATTTTATATTGTTACCATCGGAATATTTTAGTGGGGGGGAATGGGTGAAAACTTGTGAAAGTTATTACTGAAAGAGCTAAGAGCTGACCAGAATATTCTATTGTCATTAGGATCATTTAATAGTTTGGATGTTTGGTTAAGAGGAAAGTTGATTTAGCGTGATTCATTACTGCTTTTTTATGGTTTCTAGCAATTTTAATTGACTGATGGAGTCAGACTTTTTTTTTTTTTTTTTTTTAATACAAGTTATATTCCTCGGACTTTTGGGTCACTGATCTGACACAATTGCTGTCAAATCATTTTGGGGAGTTCGATCTTTTAGTAAATTGTTTACTAAGTATGAACAATTCCATACCAACTGGTATTAAGTCATTAATGTGGGACTGGGTACAAATGATGTCACGAGAAGAAACCCTGCAGTGGAATATCAGCTAGATAATTTCTAAATCCATCCCAGTCTGCCCTGTCAAAGTGCCATCTGGTCACCCTGACATGTTCAGACGGGGTTTGGGGCAACTGACTAGAAAGGTTTTGATGAGACTGTGACCGGAGGATCCAAATTGTGACAGTATTTCTATTCTGTATTGATCTGTGTTATTTATCAGGAATAGCTCCAAGAGATAGGTGCTATGGTCAGGATTATCAGGTATTCTGTTTGGTTGTTTTAACAATAGGAGTCGCCACAAACTCCTGAAAGTTGCCAGTGTTTGCCAGATCACTACATTGCGTGGGGTCACTACCCACTCAGAGCTGGTATACCTTCCTTTAAAAAACTTTCTATCGGGATTATTACTCATACATAAAGCATTATACTAGTATTATATTCATCACAGATATTTTGCTGATGCTCTAAATGAGATTTACACTGAAAAGCTCTCCAAGGAGTTTACTAAAAAAGCATGAAAGCTTACTGTGTGCTTTTGCATTCGGCACACTTTTACTAAGTGTTATGAATCTCAGTTGTTGGAAAAGTATATCCTACAGATTCCAAAGATCGTAATCTTTCATCTGGCAAATCCTGACATGATTCTATCCATTATACACATAATAATAGTAAGAATTGTACGGCCGAAATCTTCGGGGGCCGAGATCAGCCGACCCGAATTTTTAAAGGCATGATATTCCTCTTGCTTTGAGAAAACATCTCATTTCTGCTACAGTCTAATTTTCCATATATATTTTACCTGCACAGTGGACCATGACAGTATATTTTCCGGAATCATCAGGTAATTTCAAAAGGCGGGGAATCAGGTGTGGTGTATACACACCATCAGCGGCACCCTGGGACCCTGACAGCAGGCGTACTAACTACGCCACGCTACCCATAAGAAAGCGCCTGCATAAATTAGGAACTCAGCGGGTTCATACGATCTTTGATTATTTAAGTACCATATTTCCTTAATTTCTTATTTAAGATACAATTTCTTTATACTCATTTACAATGTTTCCTTACAGATGTACATTCACCACCTAAGAAAATGATTGCGATCAATAATAATCGCATGTAGGGGAGGGCTACCCAAAGGAAACACTGGGAAGCCATTTTCCAAGAGGCCGAATTAACACGAAATAACAACAATCATGAAATTAACGTTAGAGACTTTCTAAATGAAAACCTGGACAGAATATCTCTTTACCCTTCAGCAGACCCAGCCAGACTAAATGCAAACTCCCTCTTCACTTCTCCCATCACCACAGGAGAAATTACAAGTATCATAAAAACCTAAAAAAGACCTGCCCAGGTGATAGTGGCTTCAATAAATCCATCTTAATGAACCTCCCCAACTCAGCCATAACAGTATTAAAAAACATATTTAATGCTACCATCTCCAAGGGATATTTCCCTGATAAATTCAAAGAGGCCAGTCTAAAACTAATCCCCAAAAAGAACAACAGTCCTCATCTTGTAGAGAATTACAGACCCATATCACTCCTAGAAGTGTATGGGAAGGTACTAGAACGCATAATCAACAAAAGGCTAAGAATACATCTAGAAACAAACAATCTATATAACGAAAATCAATATGGGTTCCGCTACCACAAAGGCACCACACACGCAACTGCCATCGCTACAGAAATTATTGCCATCAATAAATCCAATAAATGTCAGTGTCATGTAGTTCTAAGAGATATCACTAAGTCCTTCGATAAGGTATGGCATCTCGGCCAAAAATACAAATTGCTTAACCTCGATGTTCCCACCATAACTGAAAAATTACTATGCGATATTTTAGACGATCATAAAGCAAAAATTAAGATCAATAACTTCACTGGTACCAGCTTAACCTTGGGTTGTGGTGTCCCTCTGGGAAGCGTTCTATCTCCAACCCTCTTTACCATCTATACAAGGGATACCCCACAAGCTACACACGGCATTAACATCAGCTACGCCGATGACATTACCCAGCTCATTAAATATCCCGGCCCGTCAAGAAATATCATGAACTCCAGAACGAAACACGACGTTGAAAAAATTAGTTCCCACGAAATTAAATGGAAAATGCAAACAAATATCAACAAATTTTCCGTAATTCAGCTGACCAACACTAAACAAGAACCACTAATAATAAATGATGAACCAATTGAATTTAAAGATGAGGGTAAAATCCTTGGGTTTAAAATTAATACGAGGGGTTATCTCGCTAGTGTAAAGGACAGAAAACAAAATGCTTCTGGAACACTATCCCGACTTTACAGATTCAAAGATATGCCAACAAAAATAAAAACCCACCTGGTTAAAGCTCTGGTTCTCCCCATACTTGAAGTTCTCCCCATTCCTACACACACCTTCAGCCACACCCAGTTTTAAAAAAAAAATCAAATTGTACAAAACAAAGCTCTAAGATTTACGACTAATCAACACTACCCCTACACGTTAAACGCGGAACAGATACACGAACATACAAAACTTAAAGCTCTAAACATCAGACTACACAATCAAGCTAAAAAAATTTGGGAAAAAGTCAATACACACAACAACGAGACTTACACCTATCTCAAGAACATTGTTGATGAAGAAAACCTCACCTTGCAAAAATGGTTTCCTAGCAGCTTTAAAGCCATTGAAACTATCCCTAACCCTATATACTAACGCTTCTCAACCACTGAACCTTCACCCTAAAAAGAAACAATAAACATCTACTTTATATCTTCCCGTAATGGGAACACCAAATACAACCTAACTAGCTAGCTAGCTACACTTAAAAAAAGAAAAAAAAAAAAAACAAGGTGGTCAGCCCACCTCCTTTCCACTCCCCCTTCCTGCTTCTTTTCCTACTTTCCCCTTCATCTCTCTCCTCTTCTTTCACCCACCTTCCTTAAAAAAAAAAAAAAAAAAAAAAAAGGTGATGGTTCGGACAGTGGGATGGGTCGGACAGTGCATTCCCTGAGAAAAGTATGGGACATGGGGCCGTGTGATCTTGCGTGAAAATGGGAGAGTTTGTTTACTTTGACCACACGGAACCTCCAAGCTAGAAACGCCTCACCTTTTATATGCAGGTCAGATTTTATGTTTTTTTTGCATCTCCTATGTAATAATTTGACTATATTGTAAGCTCTACCATTATGAAAATGCCACGCATCGAACTGTGCATTATCAGGGTGAATCTGTGTTGCATGTAGAACATATTGCTATGAAAGACGAATGTTAAACTCTCGTGTGAAACTTGAGAATACCCGTCAGTTAATTACAGAGATTCGGGATGATTCGGACAGTTGAGGAGAGGGATGGTTCGGACAGTCCGAACTATCGCTCCATTACTACCAAGTCATGATCTTATCAAATGATAACGCTACTTTTGATCATTTAGATTTGAATTATATTTGAACACATTGTGAAACACCATTCTTAATAGTTTTTAGGGAATATATATTAATAGTTTTATTTATTTAACCTAATCCTCAAAGTGTTAAAAGAAGGAAGGGGTATTACAGCTTCTATTTCAGTCTTGCAGGCTACAGTATGCATTAAAAGGCTTAAATTAGTCCATCTGAAATAAGTCCTAGAAAGTGAAAAGTGAAGTCAATATTCGAGAGAGAGAGAGAGAGAGAGAGAGAGAGAGAGAGAGAGAGAGAGAGACAGACAGACAGACAACAGACAGATAAAGAGAGAGAGAGAGAGAGAGAGAGAGAGAGAGAGAGAGAGAGAGAGAGAGAGACAGACAGACAGACAGACAGATAAAGAGAGAGAGAGAGAGAGAGAGAGAAGGCTAATTATGCATTATTTTGTAGCATAAAGTAAGAGGTTAAGTCATTTATTAATATATCTGGTGAAGGTTAATTCAGTTAAAAAATATATATTCTTTTTAACAGATATCAAGTAGTTCATTTGGATTCTGAAGTTTAATATTGTACTTTAGGAAAATGACATATATCTTTGAATTAATAAATGTTTGTTTTTGTCCAATATAACTCACATAATTTTAAGAGTATGCTGAGTAATACATATGGCCGAACCATCCCACCCTACTGTCCGAACCATCACCACTGGTAGGGATGGTTCGGACGATTTGGTCACTTGTGTTTAGTTAACTATAGCTTAAAGCTGAAAAGAGCTAAGAATGTCATATTATCAACCTAAAGAGCCAAATGATGTGGCAACATTAAGCATAAACCAGATTACAGTCCGCTAAAACCTGAATTTTTATAAATATATTAAAAAAAAAAAGTCCGAACCATCACCTCCGTACCTAGACTCTCCCTAAACTGAGATGGACGCAAACCTTCCATTTCTATTATATTTTTGATAAAGAAGCCATTTTTTCTCCAGTATTATATGTATATAAGTAAAAAAAAAATCATATTTTTAGTAAAGTAACACAAAAATTATATAACAGAGAGTAATTCAAGTTGAGCCCAGATTTGCATTTTACATTAAGTTATCTGGCGAGCGGTGGCATCTTTTCCCATTTTGTGGGGGCTCGTATTGCGTGAGATTAAACGATTCTGGAATCTGCTCGCATTCTAGACCTGATTAGTTAGTCCTGGCGGAATGCAATAACCATTCTAGATTATGGACGTTATAATACACAGTCGGATTATTATACCCATCTTAATAAACTGGTTTTGGAATAGCAACTCTGATATTTTCAAGGCACTTTACGAGACATAAGAAATCAGGACTGCTAACATAGGGTAAATGAATGAACTGTACTGTATATTGGTACAGGTAAGCAGATGGTTAAGTAGTACATTGTTGCAAGTATAACGATAGAAGATTGGAGTTTTCGAGGAACTGGGTGTCTTTGGCTCCTGTAAAATATAACACGTAATAGATAAATCAGGAGTTAGGTATACCATAGACTCATCAAGTGAGTGTTATACTGCCTTGTGACGGTCACTGCAAGAAGTGAGTGGAAAAGTGAATGGTGGAATCATCAGTGAATGAGTGAACAGGACTCTAAGAAGATTTTATACCACTGATGAATAAATGGAGGGGAGTTTGTGAAGTCATGGACATATACCTGGTGGAGTCGCCCTAAGCAGCTTGGCCAATATGGTCAGGTTAAACCAGCCCTCCCTCTCATCGGCCACATTAGTGTAGGCTAGGTCTTGTGCCAGACCGCTGTGATAGCCTCACTGGTGCTGTATTATACTTTACTATATTTGTCATTTTCTTTTTAAGTAAATTCTCTAAGCAGAGTCTTACAGGAGATGCCTATGTTGGATCAACCAGCTTACTGCAGTTATCCTCTTTTTTCATTTTTTTTTTTTTTTTTTTTTTTTTTTTTTAGCGTTAACGCTTACTGATGGTTTCCTCTTGTATTATGTAAAAATATTTTACTCTCACCTATTTATTTTATAGGAACAGGGCCTTAATACATTTCACACAATACATACTACATTGTATTCCGCTTAACAATATAAACTTATTAATGCTAGTCCTACTTTTCTACAGCTTTGAGAGATACCCGTTCGTTTAGTTCTGTGAACTGCCTATCTGCATTTGTGTATCTCACCTGAAGACAGGTCTCAGACACTGCTTTGATTACCAATACAAGATGGTTGTGAAACGGATCACTTTCTGCCATATGACTTCGTAAACCTGGAAAATACTTTTGTTCTGGAACTATGACAATACAAACTTGATAATATTTTGGGAAACAAATACTGACAGTTTGAATAAGGGTGTAGCCTACTTCATTATAAAGCAACAAATTTTCTCACTCCATGGATGAGACGACAGGTCAGTGGCTTCAACCTGGCAACCTGATGCCGACTCCATCCTTTACAATTATCTCCATGCGTTAGAGCACAGGTTAGTTCTGCTGACGTATGTTTTATTTTGATTAATCCTCCACCACACGATATGGTTAAGCTTTGCCAGAAAAATTTAGTAGAAAAGTGGTTCGAAAAGTCTTCAGTATGCAGAGTAAAATCGTCTATTGACAGGTGTAGAGGTAAGGGGAACAACGACATGAGGCGCTTGGCCGCTGTGCTCATTTCCGTATCTTGGTTGTGAAAGCCTGTGGCTGGTTGTTTCACCCACAATACAGGGATACAAGGCCATTGCATCATCCAAGTTACCACAGTTACCTCCCGTAGATGCTGCTGTAAGTACTCATTTTACCTACCAGCCCACAACGGGTGGATGGACACCTGAGGCGAGTGGCGCCACTCCTTCACTAGCACTCAGTCACTCCATCACTGTCACAGCCGCTCACTGAATCACTCACTTATTACACTTCACTATTACTATCAATCACCAGTCACTCCATCACTATCACAGTCATTTGCTGAATAAGAAAGGAATGATGAAGAATCAGCACAAAGAAAATAAAATATGGCTATATGGCACTGTTGGTGAAGAGGGAAGTAAAGCCTGGAAGAAGAACAGAAAAGCCAAGCAGAGAGGTACGAGAGAAGAGCAGAAGAGCACATTAAGGAGCGAAAGATAGGAGACAAAAAGCCCCCCTTCTAGTAGTCTCATACGACATGCAGGAATACTGGGGAAGCATTCCTTCCCCTCCTCCAAAAGGGAAACCAACTCACTAAATTACTCATTTATTACACCTTGACATCATTTCTGCAACGTTCACGGCCTTTCCTCAAACTTTCTGTTGAACACCACCTCTCCTCCTCTAAACCTCACCTCTTCCTTACCGAGATTTAGCAAACCCTTTTCTGTATCCTCCTACTTCCTCTATACTCATTTCATAGCCAAAAGTGGCTGTTGTGTATATGTACGCAACGACCTATCTTGCTCTCGTTTTTCTGAACTTGATTCTTCTGAATTCCCTACTCTCTGGCTTCGACTCTCCTGCCGTTCTATGACTAAATATATCTGTCCTGTGTACTTATCTCCTAATAATGAAGAATTAGCATGAAGAAAATACAAATGGCTATATGGCACTATCTTACTTCCACGATGGAACACATTCTATCCATTTCTGCATTCTCTGAAATCTCCATTCTAGGAGATATCAATGTTCACCACCACCTCTGGCTCTCCTCTCCTTTCACTGATTCACCTGGTGAACAAGCCTTCATCTTTTCTATCCTTAATGACCTAGAATAGCTTGTACAGCACCTTACCTGTATCCCTGACCGCCTTGGAGAGAGCTCCAACGTACTTGACCCCTTCCTTACAACTAATCCTTCTGCTTACACTGTTAATCTTTTCTCTCTGTTGGGCTTCTTCGGTCATACTCCTATTACCTTAACCAGTCCTATCGCTCCAGTACGGCCTGTGGATCCTCCAAAAAAACGTTATCTGTGGCACTTTGGACATGCGGATTGGGAGACCCTCAGGCAGTACTTCTTTGATTTTCCCTGGAATGATTATTGCTTCCATGGCCGGAAGCCATCTGAGTGTGTCTTGCGCGTTACTGAGGTTATTCTCTTGGGCATGGAAACATACATTCCATTTTCATATCTTTTGACTAATGCAAGAAACCCTTGGTTAAATCACGCTTGTTCTAATGCTGTCCGCAACAAGGAGAGGGCCTATAAAAGGTACCGGAGCCAACCCACCCCTGAATCACATTGTTTTTATGTTTCTACCCGGAATCATGCTAAGTCTGTTCTTCGCTCTCCTAAAAATAATTTCATCCGTACTAGATAGTCTCAACTCTCCAACTCGAATTTTTCCTGTTCCTTCTGGCACCTTACCAAAAACCTTTCTAACAACTTTACCTCATCATCCTTCCCTCCTTTTTTCTATTCTGATGGCTCTGTACAATAGCTATTTCTTCTACTGATAAAGCAGATCTCTTCATTCAGACTTTCTCCTCCAATTCAAACTTAGACAATTCCGGTGCTCTTTCTCCATCACTTCCCCCCTCTGACTTCCTCATGGCTGACAATAAAATTTCTTCAGCTGATGTATTTTCTGCGGGCACTGGCCTCAGCACTAACAAGGCATATGGACCTGATGGAGTCCCTCCTGTTGTCCTTAAGAACTGTGTCTTCTGTACTTACACCCTGCCTAGGTAAACTCTTTTGCTTTTGTCTTTCATCTTGTACCTTTCCTTCTTGCTGGTAGTTTGCTCTCATTCAGCCAGTCTCAAAGAAGGGTGACATTCTCAACCCTCTGACTATCGTCCAATTGCTTTAACATCCTGTGTCTCAAATGTTTTCGAGTGAATTCTTAACAGAAAAAAATTAAAGAATCTTTCCTATCACAACCTTCTTTCGGATCGTCAGTATGGGTTCCGTCAGGGATGCTCCACCAGTGATCTTCTCACCTACTTTCAGACTCCTGGTCATCCTCCTTTCGGGAGTTTGACGAAAGCTTTGCCATTGTACTTGACAGTTTAAAGGCTTTCAATTAAGTCTGGCATAAATCTTTAATTCCCAAACTGCCCTCTTACGGTTTCTATCCTTCTATCTGTGTCTTCATTTTAGCTTCCTTTCTGGTCGTCCTATAACTGCTGCTGTAGACGGCCATCGTTCTTCTCCTAGATCTATCAACAGTGGTGTTCCTCAGGGCTCTGTCCTACTACCAGCTCTCTTCCTTTTATTCATCAATGATCTTCTAAGCTGTACATCTAGCCCTATCCATTCATATGCTGATGATTCCATCCTTCACCTTTTCATTCGGTTTTCGCATCGTCCATCCCAGCAGTTACTTCTACAAGCAAGGGATGAGGCTATGGCACACCTAATATCTGACTTGGCTTGTATCTGTGACTGAGGTAAAAGTAATCTTGTTTTTAATACATCAAAGACTCAGTTTTTACACCTCTCATCTCGTCAAAATCTTCCACAAGCATAACCACTAATGTTTAATAATATCTTGCTCAATCCTGCATCATCCTTGATCATGCTTGGGGTTTCATTCACACGGGACTTATCTTGGAAAGATCATGTTGCATTTCTTGTAAAATATGCTTCCGAGAGATTAGGTGTGCTAAACCAACTCTGTGTCTTCTTTACCCCTGCACAGTTGTTGACTTTATACACGGGTTTTATTCGCCCCTGTGTAGAGTACAACCCTTATGTGTGAGAAGGCTCTCCACATACAGCTCTTCTCATCAGGATGGAGTCAAAGGCTATTCATCTCATCAACTCTCCTCCTCTTACTGGAGTTCACCACCAGAGGGCCGGACATAAACAAATCATTGCAGTGTGCAGCTCATATTCCTGTTTTTTTTGCTGGTCTTTGCTTTCCAACACCCTTCTCTCATTGCAGGAAGCAACATAAAGATCTAGGGCTTACTTCACCGTTAGTTGTGTTTTTCTAGTGTTTGGACTTAGTCCGTAGTTTGGGGGAGAAATTCAGTACAGCAGACAGGCCCCCCTGGTCGGGTTTTCTCGTTTCTGCGCATGCGCAGTACGACCTGTGTGACGTCATGGACGTGTCACCCCACTTCCCCTGCTACCATTGGTCTGTTCTGTTGTGCTGGTGAAGCTGATGCTCCGCTCACTCTGCTACCTACCTAGGTGTGCAGCATGGAGTACTCTGGCCCTGCCTCTCTTGAGGACCTTGAAGCTGACCTGGCATTGAGTGACGAGGATAAGATGACTCAGAGTGACTGGCCACAGCTACCACAAAGTAGTAGCAATGTCTCGCTAGCTGGGGAAGTAGCTAACGAACCAGCACTATCTGTACCTGCCGCATCTCACCTCATTGGCCAGGCATCTTCCTCTGCCAAGTACCCCGTGCATAACACCTCGGACAGCAACAGTGAGCCTTCATCCCCTGGTGCCAAATCTTCCACGCGGCAGGAGACTTCTGGTCCCCTGCAGAGGGCAACCGCCCTTGGATCCAACACTCCTCATCTCCTGCAGCTTGTTCAATCCCCCCAAGTTTTGCCATTGCTTCCTGCCTCTATGCCTCTGGCGTTTGCACCCAGCGCTGACTACATGAAGCTTTTATTCAAAGACAACCCAACTGTGGACATCAAACTTCGACGGTTGTCTGAGGTCAACCGTGCTTTTCACGTTGACCGCACCCAAGGGGAGGTCAAGATGTTTGCAATCACTTCCCATTTTTTCTACATGTCCAGACGTCGCAGGGACATCCTAGATAGCATAAATAATGGAGAGTTCCTATTCCTTTCTTTGGAAATTCAAGACTCATCTGAGAGGCCCCACAAGTTTCCTACTTACCTCCTTACACGTTATCCTGTCTGCACTGATCCCAACTTGGCCAAGGAGCTGCCAGGTATCTACTCAGCCTGACGTTTCCACCAGAATGGCACTCCTATCAACCGGCTGGTAGTCACCTGGGTCCTTCCTCACCCGCCACCACCAACTGTCACCTTCAGCTTCCTTCCCTGCCTCCCATCTTGTGAGTTTTGCAACATGAAGGACAAGCAACTGTGGTGCTTTCGATGCTGGGGCATTGGTCACATCTCCCGGTATTCCTCCGAGCCAGAACAGAGTGCATGGTGCTCTGGCCAGCACGACTCTCGGACGTGTCCTTACCGACCCCCTCCACCTGCATTTGATACAGCCTTGATGCAACCCAACCTGCCACCTCCAGATACCTTGCACTGGAAATGTCCCCGATGTCATCAAGAAGGGATTAACGTTTGGCATGGCTGCACTAGATGCTGGGATAACCATGCCCCCATTGCCAAGGGTGGGACTCCACAAGCGTCACCACCACCACCACTCTGCGCTGCCGCTCCCCTTGCCTTCACTGTCTGTTTGGACTCAGTTTCAGTCACTGAACTTCGCGATGCTGTTGCCACTCTCAGGACTCGGATTAACTCACTTATGGCATGTTTCAGTGCAATAGAAGCCCACATTGATGGCTTGGTTAGCAAGCAAGCCACACTTGAGACAACATTAAATTCCCTGGTTGAATCACAACAAGTCATTATTACGACTGTCACCACCCTTACGGAGAAGCTGGACTCCATTGTCACTCCCATTGGATAACTGAATGCTCCCCCCAGGGAGTCTTCCCCTCGTGGCACGCCCCGTAGCATCTCTCATGCTACCACAACTTCCTCATCTGGCACTCAAAAACGTCATGGCAAAGTTCGATAACATGGCACAACTGCATGCCATCTCTCGGAATGCCTGTGGTGTTACTAACTGGTCTAAACATACTGCACTCAAAGGATATGTGTGCAGTCGCCACCCGGATATCATTTTCATTCAGGAATCCATTGTTGGTTGTACGCTACTCGGGGTAGAGGCACCGACTCTCAGTGGTTAAGTTTCTTACATAAAATGAGTTAGGAATAGACTTGTCACGTATGTCCACTCCTCCAGCCAGCACCGTTTCCTCCATAGCTCTGTAGATGACGAGACAACCTTCCAGCTTCTTGAGGTCACCATTGAAAGTGGCACAATTCGGTTGTGCAACATGTACTCTGCACCAGGCAGGTTGAATACAGCTGCTCTCCCAGCTCCCACCATCCATGGCATGATATACATGGGGGATTATAATGCCCGACACCCTGCTTTGGGGGACCTTTCTGCCACAGTTAACCGTAATGGGCCTAAACTTCTTGAGTATAATCGTTGTAATCAGCTCGCCTGCTGGGTCACCGGTGGGGCCACACACTCTTGAGGAGGCACACCAGATCACGTCCTTACATCCGGCCTCGTCACATCCCAGGTCAGCTGTTCATCTATCCCTGTGCTCTTCTCTGATCATATTGCTCTCAGCCTTCATTATTCCCTCCCTGCTACACCTTCTGTACACAGATGCACTCTCATTGCAATCCCACCCAAGTACTGTCCTACATACATCTCCTATATGACCAACTTTATTCCCACGTTCGACCTTCATTGTCCCAAAAAGTTGTATTCATCACTTGTCAGCTCCACTCATGGCTCCTACACCCATTATGTCAGCAGGCCACACATTACATGCCATTATGATGCCCACACCTGGACACTGGTGGATAATTGCATTGCTCAGGCAGAGAGGAAGGCGGTGGAAGGCGGTTTTGCCTTTCAAAGACGACCTTCCTCCGAGAGTCTCCATTGGTATCGATTGTCAAGGGATGATCTAGTTGCTCTCCAGCACTGCATTTATGCCGATTCGTGGCATAAACTTACCGATAGCTTCAACCATCAAACACCTGTTGGTTCTATGTGGCGCCTGATCAACAAGGTTGTTAAGAAGCCCCCTAGTGTCCTCCAGCACTGTCCAGCACAGTATGCACAGGATCTGGTAGATGCCTGGTCTGCACAGTCATGGGCTTGCGCCCTTCCCACACACATACAGGATGTGCTCTCCACCCAGAAAAATTTTCGTGCACTCCGTCTCACTGCCGCTTTAATGAGGGACAGATGATAAGGATGGTGTGACTATAACTGATGATGAATTGCAACAGGCCCTCACCAGGGGTAGGGTAACGGCTCCGGGTGATGACAGCATCACTTTTTCTGTCCTATATGTTCTCCTGAAAGTTCCTGGTAATCCCCTTCTCCAGCTGTTCAACCTTTGCATCCGTCTGAGATACGTGCCACAAGCCTGGACCCACATTACAATCGTGCCTATTCCTAAACCTGGCGCTGTTAAATTCCTGCCTGTTTTCCTCACCTCCTGCTTCAGTAAAGTACTAGAATGCATCCTTCTCACAAGACTCTTGTTTAGGTTGCAGGACAAGCTCTTGCCCCGACTGTACGGCTTTTTACCACAGCAAGGGACACATCACTTCCTCATGGAGCTATACACCCTTCTATCCCCCACCAGTGTGGTGTGACTGACATTGATTTAAAGAGTGCATTTGATGTTGCCAACAGAGACATCATCCTCGACCAGGTAGTGGATTTTGGAGTTAAGGGAAACCTGCTGCGATGGATACATGGTTACCTGAATAATAGGTCCTCTCGTGTTTTTTTTAAGGGTGCATACAGTACTGTTAAGGATTTTGAGCTTGGTACTCCAGAAGGTGGTGTCCTTAGTCCTTTTTTGTTTAATATCCTCATACATCATCTACTCACCCTCCTTCCTGACATCCCTGGAAGCACAATTACTTGCTATGCTGATGACATCTGCATTCACTCAAATTCTCCAGCAGATCTGCAACGTTTCCTTTGCTTGTTTCACGAGTCGGCTTCCAAATGCGGACTTATCTCTCCAGAAAAGAGTAGAATCTTCACTTCTTGTTCAGCAAGAACATTGCCTGTAATCTCTGTCAGGGATTGTGTTATTCCTCTGCACATGCAGTACCTTTATCTGGGGGCATCTGTATGGATTTCTCCCTCCATTCTTGCAAGACAACACGGGCATTCGAGTGTTCAGGATCTGCTGACCTGGCTGCAGCAGTGCCTAAAACCTCTCAAGTGGCTCACTAATTATACTGCCAGGGTGTCTATTCCTGTAGCATGAACTATATACATAGTGTTTATTCGATCAGTTGTTGATTATCTCTCCCCTGCTCTTTGTCAAATTTCCAAAACAGCCAAACAACCTCTTGAGAAGTTCCAAAATGCAGTAATGAGACTCGTCCTGGGCTGCCCTGGCTCAACCAGAATTGTCAACATGCAACTTGAACTCAACCTTCCTCTACTTGTTGTGAGAATATACTCCGTGGTTACATACTTCAGCATTAAGTGCCTGCATTATCCTCAGCTTTCTCCCCACTACTCTGACATCATTCAGACTTCCCTTGATCCCATTGCACCTAGGCCTCTGCTTCGCAGTGGTGGTCTCTCACTAGTTAACCCGCCCCGTCCCGTCGACGTATGGGTACGTTGCAACATTTTGCATTACCAGTCCCAACAACGTACTGGTACGTGGTGCAATTGCAAGGTCCCTAATTTGCACAATTTTCAATTTTCGTGCGTGATTTTTCGTACGTATACATGGGACACCTTCCTCTATTCCTCTACAAGATGCCAAGCAGGGACAATGCCTTACACTGCATAACCTCCCCCTCCCCCCCTGCACGCGGTGGAAAACAATTCACCTGTTACCAGTGACCTGGCCAATAAAGACATTCAGGGCCAGGGTGATTCCCCAACTGATGACAATGTGGAGGACAATGTTTACATAGCATTAGAGGAAGAAACAGTCAGAAATGATGATCAGGTAATGTGGCAAAAGAAGGTCAGGTATGGTGATGAGTTAGTGAGTGAAACAATGCTTGTAATGCCTATATTACTGTTTGAAAACCAATATACTCTCGTACTACATATAAATTCGTACCAAGTAAATAAATAAATACCGTTTATGAGTGGTGTGAAATAGTTACCCTCCCATAGAACTCGTTTTCTTTGGTGCCAGCCTGTTAGAAAACCCAGTCAGGTAAGGAGGTACTGGTACCTAGATCGAGTATTCTAAACCTCAGGTGAGCAATTTCTCTATGAAATTTCGATGTTTCTCACCAAAAGCGGAGGTTTTAGCCACAAAAAAAAAAAAATCGAAAATACCTCGGGACTGGCGTGTGTCGGAGGTGCGAAATAGCTCGGGACGTGATGGGTTAATACTGTTTGTTCAAACGTCCGATAGCTAAACATCAACGTACCGGTGCTTGCTGAGGAGGTGGACTATGGCATTCCACCTTGGCAGACCCCTGTGCCTGCTATCTCATACACTCTGGCTCCAAGACTGACCTGTCTTTGCTTCAGAACAGCTAGCTTTAGAGACTATCGCCAGGCTGTCATCTTCCCTCCCTTTGGCCCACCATATCTACACTGATGGCTCCCTGCAGGAGGATGGCAGTGCTAGCTGTGCTGTATTTTCCCCAAGTCTGGACCCACCTCAAGGGGGCTGGTTGGGCCGTTGACTGCCAACCTCGTCGAGCTCTACGTATTGCGAACTACTTGGACTCCTGGATGCAGTTACTTTATTAATACGGACGAACAACAGTGGCTTGATCATCTGTGGCTCACAGCCAGCCCTCCATGCCCTCTCCTATCCCAGGCCTGCACATCAACACCTCGTTCTGCAGATACTCCATCAATTGGCCACTGTCCACGATCGTTCACTGGTGGTGCACATTCTGTGGATTCCCTCTCACGTTGGTCTCACAGCCAACAACACCGCTGACCTCGCAAGGACTGCCTGTGGACTGGATCTGCCTGCTGTGGATGTTACTAAAGCGTCTACCATTTGCTACAAGCAGATCATATGCAGAGCAGCCCGCTCCTCTATTCTCCACCGTAGAAATTCTGAGAGGGCTCAGAGTGCATCTATCCAACATTATGACCATTTTCTCCCTCGTCCCCATAGATATCACCACAGTGGTTTTATGGTTCGTCGACTGCCTCTGACTGGGCTACCGACCCATGTGGCAGGTGGCTGGGGCGGGCAACGTACCTCATTTCTCCTCCTGTAAGCTGTGTGATGCACCCAATGTCAACACCCTTGACCATTATTGCCTGCAATGTCCACTTGCCTCTAATTTAATACCACACAGACTCACATAAGTGGACACTTGTAAACATTTGTTGGAAGATGATAACCTAGATGTTATTCTCATGCGTCATCCACACTTTCGTGGGTGTTAATTTATTATAGTTAGACAACGTGTCTTTCGTGGCACGAGCTTCCCTGTACTCACCTCACATATAGCTGCATGGCACTGTAATAGGTTTGTCGCCTTTGAGTGTAATAAATTAATCATATCAATCCTCTTACCGGTTCTCTTCAACCTCTGTCTCTTTCCCGCACTGTTGCCTCTTTATCTCTTTTCTATCACTACTTCAATGGTCACTGCTCCTTTGAACTGTCTACTTGCATCCCTCCACCTCTACGACGGGATGTAGCACCCGTCTGGCAACAAACTCTCATCCCTTTTCTGTCCAATTCTCTAATGCAAGAGTTAACGTTTACTCCCAGTCCTTCATTTGTGCAACAGGGCAACTCTGGAACTGTCTCCCTCTGTCTGTATTTCCTACTTCCTATGATCTCCAGTTTATCAAACGCAATGTGTCCAGGCTTCTCGAAATGAATAGATCTTGAATTTGGCTCTCTTTTGTATTGTTTTTGTCCTTTTTTCTTGGAAGGAACTGTTTTGTGGGGTGAGCCTTTGGTTCCTTCTTCCTCGCATAAAAAAAATATTACTCACTCACTCACTCCATAACTATCACAGCCACTCGCAAAATGACACAGTCACTATCACCATCACTCCCTCGGTCACTCCTTCATCAACACAGGCACTCAATCACTCGTTTACAGTGGCCACAAAAGTTTTTCCCTCATATACCTATTTTCACTCATAGACCTATTTTCACCCAGGTGTATGGACCTACATACCCCTAGACAAATATTTCTCAATTGAACCAACATACTCCTATGAACCTATTACTCATGTGTGGATTCTGTGGATTCCCTCTCACGTTGGTCTCACAGCCAACAACACCGCTGACCTCGCAAGGACTGCCTGTGGACTGGATCTGCCTGCTGTGGATGTTACTAAAGCGTCTACCATTTGCTACAAGCAGATCATATGCAGAGCAGCCCGCTCCTCTATTCTCCACCGTAGAAATTCTGAGAGGGCTCAGAGTGCATCTATCCAACATTATGACCATTTTCTCCCTCGTCCCCATAGATATCACCACAGTGGTTTTATGGTTCGTCGACTGCCTCTGACTGGGCTACCGACCCATGTGGCAGGTGGCTGGGGCGGGCAACGTACCTCATTTCTCCTCCTGTAAGCTGTGTGATGCACCCAATGTCAACACCCTTGACCATTATTGCCTGCAATGTCCACTTGCCTCTAATTTAATACCACACAGACTCACATAAGTGGACACTTGTAAACATTTGTTGGAAGATGATAACCTAGATGTTATTCTCATGCGTCATCCACACTTTCGTGGGTGTTAATTTATTATAGTTAGACAGCGTGTCTTTCGTGGCACGAGCTTCCCTGTACTCACCTCACATATAGCTGCATGGCACTGTAATAGGTTTGTCGCCTTTGAGTGTAATAAATTAATCATATCAATCCTCTTACCGGTTCTCTTCAACCTCTGTCTCTTTCCCGCACTGTTGCCTCTTTATCTCTTTTCTATCACTACTTCAATGGTCACTGCTCCTTTGAACTGTCTACTTGCATCCCTCCACCTCTACGACGGGATGTAGCACCCGTCTGGCAACAAACTCTCATCCCTTTTCTGTCCAATTCTCTAATGCAAGAGTTAACGTTTACTCCCAGTCCTTCATTTGTGCAACAGGGCAACTCTGGAACTGTCTCCCTCTGTCTGTATTTCCTACTTCCTATGATCTCCAGTTTATCAAACGCAATGTGTCCAGGCTTCTCGAAATGAATAGATCTTGAATTTGGCTCTCTTTTGTATTGTTTTTGTCCTTTTTTCTTGGAAGGAACTGTTTTGTGGGGTGAGCCTTTGGTTCCTTCTTCCTCGCATAAAAAAAATATTACTCACTCACTCACTCCATAACTATCACAGCCACTCGCAAAATGACACAGTCACTATCACCATCACTCTCTCGGTCACTCCTTCATCAACACAGGCACTCAATCACTCGTTTACAGTGGCCACAAAAGTTTTTCCCTCATATACCTATTTTCACTCATAGACCTATTTTCACCCAGGTGTATGGACCTACATACCCCTAGACAAATATTTCTCAATTGAACCAACATACTCCTATGAACCTATTACTCATGTGTAACTTTTTTTTTTTTTACCACGTGGAATATGGCATCCCTGTGGACCTATTTTCCACTCTGGACCAGTTTCCCTATAGACGTATGTTCACCCAGAAGGCTATGTTTCCTCATGGGCCTCCTTTCTTCATAGACCCTTTTCCACCTCAGTACCTATTTTACCCATGGTCCCCCTGTTTTTTTTGTTTTTTCTACAATGACCCATTTTCACCAGTGACTTGTTTCCCCATGGACTATTTCCATTGATGAACTTTTTTTTTTTTCTTTATGGACCCATTTACATCATGGACATGAATCCCTTCCAAGAACTTATTTTCTCTTTAAAAGAACGAGAGAATCCAGGTGCAGGAGTAGATGACGTAACAGAGGCTGTCGATGACGTTTTTGAGAATGTGGAAAATGATTTTAATTTCAGGCATACTCCCGAGGATTAATGCAGGGAATGCCTTCTTCAGCAGAGCATTTAGTATACGTAACAGAGTAAAGTCACTTTGCTTACAGGAAAGAGTTGAGTTCATCGACACGTGGAACCAGTTTCATGAGCAGCAAACACTTTTTGCGAATAATGGAGTACACTTGAATGCCGTTGGTTCGGCCCGTCTTGGTCATTTGCTTAGTGATGCCATACGATTCTTCTGGAGAAAAAACAAGACGTAGATGTCATACGATCCGATAAATCAATAAACAATGGACGCTCCCCACATCGGAAAGGAAAACACACAAAAGCTTGTAAATGCACCTAGTCTACATAATAAATTTTCTGATTTAGAGGCCCTTGTCTTTACCGAAGATTATGATGTAACTGATGTAACAGTATCGTGGCTAAATACTGAGCAGAGAGATTTTCTAGCAGAGTTTAATTTACCAGGCTATCAAATTTTCAGTAGTGAAATGATGAATTGAGCAGGGGGCGGAGTGTTGTTATATATTAAATCAGGATTTCATCCAGTCGAAATTACCAAGCCATGTATTAAAAACATTGACACTATTTATATTCATAAATTCACTCTTGAGTTCATTGATTGTCCACCTGGTCAGCCACTCAACATCGATAATGAAATCTTCAATCAAATTGCCGAAATATCTTGTATGCAAAGCACTGTAGTATTTGGTGACTTTAATTTACCAGATCCAAAATGGGGAGAAGCCCTATCCTCACACACAGGGTTAGACCTATATGCAAACTTGCAGGAAAGTTCTTTGTATCCATTTGTAAATTATCTGACACGTGGAACTAACATCCTAGATCTTGTCTAAGCCACATCAGAAAACGTAGTAAGTAATGTTACTGTAGGAGAAGAATCTAGTACAAGTGATCATCGTATAGTTACATTTAATATTAAATTCAGTATAGACAGTGCCAAGGCCAGTTGCGAGAAAGTGCCAGGCTTTAAGAGAACAAATTTAAAGAAATTAAAGGCAATAGCAGGTGCAGGTGACTGGCATCCCATTGTCGAGACTTTAGATATCAATGATGCATGGAATTTTTTTTACAGAAACTGTCAACTTTACCATCATGTTCTGTATTCCAGTGTACAACGGAAGGCCTTCCAGAAATTCTAAACCCAAATGGTGGAACTCCGACATTAAACATTGTCCTGAAGCAAAAAATCTTGCATATAAGAATTATAATACCACAAAGAGTCAAAGTGATAAAAACGAATACGATGTCCTTCGACGAAAAGCCAAAAAATTAATTAAATGCGGTGAGAAAAACCTTGAGACACATATTGCAGGTATCAGTAAATCAAATCCCAAAGAACGTTTCAGTTTTATAAGAAGCAAAAAGGTAATAATTCCATCAATCGGTCCCTTAACCCGTCCCGTCCCGGAGACGTGAATTCACGTCCTCACATGATGTGCACTCATACCCCTGAGACGTAAATTAATGCAGCAACATTGCAAGGTCCCTAATTTGCACAATTTTCAATTTAATTTGCACAATTTTCAATTTTCACGTGTGATTTTTGGTATGTATATACGGGACACCTTCCTCTACAAGATGCCAGGCAGGGACAATGCCTTACACAGCATGACCTCTTCCCCCCCCTGCATGCCCTTTTCTCAGCAATTCACCTTTTATCAGTGACCTGGCCAGTAAAGCCATGTCATGCCACGGTATGAAATTCAGGGTCAGAGTGATTCCCCAATCAATGACAATGTGGAGGACAAACATTAGAGGAAGAAACAGTCAGAAATGATGATCAGGTAATGTGGCAAAAAAAGGTCAGGAATGGTGATGAGTTAGTGAGTGAAACAATGCTTATAATGCCTATATTACCGTTTGAAAACCAATATACTCTTGTACTACATATAAATTCGTACCAAATAAATAAATAAATACCGTTTATGAGTGGTGTGGAATAGTTATCCTCCCATAGAACTCGTTTTCTTTGCAGCCAGCCTGATAGAAAACCCTGTAAGGTAAGGAGGTACTCCTACCTGGATCGAGTATTTTAAACCTCAGGTGAGCGATTTCTTTATGAAATTTCGATGTTTCTCACCAAAAGCGGATGTTTGAGCCATAAAAAAATAGGTCCAAAAATGTCGGGACTGGGGCGTACCACTGCCCAGAAAACGTCGGGATGGGGGGGGGGGTTAATCACAGATAACGGAGACCACAATGATGATGAAACTGTGATGGCAAAAGTTCTTAATACTTTCTTCGCGTCAGTATTTACAATAGAAAATATACATACGATTCCTACTGTTTCTCCCATGCCTATAGAAGAGGGCAATATAATCACTGACATTACAGTTACCGATCGCGACGTAATGCTTGCAATAAACATATTAAAAGAAAATAAAACACAAGGACCTGACAAAATATCGTCACGTGTATTGAAGGAACTACAGAATGAAATGCCAAAGCCTTCTTCTGAAATCTTTAACTTACCACTTAATAGCAGGAAGGTGCCACATGAATGGAAACTTGCTAAAGTAACGCCAATATTAACCCGTCATGTCCCGAGGTTTTCCGCACCTCCGACATCCCCCAGTCCCGAGGTATTTTCGATTTTTTTTTTGGGGGGGCTAAAACCTTCGCTTTTGGTGAGAAACATCGAAAATTCATAGAGAAATCGCTCACCTGAGGTTTAAAGTGCCCAATCCAGGTAGGAGTTCCTCCTTACCTGAGTGGGTTTTCTAACATGCTGGCACCAAAGAAAACGAGTTCTATGGGAGGGTAACTATTTTATCCACTCATAAACGGTATTTATTTATTTACTTGGTACGAATGTATATATAGTATGACAGTATATTGGTTTTCAACCAGTAATAAAGGCATTATAAGCATTGTTTCACTCACTAACTAATCACCATACCTGACCTATTTTTGCCACACTACCTGATCATTATTTCTGGCTGTTTCTTCTTCTAATGCTATGTAAACATTGTCCTCCACATTGTCATCGATTGGGGAATCACTCTGGCCCTGAATAACTTTACTAGCCAGGTCACTGGTAACAGGTCCTTTGCCAAGATAATGTCGTGAGGGGGGGAGGGGGGAGGTTATGCAGTGTAAGGCATTGTCCCTGCTTGGTATCTTGTACAGGAATAGAGGAAGGTGTCCCGTGTATACATACGAAAAATCACGTGCGAAAATTGAAAATTGTGCATATTAGGGACGTTGCAATTGCACAACGGGACTGGCAAATGCGATTCGTTGCAACGTACCCATACGTCGACGGGATGGGGTGGGTTAAAAAAGGGCAACAGAGCCCAACCAGAAAACTACCGCCTAATTAGTTTACCATTAGTGGGTTGCAAATTGCTTGAAACTCTTATCAGAGACAAGTTCGTGAAGCACTTAGAAACAATCTCATAAAAGATTCTCAACATGGTTTTTGTAATAATTGCTTCTGCCTCACGAATCTGCTGGACTTTTTCAATGATATACTGAACATGTATGACGAGACTAAATGTGTTAATGTGATCTACCTCTGTTTTCAAAAAGGCTTTTGACAAACTTCCACACAAAAGACTCCTTCAGAAGCTAAAGTCACATGGTTTCAACGGCCGTTTTCTCGGGTGGGTAGAAAACTGGCTCACTGGATGAAAGCAAAGAGTTGTAATAAATGGAAAAGAGTCAGACTGGACAAAAGTTACAAGTGGAGTGCAACAAGGTTCAGTGTTAGATCCTATTCTTTTCTTAATATATGTAAATGATATTGATGAAAGAATGTGTTTTAAGATTTCAAAATTTGCTGATGATACTAAAATGGGTAACAGAGCAGATACAACACTGCAAAGGCAACCAATTCAGAGAGATCTTGATCAACTGTTTAACTGGGCCTAAGTCTGGCAAATGGATTTCAATATTAATAAATGCAAAGTGCTGAACATTAGCAGTAAAAATGTAAGAGCAAGTTATAGCATGAATAATGTCCAACTTGATAGGGTAAACCATGAAAAAGACTTAGGAGTTATAATAAACGATTTGAAACCAAGCACACAATGTACAGAAGCTCTGAAAAAGCAAATAAATTGATTGGATTCATAGGCAGAGCATTTGAATATAAATCTGATAATATCGTCCTCACTGCATATACACCTTAGTATGCCCGCACTTGGAGCATTGCATTCAGTTTTGGTCACTGCATTATAAAAAGGATATGGAAAAGCTTGAAAGGGTGCAGCAAAGGACGACAAAGATGATACCTAGATTGAGAAATAGGCCGTACGAGGAACGTTTAGAAGCCCTGAATCTATTTACCCTGACAAAACGGAGGATACGAGGAGATTTAATTCAAGTATTCAAAATATTCAAAGGACATGATAACATGGCTGTTGATAAATACTTCACAGTTGATCACTCGAATTATGCTAGAGGCAAAGGGCATAAAATAACTGGCAAATGATTCCACTCGCATGAAGCTAAGCATTTCTTCTTTAATAGAGTTGTAAATGTATGGAATAAATTACCCTCCACTGTAGTAAAATGTAATACAATACAAACCTTTGAAGGTCACCTGGATAAGTATTTGTCATCTAACCCCTACCTTAATATGTTTACTCCTGAATAAAACACTTGTGTATGTATAATTTATTTTTTTTTATTTTATTTTTTTTTATTTTTAGAGCCTGGATGAATTTATTAAATGCAAATATAGTATATGTACAGACTAGGATATGCACAGATAGCCCTGAGTTAACCCGTGGCATGCCAGTGCCATTTTAAAACGGTCTGACATAATGGCATGGCCAGTGCCAGTGCCATTTTAAAATGGTCTAAAATAAAAAACTTCACTGTGACTGCATTTTTCAAGATTCACGAGTAAACATTGGCAGGCATGTAAGGTAACTACTCCTCTACCATCCCCCAGGCTGTCAAGGCCATAGACTCACTCACTTCCCCCCTCACGCTCGTTCTGCCTCACTCTGCCTGTGTGCCTCACTCAGTGCTGTACATAGTGAAGGAATTTTGTAAATACTTTCATGTAAGTGTAAGTTGTAAATATTTTCTTGTAAGTGTAAGGACTATAATAGTGAAGTCAAGTTGTAAATACCTTCTTGTAAGTGTCAGTATTGTACGTAATGAAGTCAGGTTGTACCTATCTTCAAGTAAGCGTAAGATAATGCATTCACAGTGAGAAAGACATGCAAATTGTGATAGATGCTGAAGTAATAAGTGATCAGAAAAGTGTACTGAACATTGCTATGCCTTCCCAGCATAAATACCTGAGTATACCTTACATAGAAAACGGCTTTCTCTCACGTACGTGGTGAGCGTGAGAGAGCGGCTATACCTGTACATAAGTATGCAGGACTCAATAAAACCCATTTCCAAGCCTTGGTGGGCATTTTAATGGTGAAATTCGTTGTGGCACGCGGCGGGTTAAGGGTCACTACTCATACTTTCTACCAGTGATGGGCTGTGGATCACTGAGGGTCCCTGTTAGTTAAGTGGCCACTATCATTTTTTTTTTTAATGGACCAGGGGTTATTGCTTCAGGAGGTGACTTGTGTGCTTGTCCTGCATGGGAAAGTTCCTAGTGGAATGAATGGAGCTGGGGCCTGATAGACTGCTGCCTACCTTAATAGCACCAGGCAAGGCTGCCGCACCACCCCTGAACATCCAAACTGTGCACTGTGCAATTTCCATGCTGTGTCCACAGACACCCCATCAACTCAACGTACCTGTACATAGTGACATGCATTAGTTATTTATTTATTTGATTATTCATTTTACTGTACTACTTCCTCTTTCAGGTTATTCATACTGGTAGCTTATAGATAATGTATTATAGAACGTAGCTTTTCCTTTTCAGTCTTTCCTACGAAATTTCCATGTCAGTTTTTCCATGCTGCATGGTGGTTTTTCTCACTTTTTCTTGCCAGTTTTAACTGGAGGGTTTGGAGGCAGGAAGAGCCTTCTTGCATGTCACTATGTACAGGTACATTGAGTTGACGGGGTTTCTGTGGACACAGCATGGAAATTGCACAGTGCACAGTTTGGACGTTCAGGGGTGGTGCGGCAGCCTTGCATGTAGAGTTAGACCTCGCAGTCATAGTCTACTCTGTAACAAACAGCCTCGAAAGGACCATAAGATCTTTGCTGTTTGGTTTCCTTTGTACTCTTTTGTACTCCTTTGTATACAGCTGTTTTCTAGCATGGACTTATATTCCCACGACCGTGTAAAAACATTATGACATATTTCATCAATTATTTATTTTCCCATGGACCCACTTTCCTCGAACCTTTTTTTATTTTTTCACCATGGCCTATATTCCTCATGGACTTATTCCTCCTCAAAGATTAATTTTCTCCCTAACCCCTCTGGTACGCAACTCTCCAGCCTTGACTACCTCCCACGATGCCAAAACAAGCCTATTTTTATACTTCCCCGAAGGTTAAACAATTTATGCCCGATTTATAGAGCTTGAATTTACACACATGAAAACTCAAACCCCACCCTCGTAGACCCAACAGTTATCGAGCTATGGCCAGTCAAAGTTGATAATAGTTACCTGTCGCGGCCCAGGCAAGAAAGAAAATATGCCGCTCGCACCCGTTTTCTTCCCTAAAATATGTACAAAAATCACCAAAATCAATATTTCTTGGTGTGTATAAATCTTATAAACCATTGTAAAGTGATTAGAAAAAAAATAAAATGGTCACAAACCACCCCCTCCCAAAATGATAAATATTAAAAATTACCCTCCCCTCCCCACCCTCCCCTACTCTCCCTTCACCTAACTTCCTTTCCCCTCCACCCATTCTATTCCCCCCTCCCCTCCCCTCCGAGCAGTCAAATATACCTCAGGAAAATAAAATTTCGAATAAAGACAGGCAAATAATTATGTATGTATGAAAAAAGTACAGATATAAATATCTTTATTTGTAACAGCAAAATAGCTTAAATACACACACAAAAAAAAGAAAATACGCCATAATTGACTGGTACACATCACCTGGTAAAATAGGCAGGTAACAAGGATTTTTTTTTGTTAATCAGAATGCTAATTTGGAGACAGATAGGCAGAGACAGAGCTGAAACTATAAACAAGTGATAAGGAGTGTTAACATATGTTCATAGATATAAAATGTACAAAGAAATACATATGAATGAAGAAAATACGCTATAATCTTTGACAGGTACTCAGTTATGTCCATAGGCGGGTAAAGTAGGCAGGTAACAAGGATTCCCCCCCTTAAAAAAAATATAAAATAAAAATAAAGTATTTGTGGTATGCGTATCTGTATGCAAAGACACGAATAAAACACAGGTAATGATTTAAAACACGCGACATAAAGCGTAAAAATTACTCAAAGTATTTGAGGCCGGGAGAGGGGTTAAAGATACTCCGCGCTAGGGGGTGGGGGATGGTAGGGCACGGAGGGGGTGTACGGGGATGGAGGGATGGCAGGAGACCACCATCAGACACAAAAGAAGGGCCCCAGTGAAGTACAAAATCAGAAATAGAATCAGAATTTTATTTCCATTATTAAAATGGCTATTCATTACATAAAGGGCATATATTAAAATCTACATTTACATATATGTTTATATAAACATCTGTATAAACATACATATACATACTGTAAATACCAATCTATGTAAATACACACAAGTACACGTGCACACTTATACAGACGCCTACACACACACACACACACACACACACACACACACATATATATATATATATATATATATATATATATATATATATATACTGTAGGCCCACAGTATTTACGAACGTGTTGTCATAGCAGTGGGCATTAACATTATCAGTAGAAATGTTACTGTTTAAACTGGGTGACTAAACGAAAAATTTTCAGCTGTTTTCTAAAGGAATATATTGTATGAGTGCTGGAAACATTAGATGGGAGACTGTTCCAGAATTTAGGTCCAGCCACCTTAAGGGACTTTGCTCCGATGGTAGTGTTTGTATTGGGGACGTATATATGTTGTTGTTGTCCTGTTTTGGTAGTACTGATTTCTCATACTTTAGGGAGCGAGAATTGCCAGTTCGGAGCTGCTTCGTTTATTATATTTTAAACTGCTATTCCTAGAGAATACTTATATCTCTGATGAAGTCTTAGCCACCCGAGGTCTTTTATACAGGGTGTAATATGATCATATTTAGCGATACCACCTACTGCTACTTTACCAGCGAAGTTTTGAAGTTTTTGTACCCGTTCGAATTGTGTTAAGTTTGTCGCACCCCATATTGTTAAGCTATAATTGATAATACTTACCTTAGACAGGTAACGTGGGGTATCAGAAACCCCCGTCCCCGAAATTTAATTTTAAAAAATATGAGCATAACGTCTACAGATCTGTCCGTCTCATTACCTTCCTGTCTAGTGATGCTCTTCATGGGGATGATGGGGTCATAGATGTACTGTACCTGGCTCTGATTTTGCTCTATAGGGCCACTGGGGTATGTCATATCCCAGGTTACCTATAATGTAACCTCAGTTAAGCCCTCTTGTGATTTATTTAGTGTAATTTGCTGTCTTTCTCCTTCTGTATACAGATGGTCCCAACATCGGTCTACTGGAGGCCACCCAAGGAATCATGATATTACTTATCAGTTTTGCAAGATTTAATTTTATAATTTGTTTACCTAATTTTTAATCATTTTTGTATAAACTTTAAATTTTTTTCAATTAAACTATTTTTTCTGGCCCTATTTAAAGATAATGGGTTGAATTATTTGTGTATTGAAGCATTTTGAAATATCTCATATGGAAGTATTTTTGTTTTATTTTATTCCGTGGGGTATGTCATATCCCACGTTACCTAATATAGTAAAAAAAAAAATTGGTTACCTATCCAGGGTTAATACTGGTGACTGTACTACAGTTATTCTTGTGTCTTTTCAAAATTATCCTTTATGCGATTAATGTGCATAGGAATACAAAAAAAAACTTTTTTACTCATTTTGTCAATATGTGTGTTGAATGTAATATAGTATTATCAAAGTACACACCTAACTTTTTAAAGGAACTGCTGGGAAAGATTTGGATGCCATCAATCTGCATGTGAGTGTCTCGTGGGATCCATGACAACAGTCCACTCGTTCCTATAGACATACACTGGGTTTTATTGGTGTTTAACATTAAACCATTAGTGTGATAGTATTCTTTAGCACAAGATAAGGTTGACTCGCATCTGTGAATTATTTCACTTATATCGTCAATGCTGTCAGTGTGGATAAATTGAGTCTCGTCTACGTATTGTACTATATGACAGTCAGTTATTAATTGTGAGAGGTCATTAACCCTTAAACCGCGGGCTTGTTTTGCTTTGACTTGCGGCTCCCTCGGGCATATTCGCGCTCCGACAGACTCTCTAAAAATATTTGCCAAAAATCAGATATTAGTCCTCGAATATTAAAATTAAATTTGCCTATGGCACATACCTTCAGCTTTCTCCTGGGATGTTTGTTGAGCCTTCGTCGAGTACCATAGGACTTGTGGAGACCTCTGAAGTTGGGTAACGAAGTCTCCACTTTACACTTCCTGACAACCGGTAATATGATTACCACAGCCTGATATTATCACTAGAAACACTATTCTATGATTCTCAAATAGTTTGGAATCCATACTCCAAAAAAAAAACACTGTGAAAGCAATGAAAATGACGAGGGCGTATGACCTTCCCACTTGCGATCGTTCACCGCTGGTGTTCTGTCATTTATTATTCATAAAACTCCTCACACTTTATATTTCTATTACTATATAACACTTATATATATCAACAGTCTTTATCCATAAATTTCCTTCAGTAATAGTAGTTTATTGTCACTGTAGGCATTCAATTTCTCTTTCAGTAAAATACGTAGCATTCACTTGCTCGTCCTGTATACTAGCATTGAGAGTGAATGTCACTTTCACCTTCACTCTCATAACTCATAGTATTCATACATGCTAGAGTGAAACTCACTTTCATTACTCCTAGTATATATACTCGTATTCTTATAATCCTACTCATTTACATTTCTGTTTACATTCTCTATTTTATTTACATTATTTACATTTCTATTTTATTTACAGTGTTAGGCAATGTCACTTGCAGTAACTTATAAAACTATTTTCCACTGTTCACTTATATTTACATTCATTGCTTTCACTTGCTGTTTACACATTATTTACACATTATTTTCATTTCCATTTGCACTGTTTTACTCACCAGAAAGATCGTAGCCACTCTCTATCATTTGTCAGCCCTTTCCCTCTTTCCACACTAGGTTTAGTAGGGGGTAGAGGTCACAGGGCCCTTTGCATGGGGCTAAAATGCAGCGGAATTTGACAGGCATGAATCCAACGTACTTTCACCTTGAAAGACAACAGTAAACTGATGGTGGCCTGGCTAGGGTGAGTGCAATACTGCAAACTTCAGCCTTGTGAGACCTGTTAATATATAGCAATGAAATGATTGGCAGGAAAAAAAGACAATACCTAATTAATTAGGTAGTTCCAGGTGAATGTAAATATCACTTAGGCTTCTCCCTTCCCTCCTTATATGTACATTTATTACAAGAACAGATTATACAGCATATTTCATGGGGAAATAAACAGCGAAAATTAGCGAACGAGTGCACGTGAGGTGTTGTCAGGTGATAATTAGCCAATTCTAGGCACTCTCACTTACCTTATTTCTTTCTTCTAAATATTATTTGATATAAGAATAGGGCATAGGGCTTATTTCAATGGATGCAATCAGTGAAAAATTCCAGGGAAGATTTACTTAGCATAGCACGGCCGGGCAGGCGAGAGGAGAGGGTAATGGAGGGGAGGTAGGGAGGGGAGTCAAGAACGGGGAGAAATGGCTAAATTGTCAACAATGGATGGGAGTACAGATGAGATTAGAAGTGCTGACTAGTGTTGGACACTGGCAGTACTGATAGATGATATAAGCCACCACTTGAAAGCCCGAGCGAATTCAAAATAACACAGAATCACAAAAGTGACGCCCTGCGGTATGATCCCTTGCTCCCAAGCGTCACGAAAGTGATGCCCCACAGTTAAGGGGTTAATTCTAGAAGGGTATCCTGGGATTTGTGTAACAGTAAGGGTAGGCTATTGTCGGGTCTGTGAGACCCAATAGGAAAAAAAATTAATGAAACTTCATGTTTGCTCAATTTATTGACAAGAAATGTTACACAGTAACATTGACTTATATTTTACCTGATTAATAAGCAAAAGTGGAGGAATTCAAGGTTTAACCCGCCCCATCCCAGCCAATTTTCCACCACTGACCCCCCAATCCCAGCAGATTTTGGATTTGTTTTTTTTTGGCTCAAACCTCCACTTTTGGTGAGACACGATGGCAGATCACAGAGAAAGTGCTTACTTGAGACTAGAAATGGTCAAAAGAGGTGAGTCACCAAACACATGATACCGTATTCTGTAAAGACGCTCGGCTGCTGTCCTGTTTTCTGTGATTGAGGTGCATATTTGAAATCAATCAGAATTGGTAGATATTTATTAATTTGGAGCAGAATAACATGTAGGACAAGAATATACTGGTTTTCACACAAAAATAAAGGCGAAATAACCATTGTTCCATTGAGTGAACATAGCAAAATTGCCCAAATCGGGCACATATGATTCGCTATGACTGATATTCAACATAAATTTCATTTTCTCTACTTACATAATACTTTTCCACTATCATTATACCAGTTTCCACTTTATAGAACTGTTCTCACATATTTACAGGCCTTACGATTATATTTAGCTTAATATTAATGCATATTTACATAGTGAGCGAACTTGCTATGACCGGTGTTTCAACTTTTCCACTATATGTTCGTCAGACTTTGGGAAGATAGCTGTATTTGTACATAGTGAGTGAACTTGCTATGACTGTTGTTTCAACTTACACTCTTGTTTTTCAACTTATATAATACTTTTCCACTAACGTTACACCCGTTTCCACTTTATATAATTGTCACATATTTACAGGCCTTACTATTATACTGAGCATCATATTATCGCATATGTACAGTTACCTCCACTTCTAACGAGTACAGTGGGTGGTGTGTTTGGTGAAATGTGGCACCACTGTGTTTGTTTAAATCAGAGTAATAGTAATTGAATGGGCAGACCCGGCAGAGCTTCCCCTCCGCTACAGTATCTAGTACCCACAGAAACTATGCTTTATCAAGTCATACTTTGTCTGCAAATACAGGAGTTTGTCACGTATGTATAGCGGAAGGTAGAAAGAAAAATACTGATGCCATTGGCTCCCACTGTTTCTCTGACAAGAGATCGCTGTGAGACGAGGTGGAAAAGAGGGGAGGGGGGAAGCATGGTGGGAGCACATGTAGTGAAACTTTGTCATGTTTCGTTTAGAAAGATGAAGGGTGTGATTATACAGATGTTCTGAGGTTATTGCTTACTCCGTTTGCAATTACGTGTATTGATGAATGTTGGAAACTTAATGTTTGTCAAACAATGTGGTGAACAGATGTCTATCTATCTATCTATCTATATACCTAGGCTGCTTCCCCCAAGGAAAGGGAGGTAGCCGAGACAGGACGACTCACTCTCCATTTACTCATCCATTCAAACACATTCATTCGCATCTTAGCCCCAAAGGGGAGAACGGACAGATCCTCACCGCATCACACCGCACAAGGGTCAACTGCGCAATGCAAGCAGTGACATCCACAGCAGGGCCCGACAGCAGAACTGGTTTACCCCTGCCACATCATAACAGATCCATCCCCTTACCCGCACCTGACCTGACTAGCTATCAGACCAAATGCGGGAGAATATCCCCTCAGGGCTGCGTCATCACTTATTCATTCACAATTTCTCTCCATTTATTTCTGTCACGCACAGCCACTCTTCCTTGCTCAACAGACATCCCTCTCGCATCCAGCGCTCTCTTCACACTGTCCATCCATCCTATTCGTGGTCTTCCTCTCAGTCTTACATCTCTCACATCAGATCTAGTTATCTTTTTCACCAATCGCTCATTATCCATTCTCTCCATATGCCCAAACCATTGCAATACCCTCTGCTCAACTCTACCAGCCATCTCCCGAACAACTCCAGTTCTCCTTCGCACTTCATCATTTCGCACTCGATCCATACGCGTCACTCCACACATACTCCTCAGACATCTCATCTCCATTACATTCAAACTTTTCCTCTCTGCTACACCCATATTCCATGTTTCAGCCCCATATAACGCAGTCGGTACCACAACACCCTCATACAGCCTTCTCTTTACATCCATTCTAAGCGAACGACATTTAAACACTTTTTTCATTCCTCCCAGCACCTTTCCTACTTCATTAATTCTAAACTTCACTTCTGCATCTATTCTTCCATCCACAGCAACAGATGTAGTTAACCATAAATGTTAGAAGGTGTGATGTTCAGTGTCTCGAAACGTGGTTCACCTGACTCTAGTGAGTGTGCGACTCAAATGCTGAAACATTTTTGTGGCTGAACCAGGGTGGCTATAAAAATGATTTGTGATTATCAATGTGACACAACGGTCGTGCCATGTTGTGCATCATCTGGTCTGTTTTATTGCGAGGAAAAACAATCATTATATTCGCAAACCATGGTATAAGTAGATATCCTGTTGCATAGGATTATAGCTACTTTGAGTGTTGGACAGCTATTGGCTTGTTGTGCAAAAATGTTGTGCAGTCATCGTACTGATGGATCACCTGGAGGTAATGAGATTATTTGCATAATGAATATATATCTTGTATTATAATAACTGAAATAACGGTGTTACGGATGTCCAGACCATAAAATTATAATGTCGGTTTCTTCGAGGTGCTATTCGTTAGTCTGGATAGCTGTGACAACATCCACAAACATTGATCATCGTATATTATACTCTCTTTAAAACATTCATATATTAGTTTTCATACAAGATCTGACACATTCAGGCCCTCCTTAGCTCCAGACGCATTATACTATTTAATCGTGTGTCTACATTCACACGCTGTTCATCCTGAGGAAAACATTCCTTTACCATTAATGTTTGTTGGCTGTCTGCCATTATAAACCGAGGTTTTAGTATTTAGCCACGGCTACACAAAATATATCGATGGCGTGGTGCTGGTGGGAGAGTGTAAAATAGCGTATAGTCTACGTGTGTTTGTGCAGGGAGTCTGGCAATACACTTCACCGACTAATTCACACTGATGCGAAGATAGCAGACAAAGTCGCAGTCTTCGTGACAACACTGACTGACCATTGAAAACACTTTCACATCCCAGCAGTCTGAATGAGATCCTGTTTTCAGCCAATAGAAACATTAAGTAATACAATGAACAATGCAATTAACTATGTAAAGCAAGGAGTGTTTTATGCACCGTGTCATCGTACAGGGTTATACAGTATAACACAGCAAAGAATAAGATGGACCTACAGTAGGATAAAAGTTGAGTATTGGTGGAGAGTTCAAGTACAGTAAACTTAAGCAACATTGGTGCACCAGCACCTGGATGGTAAAACTCAACCGCTGCGCTTTAGGCAAAATACTCCCGGGTTCTGAAGCTACCCCACGTCATCCAGTAGATTTACACAAAGACATTGATAAGACTGCAGTCTCGTCGTAGTGATGCAATATGATAAGGGAATCAATATCAGGTTTCGTTACTCGTTATACAAGGAAGGGACGGATTTTTTTTGTGTGTGTGTGTGTCTGTGTGTGAGAGAGAGTCTCTCCTTTTCTCTTTCCTTATATCTATCTATCTATCTACCTATTATCTATCTATCTACCTATTATCTATCTTTCTACCTATTATCTCTGTCTATCTATCTATCTATCTATATCTATCTATATATATATATATATATATATATATATATATATATATATATATATATAACAAAAGAGAGAGAGAGCGAGATTCTCCCTCTCTCTCTCTCTCTCTCTCAAATAGCCTGTAAACAAGGAGGCTTGTTATTCACACACTGTCACGGGTGGGTGATATGAGGCTACCGTCACTGCAGAAAGACACCCACGCAATGCTGGGAACGCTACTAATAAAAAGTAGCGGCGCTTCCATTCCCGTTACTAGCTCGTAAAAGTAGTGGCGTTACTGGTTTCGCTACTTGATACGAAACGTAGCGGCACTCCCGCTGCTTTGGATAAGAAAGAGGTACACGAAGGAAAGGTTAACAAAAATCTGTGATGTAGCAATACACTATATACTGTTTTGATAATATTGGTCAGTCTGAGTGATTATGTTGTGTATCAGTAATGTCAGTATCTACTTATATTGACAAAAAAAAAAAAAAATCATACATGTCGGTGTCACTTAAGCTTAGAGCCGAAGGTACAGGAAAAAGCTATTTACTGTATAATGTAACAAATGTTCTTTTACATTGTTACCTAGTATACCTACTGAAAGTAACATACGTAAATAAAAGGCAAAATAATGTGGCCTACCATTAATATTATATAGATTTTTTTTTATTTTTAATGATACCTATTTAAGATATGTACGAAAACGAAGGTAAAAATGAACTGTTGCTTTCTTTTAAAGGCTGTTTATACAATAGCAATGTTTTTTCCATTACTTTAAACTGAAAGTAACATAATTGTTACGAAATAATAATGTAGTTAGTAAGAATTAGTCTGAAAGAGAGAGTGAGGGAGAGCGGGAGTTAGAGACGGGGATAGTTAGAGGTGTGTGTGTGTGTGTGTGTGTGTGTTAGCATTGCCTAAATCTAGCTGACATCCTTATTTGTCTTTAGGCCTACTTAATTTAAATGATCGCTAATTAACTAGCAATTCCTGTTTAATTATTGCACATTACTAATAAATAATATATATAGTTAATAAATTACTGATGTAATGTAGAACAAACATCTTTAATTGACAATTGACGAAAGTCGGCATATCTGTATGTACTCACCGACTCCGGACCTGTATTCGTCGTGTGAGTACCGAGGAGCGCGGTAACGCGTGAGTACGGCCAAAAAGTAGCGGCGCTCTCCGTTCCGCTACTGCCTAAAAAAAAGTAATGGTGTTACCACCATCGCTATTAAAATAGTAGCGGCGCTATTCCCAGCTTTGCACCCAGGGAGAGAAGGATCACCCTATCCTTCCCTGGGCCTATTATGTCGTATTGTAGCAACTTGTAATGACGCCATGAATGCACCAGTCTGTCTGTCTGTCTGTCTGTCTCTCAAAATTCCGGTCCTTCCTTGTTTCATGAGTAACGAAACTTGATATTGATTCCCTTATCATATTGCATCATTACGACGAGACTGCAGTCTTATCAATGACCTTGTGTAAATCTACTGGATGACGTGGGGTAGCTTCAGAACCCGGGAGTATTTTGCCTAAAGCGCAGCTGTTGAGTTTTACCATCCAGGTGCTGGTGCACCAATGTTGCTTAAGTTTACTTGAACTCTCCACCAATACTCAACTTTTATCCTACTGTAGGTCCATCTTATTCTTTGCTGTGTTATACTGTATAACCCTGTACGATGACACGGTCCATAAAACACTCCTTACTTTACATAGTTAATTGCATTGTTCATTGTATTACTTAATGTTTCTATTGGCTGAAAACAGGATCTCATTCAGACTGCTGGGATGTGAAAGTGTTTTCAATGGTCAGTCAGTGTTGTCACGAAGACTGCGACTTTGTCTGCTATCTTGGCATGAGTGTGAAAAAGTCTGTGAAGTGTTTTACCAGACTCCCTGCACAAACACACGTAGACTATATGCTATTTTACACTCTCCCACCAGCACCACGCCACCGCTATATTTTGTGTAGCCGTGGCTACATACTAAAAGCTTGGTTTATAATGGCAGACAGCCAACAAACATTAATGGTAAAGGAATGTTTTCCTCAGGATGAACAGCGTGTGAATGAAGACACACGATTAAATAACATAATGCGTCTGGAGCTAAGGAGGGCCTGAATGTGTCAGATCTTGTATGAATACTTATATATGAATATTTTAGAGAGAATATAATATACGATGATCAATGTTTGTCGATGTTGTCACAACTATCCAGACTAACGAAGTAGCACCTTGAAGAAAGCGACATTATAATTTTATGGTCTGGACATCCGTAACACCGTTATTTCAGTTATTATAATATAAGATAGGCATTCATTATGCAAATAATCTCATTACCTCCAGGTTATCCATCAGTACGATGACTGCACAACATTTTTGCACAACAGGCCAATAGCTGTCCAACACTCAAAGTAGCTATAATCCTATGCAACAGGATATCTACTTATACCATTGTTTGCGAATATAATGATTGTTTTTCCTCACAATAAAACAGACTAGATGATGCACAACATGGCACGACCGTTGTGTCACATTGATAATCACAAATCATTTTTATGGCCACCCTGGTTCAGCCACAAAAATGTTTCAGCATTTGAGTCGCACACTCACTAGAGTCAGGTGAACCACGTTTCGAGACACGAACATCACACCTTCTAACATTTATGCTTAACTACATCTGTTCACCACATTGTATGACAAACATTAAGTTTCCAACATTCAATACACGTTATTGCATACGGAGTGAGCAATAACCTCAGAACATCTGTATAATCACACCCTTCATCTTTCTAAACGAAACACGACAAAGTTTCGATACGTGCGCTCCGACCACCCTTCCCCCCTCCCCTCCTTTCCACCTCGTCTCACAGCGATCTCTTGTCAGAGAAACAGTGGGAGCCAATGGCATCAGTATTTTTCTTTCTACCTTCCACTATAACACTTGTATTTGCAGACAGAGTATGACTTGATAAAACATAGTTTCTGTGGGTACTAGACACTGTAGTGGAGGGGAAGCTGTGCCGAGTCTGCCCATTCACTTACTATTACTATGATGTAAACGAACACAGTGGTGCCACATTTCACCAAACACACCACCCACTGTACTCGTTAGAAGTGGAGGTAACTGTTCATAGTGAGTGAACTCGCTATGACTTTGTTTTAACTTACACTCTATTATTCAACTCATATAATATTTTTCTCTTTATATAATTGTTATCACATACTTACAGGCCTTACTATTATACTGAGTGTCATATTATCCAATACGTACAGGCCTTACTTTTACTGTGAGCGTCATATGATCGGAAGCACACACAGTATCAGCAGTGTAACAAGGTGTGATATTCCTTGTCAGGGTGGGGAGGAGAGGGTTGTGAGGTTGGGGAGGAGGAGAGTGGCACCCTTCCCCACTCGCATTCCTCTTCCCTCTCCCTTTTCCTTTCCCCTTTCCCTTCTCTTTCCTTCCTTTCCCCACATCACAGGACTGTGGGGAGGAAGTGCGGGAATACTGTGGGGCAAAAGACGTGCTAGGGAGCGGCTCCTTCTCGCCTGCCTGCTGCCAATGTACATCACGTGCTCGCATTGCCTCCCTCCCACCATCACTTTCCCTTTCCCCGCTCATTCCCACCACACCATTTTCCCTTTCACCCTTCACTCCCACCACACAATTCGTGCCTTCCCCAGACAACACAGAAGGACCATACCTTATTTTCCTTCTTGCCACACCTTGCCGGTGTATATGTACCAAAAATCACGCGCAAAATTTGTTAATTGTGCAAATGACAGACCTCGCAATTGCAAAACGTATGGATACGCCATCGGGTGTCACAGTGACATAACGTGGGAAAGTATCCATTCGTCGTTGGGACGCCTTGGGTTAACTATTATTGGGATATTATGGGGAAAAAAAATTGCAAATTTTTTTAATGACTAAAAGACATCTTCACTTTTAAAATTATTCAAAGAAAACTAATAATCAAAACTTTTCAATATTAATGGGACTTCTTCTCCGGACCACCCAATGCCTTGTGCCCGATATCCAACTTGCCATCATGACCCTGACCTAGGGCAACTACAGGTACAACACCCATACCTCGCAGGGTATCGTTGGATCTGACAGACTCAACCCTTCCCCCCAGGAGCTGATGTAATTGAAGTACAGATTAGAGCACATAGGACCAATAATGACTCACTGAATCAGGAAGGTATAGGGAGAGTCAAGGTGGTGCTCCTATTTGAAATAGGTGAAACTAGCATAAGGCACTAGGTGGGTGGGTCTCTCAGACCCAAGGATACCCTTCTAGGGTTAACAGAGATAATAGAATAGGGCCTAGCACAGGTCCCTGAGGTACTCCATACGAGATTTCAAGTTTGTCTGAGACAAAATTGCCTATTCAGACAAAATGAGTTCTCTTACTTAAGTAGCTTTTAAACCAGAAGGAATCTACATGTACGTTTAGACTTTTGTTAATTAATACACTATGACAGACACTATCAAACGCCTTGGAAAGATCACATGGTGCAAACAGAGATACTTTTCTGTTATCTAGGTTTTCATATATCTTACAAGAGTGTTAAAAGAACATTTTCAATAGAAAGATTATGTCTATTGCCATGCTGAGAATTACTAAGGAGATGATTCCCTTCTAACTGATCCAGTTGTGATGCTACAATCTTTTCCAGTATTTTGGAAAGTATAGGTAACAAAGATATTGGACGATAGTTGGAAGCTTCATCCATATTGCCAAATTTAAAAACTGGGACCACTATGGAGTGTTTCCACACTGTAGGGAAAACTACGGTTACGACTGGTGTATTATGCAACTGAAGTATGGGATGATCACAGGGAGGGAATCTCTCAAGAGGCGTAGTTGAATACCGTCTGAACCACAGGAGTTAGTATTTTTTAGATGCTTTATCACTAAAGTAATAGTATTAACATTTACTCGTTCAGGTCGAAACATATAATTCGCACTGGCAGGGCTGTGTGATTCATTATTACTGAGTTGTTGTATGCTGTTATCGTTTCCTAAATATTGTTGAGACTTCTCAGAAGTGTTCTTTCCCAAAATTACAAAACATCTGTTAATCTCGTTTACCTTCTGTACGTTTTCAGCAGTGTCACTAGTGAGAAGTCTACTGTTATTTTTCTTACCATTAGGAACCAGCTTTCCAAGGGTTCTCCATGTGGCGTCAGTATTACCTTTGGTTTCCTCTAATCTTTTATTGTAATACTTTGATTTAGCTCTGTGAACCTGCCCTATAACCTGCTTTTTTAATGTTTTATATTTGTCTTGTATGTCTACATTATTTCTATGAATTTTGAGATTATATCATACATTGTCTCTTTCTTGCATCAAAGCTCTTATGTCACCTGTTATCCAAGGGCAGAAGGGTCGTTTAACTTCTTACGTCACCATTGGTGCACACAAGGCTAGGCATTTATTAAAACATAGTTGAATAATGTAACATGCGTGTCAGTATCGTCAGTTGCAAGTATCTTATTTAGACTGGGACTTTTTTCTATTAATAGACTGCACATAACCTCAGGAGGGTAATTTCTTAGTTGTCAGTAAGTTTTAACTGAAGGTTGTCATTTAGGTTTACGTAAATCTACTTCAGCAATAAGGAGTTCGTGATCAGCTACAGGACAGGGAACTGTGTCTGCATAAAATACTAAGTCAGGTTTGTTTGTTACAGTTGTATCTAGTAAAGTAGCAGAGATGGGTGTTATTCTTGTGAGCTTATCCATTAACTGGTATAGTTTCATATTGGAAATAATTTTGTTCATCTTACTGTGTTTAGATTATAGGTCATCATTAAGATCACTGAGGACATAGAAAGACTAATTTCGTAGACGAATGAAATTAGAAATGTCTGTACTATAATCAAAAGTTAGTGAATTAGATTTTTGGTGTCGGTACATACAACCAATGATGAAGGCAGCATAAGATACTGTACCGTAATCCATATATCTCTCCCCCTCTTCTGGTCTATCTATAGGTACATTAATGGGATTTACGGTAAAATCGATGAGTTAGTGAAGGTTTTTCAAAATTACGGACTTGATATTTGTGCTCTGACAGAAACTAGATTAATTGGAGTCGATAAGTTGGATTTGGAGGATGGTATACGTTTATTGATATCTGGCCGACAGGACGGAATGCATTATCAGGGAGTAGGATTGTTGCTGGGTTGTAAGGCAAATAAGGCTTTATGTGAGTGGGATCCTATAGATGAGCGATTGTTATACGCACAGTTTAAATCAAATCATGGCAACATCAGTCTGTTTGTGTGTTATGCACCTACTAATGATGCACTCGATGAAAGGAAAGACACATTTTATGAAAAGTTGCAAGAAGGAGTAGGAAGGGTACCTAGACATGATGTTTTGATCTGCGTTGGAGACTTTAATGCAGTAATGAGCTGTTCAAATGAGGGATTTGAGGCATGTATGGGTAAGATGGGAGTTGGCAGTAGGATGAGTGAAAACGGAGTGAGGTTTGGAAGCTTCTGTCTAGCAAATGACCTAGTCATTGGGGGCACACTCTTTCAGCATTGCAATATACACAAGACAACTTGGGTGTCGCCGTGTGGAAAATATAAAAATCAGATTGATCACATCGCTATCAGTAGGAGGCATAGAAGTTCTCTGCTAGATGTTCATGTTAAACGGGAGCGGATATTGGTAGTGACCATCAACTCAGCATTGCAAAAATAAGGTTTAAACTTAAAAATCAGAAGAAGGAATACTCTGGTGTTGGTAGATACGATATTGTTAAGCTTAGAAGGGAAGGAGAAGAAAAGGAGGAATTCAGATTAGAATGCAGAAATAGGTTTTTAGTGTTGGAAACGTTGGAAGAGGGGGAGAGAAGTGTAGATGAGATGTGGGAGGATGTGAACAAAGTTTTGCATGAGACTGCTGAATGTACGATTGGAAGGAGACATAGATTCAGGAGAAAGAAATGGATATCAGAGGAAACGTGGGATATGATAAAAAAGAGAGGTGAGGCTATATTGAGGAGTGAGATGCAATGCGTTGATGAACGAGAGATTGAATTAGCAAGAGCTGCGTACTGGAGTTTGAATTCAGAAGTAAGGTTAGCTAAGAGAGATTAAAGAAGATGTGTGGATGAAAAGGTTGCAGAGACTGAAATCTTAATAAACAAAAATGATGGACAGAGTCAAAGAATAGCATATGAATCGATTAGAGAACTGAGTGGTAATGCAGGTAAACGCAAGGAAATACCAGTTAGAGACAGGGAAGGAAATTTATTGACAAAAGATGGAGATATTAAAAATAGATGGAAGGAGCATTTTGAGACAGTTCTTAATAGACCAATACCACCAGAAGAGGATATACCGTCTGCTCAGGAAGATTTAAATATAGAAACAGGAGAGTTGAGGCTTGCAGAAGTGGAGAAAGCAGTAAAACAGTTAAAGAATAATAAGGCACCAGGGGAGGATGGTTTATTTCCGGAAATGTTTAAAGTGGAGGGGGATAGATTAATAATGATCTTGACCAAGCTATTCAATAAGATATGGGTGACGGGGTTACTACCATCAGTTTGGAAGAATGGTGTAATTGTTAAAGTTCCGAAGAAGGGAGACCTGAGTGAATGTGGTAATTGGAGGGGGATCTCTTTGTCACCGATAGCTTTGAAAGTTTTCAGTAGAGTGTTGTTAAATAGGTTGGAGCCGGTGGTTGAGGGTATTCTGAGGGATGAACAGGCTGGTTTTAGAAAGGGACGTGGTTGCAATGATCAGATCTTTATAGTTAGGCATTTGATGCAGCAAGTTAATGAAATGAGAGTACCGTTAAGTCTTTGTTTTGTTGATTTTGAAAAGGCTTTTGATAGTGTTTCGAGAGAGACTATGGGGAAGATCATGAGACATTATGGAATACCAGAGGAGTTTGTGAGGGTCATTATGAACATGCATGAGGACACATTTTGTAAAGTGATGGTTGATGGTTGTCTGAGTGATTCGTTTGAAGTCAAGTCCGGAGTAATTCAAGGTGGTGTTCTATCGCCTTTACTATTTATATTGGTCATTGATTACATTATGAAACGCGTTGGAACAGAAACCGGTGCAGGTATACTTTGGGGAGAGAACAGGAAACTTTTGGATTTAGATTATGCAGATGATATAGTTTTGATTTGTGATGGGCCGGAAGAGATGCAGAGAGTGTTGGACTGTTTGGTGAGTGAAGGTCGCAAGGTGGGTTTGGTTATTAATTATGGAAAAACTGAAATAATCAATATGAATATGGAAAATGCGCAGGAATGTGTAATTGGAGGTATGGTTGTAAAGCAAGTTGATAGGTTTAAATATTTAGGTACTTATTTAGCCAAGGATGGTTCTTTGAACTTTGAATTCGAGGAAAGGTTAAAGAAGGCTAATCAGGCAATGGGAATGCTTAAAAATATTTGGAATAATAACAATTTTTCTGTGCATACAAAAATCAAACTTTATAAGGTAATGGTTAGGAGTATCTTAATTTATGGACACGAGTCTTGGTACAGCACAGTGACTATGGAAAATAAATTCTTGGTGTTTGAAAACAAAGCACTTAGAAGAATATTGGGAGTTAAGTGGTGGGAAAGGATACCAAATAGTAGAATTAGAGAAATAACGGGAGTGCAGCCGGTCGATGAATATGTTAGGTTCTCACGATGGAAGTGGCTAGAACATGTGTATAGGAGACAGGGAATAGTACGAGGTACACCAGGGTGGGTGGCACTTGGTAGGAGAGGTAGAGGAAGGCCAAAAGAGACGTGGGTGAGGACAATGAGACGGGAAGCTGGAGATGAGTGTTGGGGAGATCTTGAGGAGTTAGCACAAGATAGGATGTGGTGGTGTGAGTTCATCGAGGCCCTATGCATCCCCGAGGGTGCCACAGGAAATGATTGATTGATTGATTGACAGTATGAACAACTTTTATGTGAAAACATACACCACCTCCTCTGCCCTTGTCACATCTAAAAACTTGGTAATTTGGAATAGAAATATGGCTATTTAGAGTTTGTGGAGTAAGCCAAGTCTCACTCGCATAGCACATCAACTTGTACCTTTCCTTCTTGCTGGAAGTTTGCTCTCATTCAGCCATTTCCAAAGAAAGGTGACCATTCCTAACCCTCTAACTATCGTCCAATTGCTTTAACATCCTATGTCTCAAAAGTTTTCGAGTCTATTCTTAATACAAAAATTTTAAAGCATCTTTCCTATCACAACCTGCTTTATGATCGTCAGTATGGGTTCCGTCAGGGGTGCTCCACTGGCGATCTTCTCACCTACCTTTCAGACTCATGGTCATCATCATTTCGGGACTTTGTCGACAGCTTTGCCATTGCACCTGACATAAAGGCTTTTGATTGAATCTGGCATAAATTTCCAAACTGCCTACTTACGGTTTCTATCCTTCTATCTGTGCCTTGATCTATAGCTTCCTTTCTGGTCGTTCTATAGCTCCTGTTGTAGACAGCCATCGTTCTTCTCCTAGATCTATTAACAGTGGTGTTCCTCAGGGCTCTGTCCTATCACCAATTCTCTTCCTTTTATTCATCAATGATCTAAGCTGTACATCTAATCCTATCCACTCGTACGCTGATGATTTCACCCTTCACCTTTCCATTCAGTTTCCGCAACATCCATCGCAGCAGTTAGTTCAACAAACAAGGGATGAAGCTATGGCACACCTAATCTCTGACTTGGCTTGTATCTCTGCATGAAAGACTCAGTTTCTACACCAATCGACCCATCAAAATCTTTCACAGGAGTACCCACTAATATTCAATAATATCCAGCTCAATCCTGCGTCATCCTTGAACATGCTTGGGGTTTCATTCATACAGGACTTATCTTGGAAATATCATATTGCATCTCTTGTAAAATCTGCTTCCAAGAGATAAGGTGTGCTAAGCCGACTCAGTGCCTTCTTGACCCCTGCACAGTTGTTGACTTTATACACGGGTTTTATTCGCCCCTGTGTAGAGTACAACTCTCATGTGTAGGGAAGGGTGGAGTCAAAGACTATTCGTCTCATCAACTCTCCTCCTCTTACTGGCTTCCTTCAACCTCTGTCTCTTCACTGCACTGTTGCATCTTTATCTCTTTCCTGTCGCTACTTCAATGGCCACTGCTCCTCTGAACTGTCTGCTTGCATCCCTCCACCTCTACGACTGACGTGTAGCACCCGTCTAGCAACAAACTCTCATCTCTTTTCTGTCCAGCTCTCTAATGCAAGAGTTAACCGTTACTCCCAGTCCTTCATTTATGCAACAGGTTAACTCTGGAACTGTCTCCCTCTGTCTGTATTTCATACTTCTATGATCTCCAGTCTTTCAAACGCAGTGTGTCCAGGCATTTCGAAATGAATGGATATTGAATTTGGCTGTCTTTTGTATTGTTTTTGTTTTTCTTCTTGAAAGGAACCTTTTGCGGCTTAGCCTTTGGTTCCTTCTTCATTGCATAAAAAAAGTTCCTTTGATTAAAAGTTCAATTTCTTCACTATTTGCTATGAGACTGTGCGTTTAAGTGTTCTATTTTTAGAGCATTAATCACTTTTGTTCCCATTCTCCAGCATTTCCTACCTTGCCAGACTCCTAAGGGTTGTAGTAATGCCATACTTTCCGTTTGTGCCCCAGCATGTTGCAGAAATTGCACATCAGCCGGTGGTCAAACCTGCAGTTAGCCTGGCGATAGTTAAATTCACCACAATTATGGCATCCTCGTACATTGCCAGAGTGGGTGTGTAGAGGGGGATTCTGGTAGGCAGTGAAGTCTTGGCCGTGGTTGGTGCTGTTGGCCTAGCCCCCTTCACCAGTGCCATGGCCATCTAAGGGTGTAGAGAGATCCACACCGCTCATGCTGGGCCCCCATTGCTGAAGATCGTCCTCGTATTTGAAGTGGTATGTCAGGTGTGCAGGAGGAGAGGGGGAGGGTAGTAGCAACTGTGAGGGCTGGCAGGTCGAGAAGGGGCAGGGAGTGGCCTTGATCGGGCATTAACTAGGTCACATGTGCATGGCAGCAGCTTATGGGAGGGGTTGTGGAGAGGGGGGTACTGCTGGGCCTGGCCACTTTGTAATCCTCCCTGCCTGCTCCCAGTGGGGCTAGACGTGACAGGAGGGTGGTGACAGCCTGCTTTATGCTGCGGCCAGTTGTTCCTAGGTGAGTGATGGAATCCCCCACCATAGTACCCCTCCTCCTTCTGCCTCCATCCCTGGTACTGGGATGGTGGGGAGCTAGGTTGTGGGTGATGACGTCTGCACTTGTTGCCACCCACTACCTACCACCCATACTTACTATCTCGCATTGTTTCCCTGGTCACAGACTGAATTTTCAACTGGTTTAGGGTATCTCTTGCTTCATTTACAGCTCCGTCATGGTGAGGTCCTTGCCAGGAATATTTTTCTGAGTTTGTCTTAATTTGCTGGTGATTTAGGCAGGCACTAAAGGATGGGTACTGTTTAGCTATGACGCCAAGTAATCTCACCACTCCAGTGCGGTTCAGGAGAGAGCCTTGGGTTTCGCTATCAGATAGAAAGCATGACTCGTCTATGTCGCCTGTCCCCAGACTAAACTCTAGGTCTGGTTTGATGGTCACAATCCCATTATCTCTGGTCCACTTTGAAATTTGTTCAGCAAGCTCAGCAATTTTATCCTGAAGTATGTCACACTGCAGACTAGGCACAGGCTGGCACACATATATTTCCATGCTTTCGCTTTTGGCTTTCAGATCAGCAATTAGCCTTCCAAGGTTATCTAATATGTTTTCTGGAGTCTTGCCCATCAGTATATCATAGAGACCACAGCAGATAATGCACCTTGTGGGACGCCATGAAAGTTTGTCCTGTACCCAGCACTTCATCAGTTCTGTGTCAGCCTTATGCAATGTCCTGATTTCACAGTTTTTCAAATCGGGTGATTTCACATTGCCCAGAGTGGTGTCACCGAACAATAGGGTTTGTTCTTTTATGTGGGACAAGTTTACTTTCCAGCTGGCCTGCATGTCATGCTCTGAGGATTGTAATGCTTCCTATAAGGCAAAAATTTGTTTCTCCATGAGTGAGCATCTTTCATTCGGTGGTGCTTGTGCTGCAGCATTCACATAGTCCATTCTGTTTGCATTTATGTTGTTCACTCTCTCCTCTAGCTTTTCAATACGTGTGTCAATTTCCTGGAGGCGGGCGGTCACGTGATTAGTCACTTGTGTGGTTTTAGGTGTCGCACTGTGGGAAGCCCTCTCTAGTGTTGCCATGTCACAAAAAGGACTTTGTAGTTACTTGTAGAGAAGTTTTGTGGTTTAGTTCTCACTCTCGATTTCTTGTACTAGGAATTAAAGATGAATACAAGGAGTTGATCTTCATTTATTATCTTCAGAGAAATCTAAGTTGAGCAGGGTATGTCTTACAGAGACAGTATAATAAGTAAGTCTAGTTGAGCCCTCTTCTCTTGTTCACTCTCTCCACTACCTGTCGGTTCAATCGCTAGCCTCCTTCTGAGCTCTCTTTCCTAAATTCTGGTGAAACAGGGGTCGTGTCACGTGTGTTACACTGTGGTTGGAAAGTTCCAGAAACCTGTGTGTGAGTATGTGTGTATGTCACTAGGCTTTGTTCCCCTGCTATCTCGCTGACACACTACCTGCATCATCTCCTGACATTGCTACTTCCTAATCTGTCGTCAGCATTTCCTCAGTTAACTTCCAAGATCATTTCTCTTTCCCAGACTCTCATAGAGCTGTCTATCTGTCTATTTATCTATCTATCTATTATGATTTGTAAATATAATATGGACTCATAACATTGCTCGGCCACGCCGCTGAAGGTCCTCTGACAGCAATTATCATTGACATATGCTAATCTATTAGTACATAATATTGATTATAATATTGTATACATATAACATTCATAGTAAATAGCAATTATCCAGTAATATTACATTTTAAACAAGTTGTATACATATTTGAATAAATGCATTAAAAGTAAACTATTTAACTGTAATACAGTATGTACTTGGGTTATTGTAGTGAAATGCATGCGTGCAAGAAAAAAAAATAGATTAAAATTAAGATTATGGTAAGAGTTATTAATATTTCATTTAAAGATAATGGTACTGGTATGCCATACTTCTATATCATGGGTCATTCTTCTTTGTATTTTTCTTTATATAATTAATACTATATACAAAATATGTACACTTCATTCAGGGGGGGTTAACTTGGATGTTAACTCTCCCCCCACTAAATACTGACTCCAAATTTGCAAATCTTGCATGCATTCTGTGCATTGCGAACAGCAGTACTGCAAATACAATGCAGAAGATTATAAAGACAGTAGGTGCTGGGCTATACACATAATATGGGTTGAACATACTCAAACTCAAATCTTCCCAGGGCTTCATTGTTTCATTAATCAGCTGCATAGTTTCAAACTTAGGTGAAGTCAACTTAATACTTGTGCTCATGTTTAAGTCCATATCAGGCAGTGGGTGGAAATGTTTGTGTGTATGATTGAGAATGGCGTAGTGATTGATGGTGGATAAAGTAGACATGGCTGGTGTAAATACCGCACAGTAGTCTGGTGCTATGTATAATCCTGATGCTGAAGTATGAGATGGTGGTATATCTGGACAGACTATGTAAACTGATGTGTTGTGAGTGAAATAAAAAAACTGTGAATGTCCGATGCGTTGATGGTGTACAAGTTTATCTGGAGCAAAAGTGAAGTTGCAGTGTTTATGAATATTGTCATTTCTGATGATAGCCATTTCACAAGGGACTGTATCAGTAGGCTGAAACGTGAAAATGTACGCAGGACAAAGATGAACAGCATGTAAGGATGTGCGGCACTTTCGTTCAATCGTTCATTCACTTGCGAAAGTGACAGTGTTCCGTCTCTTGGAGACCATGATGAGTTCGGTGTCTGTGTTGATGTTGATGATGACCAAAGTGTTGTTATTTTTATAGGGGAAGGGATGTATTTGGTATACTGTGAAGAGGTCTTCAGTTATGAATGGTACATGAACTACTACTGATGTTGGTGTTAGTGTTGCTTCTAAATATGGATAATATTGCATGAATTCCCTACTGCGGAACAACGGCTTCAATTTATGTTTATGTATGCCTTGACTAATTCTCTGACGTAGCTCATGAACTGGGAGTAAGTCAATTGTGATCTTGCCATCACCAGCATTCGAAATTCCTTGCGTAAGTGCCCTGAAACGATCTCTAGTGTTGTCTAATTGTAGTAGTATCGTGTCAATATGTTCTGTGATGATGGAGAAGTGTTGGAAAAGTGTAATGTTTCCTTCCATTTCATTTATTTTATCTACACTCTCGAGAGCTATGTTTTCTGCCTTTTTCAGATTTTTCACAATTGTCTTCATTGCTGAGTTCTGTCCTGTGATGAATTTATCTTGGTATGTTAGTATCTGAGCTATTTTATTAAATTTGTTGTTTATTTCTTTAAGGTCATCCTTTGTAGCCAATCCAAAGATGTTCCCAAGAACTGCGCCACCCAGGTCGAACAAACCGCGCTTTTGGCGAGTACGTGTGATGTTGTTCCTGTCGCTCAGTACCTCCGTTCCATAAGATGGGAGATCTTGGATCATGATGAGCATAGTTGACTTTGCCTGTTCTAGTTTCCATTTCGCTAACTTTACCATTTTATTCACTTCTTTTGTGCTATGTGCTTGTGAAACATAATTTCCTATCATGAAGTCCAGAGTTCGCATTGGCTTCGCAAGATTGTCTAGATAAGTAGGTAATTCATACAAGTAATCTAGACTTATTTCAGTACTCATGACGTCCTTAACGATTGTAGTCGTGGCCGTTGGAGCTATGAGGCATCCTTGTCGTACTATGTGTTGGGGGTCTAAGTGCGCATATCCTCTTGCTATGTAGAGGAGAATCCATAGGATAAGTTCCTTCATCGTAACCTACCGAAAAAAAAATCTATTAATTTCCTAATATGGTCATGCTGTGGTCGATGATAGTGATGATGTGCGTTACGGTTGATTGTTATTTCATTTATAGAAGGAGTTTAAATCGATATTTAATTCTCGTAAATGATGTACTGTAGATTTTATTGGAACAGTTGCACCTATGTTCGATTGTTTGGTATATGACCTTAATTTCTTTTTGTAATTATTGTTGTTTTCTTGCTTGGTTTCTTGAGGTACGTTCGCCTGTTCGGTTGTATCCGAGGCTGAATAATTATTGGATAATTCCCTTGAAACTCGTTTTAAATGGTCAATATGAACTTGTTTCTCTTCGCCACTTGACAGTGACTTAATTAAAACTTTGTTTGCTTTTATGTTAATTACTCTGTATGGGCCCTCAAATTTTGGGGATAACTTATTGTCTCTCGTATGAATGATACCATAAACAATGTCCCCTAAGCTGATAGGTGAATCTCTTGCCTTCTTGTTAAATGCCTCCGTCATTTCTTCCTTGGACATCGTTAATTGTTTTTTGACTCTCTTGTGTATGTCCTGGAATTCACGTAAACGGAGTTTAGAGTAATCATCGTAATTGTATATGGGCATACTGTCACCCTCTAGGAGCTCATATGGTAGTTTTTTATCTGTTCCATATATAATGAAGTGTGGTGTGTCACCTATGGATTTATTTATAGATCCATTAATTGAGGCTTCTACTCTGGGAATCCAATCATCCCAGCTTGCATAATTTTCACAGAGAATGTGTCGTAGCACATCTAATACTTTTTTATTTTGTCTCTCTACCAACCCATTTGATGCTGGGTGATAGGCTAAAACGTTAACCTTTTTGATGTTGTATTGTTTACATATTTCTTGTAAGATCTCAAAATTAAATTTTCCTCCATTATCACTTATTAGTACCTTTGGGATAGTAAAGCGACATATTACATTATATGTTATTGCCTTTGCTACTGTCTCTGCTGTCTTATCTTTAATTGGAGATAAAATGACATAACGGGAAAAATGATCCGTTGCTACGAATAAGTATAGGTTATTATTGTATGATAATGGCATCTTGAGTAAATCAACAGCGACAACGTCCCATGGTTGATGTGGTACAGGGTAATTACCCATCGGTGCAGGTGTGATTGGGTATCCTTTGTGTTTCGCACATGATTCGCATCTGTCTATATGATTGTTTATATCTTTTCGTAATGAAGGCCAGTAATATAACAGCTGGGCTTGGTTGAATGTCTTATCCTTTCCAGGATGTCCTGCATGTGGGCTATCGTGTATCGTTCGTAATACTTGGGGTATCATGTCATTAGGTACTACCAACTGGTTAGTATTTCTTTGGCGTTTTGGTTGTTTAGAGTTAATTTTGTATAATGTATTATTGACCATTGTGAATTGTTCGAGTGGGACATGCAGTTTGGGTAATTGTATGTCATCTCCACTTTCTAACTTGTATATAACTTTAGACCATATTGGGTCAAGCCTTTGTGCCTTTACAATATCATCGTGGTTTGGGATATTTCCTTTGAGATCTAATGCCGCGACCTGAATTGTGTTCGGGTTCCTAGATAATGCGTCAGCTACTATGTTCATTTTACCTTGTATATAATGAATTTGTACATTGTAGTTTTCAACTGTACATTTCCATCTTGCTCTCCTCCCAGAAAGGAGTTTTTCTTTAAACATATCCACCAGTGGTTTATGGTCGGTGAATAAGTGGATTTCGTAACCATATACCAAATCTCGAAACTTTTGTAATGCAAAAACCACTACAAGTGCCTCTAAGTCCGTAGTGCAATATTTTTTCTCTGCACCTCTTGTTTGCCTGCTGGCAAATGCAATTGGTGCAATGAATGAATGAATCTTCCTGCATCAGTACAGCCCCTAATCCTTTAACTGATGCATCTGTACAAATAAGAAATGATTTTGTGTAATCTGGATATGCTAAACAAGGAGCATTTGTTAGTTTAATTTGTAGATTGTTAAATGCCCTTTTTTGTTCTTCTTCCCATTGGAATACAGCACCTTTTTTGAGTAGTTGGAATAGAGGAAAGGCTATATGAGAGAACTGTGGTACGAATGACCTATAGTACCCAGCCAGACCTAAAAATTGTCTAACTTCGTCAGTCGTAGTGGGTTCAGGGAAATCTCTCACTGCCTGTAGTTTGTCATCAGTGGTGTGAATACCATTAGAACTTAATTTGTGGCCTAAGAAATTTATTTCCTTAAAGCAAAATTTGCATTTAGAAAGCTTAATTTTTAAACCAGCATCACTAAGCTTTTGTAAGAGTAAGTCTAATTTCCTGAGATGATCCTTAATATTCTTCGTTGCGATTATAATATCGTCAAGGTAAACAAATATTACTTGTCCTAAAATTCGGGACAATACGTAATTCATAAGACGCTGGAATGTGCCTGGGGCTGTCCTCAGTCCCATTGGCATTCTTGTTTATTGATAATGGCCTCTGTTTGTGGAAAAGGCAGTGTATTTACGTGACTCCTCCGAAACCGGGATTTGATAATAGCCGTTTAGGAGATCGATGGTTGAGAATGTTATTCTCAGGACCAATATTCTGTAGAACGTCGCTTAGCATAACAGCCATTCATACACTCAAATGTTCTATGGCTGCTGATATTTCTCTTAGTTCTGCATCTAAGGTTTCAACATTGCATTTATGTACATCACTGGGGTCATCAGGCATCCTAGTAGTATTTGGGGGTTACTAGGTGGTTCGTCCGCTACATTGGTAATGCACTTATGCACTGGTAGAACTTGAGATGGGGCTACATTGTCTGTTTTTTCATGTATTTTTTCAACGAGTTTATCTTTCGGGATCCACACATTGGACACACTAAATTTCTCGACCGTATTTTTGGAGCTGCACTTTGGTAAAATTGTCGTTGAGGAAGTCTGTCGTGGGATGAGTTAGTGATGGCTTACCATCAACCTGGTGCTGTGAGTTTGGTGACGTAGATGGTGAAATACTGTGCTCCGCCATGCTTGGTGAAGGTTGTAGTCACTGCTGGATGTTCATTAAAATTATGTCACATTACAATGTACGACCGTGTAATGAGCGTGTATGCAAGATAGTTAGCTGTATAGACTTCTATATCCATGGGGAGGAGAGGGCTAGGAGTGGAAGAAGGGACATGGAGAGAGGGTAAGGGAGAAATACCAAGAAGGGACATGGAGAGAGGGTAAGGGAGAAATACCAAGAAGGGACATGGAGAGAGGGTAAGGGAGAAATACCCTACTCCCAGATAACTGGCGGGGGGGGGGGGGCATTGGGGGATACACATCAGAGGGGTGGAGGATGCATGAGGAGAGTGTGGGAGGAGTAATGGTGGTGATAAAAACAGAGGGAGGTAGGGTAGTAACAATATAGTGGGGTAGACTGACACGGCAAGAGGGAGGTGGGGGTACACCCCCCACCGCCTTGGTATGGGCCTGGATCCTCCCTCCTGCATGTTCAACACTGAGTTTTGATTGGTCAGAAGCCATGTACGTCACAGCAGGGGTGGAGCAAGCTGCCGTCAGATATTTGTGGAAATTGCACAATGGACATTCCTCGTCCATTTAAAAAAACTGGGAAAAATCGTCACTCGTCAAGCTTAGTACTTTAGGGGTAAGGATGCACAGAATCTCCACATGGACCTATTATCACACAAGGTCTTACTTTCCCACGAGTCTTTTTAATTATTCAAACCAATGTTTCCCCTTGGGCCAGTATTACCCCATGGACCTATTTTCCCACTCCGACCTACTCCTGAAGTGACCTACTGTATATTACCCAACCACCCACACACCAACCTAAATATATAACCACTTGCCCAGTGTAGTAAGTCCACCACCTGCATTGTCCTCTGGAAAACCACAAATCAACACATCCACCCAGTAAACACACCCACCCACCCACCCAACTCACCCACACCCACCCCCTCCACCTTGCATGCTCACCCATCTATCCCCACACCATCCACCAACTTATTCCACCCACCCAGGCTGAAAGCCAACCCACGCACCCACCCACAAAGACCGTCTACATACCCATTACATCCACCCCACTAACCTATCCTCACACTCACCCACCCACCTCCCCATGCCTGCTTTCCAACCCACATTAGCAATTCTGACCACTAACCAATTCAAACCATCAACCCCACCACAGCCCACCCACTCTGGCTGCCACACCTGTCCTACAACTAACCCACCCGATTACCTAGCTATAGCAGCAAGGTGAAGTGTAAAATTTAAATCACACTTGCACTAGAGAGAGAGAGAGAGAGAGAGAGAGAGAGAGACAGTAGTTATGGAAGAGATGAATAAACTGTAAACGAGAATCAATTGACGACCCTGTATAAACCTATGGATATAACCAAGTTAGCACTCAAACTTCTATGGTCATTGTCTAGTTTTAGCTGGGAAAAGATAATAGAGCTGTCCCGACAATGAAACGGGTAACGGTTTAAGAGTTAACATTCGTTGGCTCCTATGACTTGCTCTCAGCTATATATATCTTCCTAGTGTTCACGGAGAGGAAAAATGGAAGAGTTGTCCCTTCGAATGAGAGGAGTAGTGACTGCATTAACACTTTCTAGTCCTTTTGTTGACTCATTGCTTAATGAAATTGTTGGGCATTACAAAGAATAAAATGCTAGAATTTACCCAACCATGTACAGGCTATCAGGGAGTCAACAGGAAAAAAGACAGAGGGAAATTCTGTACTACTGTATATGTTACCAGTAAAGCGGATGTAATAGCTGAGGAATATGCAAGGAGAACTGCGTGGCAAAGTTTTAACTGTTTTATTCTTTATTTTACTTCTGCACTATACAAACGAATTTTTTGGTGCTTAGGAAAGAATGAAGGCTACTACTTACCCCTCTTCATGTCGTAAAGATCCTCGAGCAAAACTGTCTAAAGATAGCATGAATATAGTAAGAAATGCGTTGCCATGGTGAAGGTCATAATGTGTCAAAAAGAAGAAATAATAATCAGACATGACACCACAAACAATACTTAAAGTAGCAAAGAAAATGAGTTTTTAAAAACTGCAAAAGCAAGAGTAAGGACCGTAACACACCTTAACAACAAAGCTAAATGACATTTAGATATACCGGCAACATAAACCCGTCCCCAACTTTGTCGTCCGGGAAGCCATTTAAGTATACTAGCAACATAAACCCGTCCCCAACCATGTCGTCAGAGAAGCCACATTACCCAACAATTCCACTCACCCATCCATCTACCCACCGCGCAACCCACACCCCACCAACCCATCTACCCACCCACCCTTCCACTCCGCCCATCGTGCCCACCTGCCCATTCACCCTATCCACCCAATCACTCACAATGCCAACCTATTCACCCACCATTAGACCTTTTTTTTTTTTTTTTTTTTTTTTTTAACTAAATGCAGATCTCTCGTGTTGAAGATGCTGAGGAAGACTAAATAAAACTCGTCCAGTTCGAATAATGTATCCTTTGCTGTATGAAAATCGTTTGGAGGCAAGACAGAGATAAGATAAAAGTAAAGAGTTCCTTATAGTGAAGAGGTTAACCACTTCGATATGTGATACCTTTGTAGCTCTTACGTTTCAGAAAGAAAATCATTCAGTTAAGGAGAAATCCTTGATAGTGAAGGGGTTAATCAAAACGTTATTTACTTCCTCTATTTCAAAAACTCACCCTAAAGCCGATTGGACTCATATGCTTTTGGGATAGCACGGATAAAATAAAGGTAAGACACGCTCGAAAAGAGTATTTTTAAGAATTTCAAGTGCAGAAACGTCTGACCTAAAATAATCACTGGACACAATGGTAGTGATTGAACATTAAAAAAGGGGAAAAAAATCTTGCCGAAGATAAACATTGAATATCCTGGTAGTTAGTGCACATCGAAACTGAAATGCACAAACATCTACTCAGAGCCAAAAATAAGCCAACCTCGCAGCAAATATGGTAACGAAATTAAAATCCACACACGTTGGCTGTGACTGTACAATGCAGTTAGTTCTGCGCCCAACCAGCCTGAACCATTAACTCCAGGCATCAAGGAAAGTCATGGTGGAGTAACTGAATAAAAGAATTAGACCCGAGGAAAAAACTGGGGCAAATTATGAGATAATGTGGGCGATTCAACCAGAACCAGCAACCCGGCTTTTGAAGAACGTAACTGTTTTAAGCGACTTAAACAACAGTAATATAATTTTCATATTTCTTTCTTTTCCCTCTCGCGCTTATTCTCACACCACCCAAGCATTAATACAGAACTTTAGTTAAAGCTGATGGTTCCTGTTCGGGTAATGGAAGTCTAGGAGGCAGGGGCTTTTGTGGCTGCCAGAATTCCGAGTACCTGCAGGCCTGATGGTTCCCCGTTGTGTGATTTGGTTGGAGCAGTTTCTTCTGTAATGGTTCAACGCACGCACCAGTTACCACTTACAAAACAAGTAAAGGATAAAAGAAAAGAAAGGGGGAGGGGGATCAAGAGCCTGTAATTTTTAAATTCGTGGAAATGTTACGTCAAAAAAAAAAAAAAAAAAAAAAAAAGGCAGGAGGAAACACTGACTTCGACAAACAAAGAAGTTCGAAGCTGACCTCTTGTGGTGGAGTGAAGAGACATTGAAGGTGTTTCCTTGTCAAGTAGAGTTACATATACCTTTTTGATGAAAACAGTTTTTAACACAACCTTTCACCCCTTCCATCTGATTATGTACTTTCTGTTTTGTTATTGCTACCACTAGGTGATGTAATTCAAGTTGAGAAAGACCTTGCCTACTGATGGGGTTAATGAAGGCTATATCTAATTCCTCCAGTTCCAAAAGTCTGAGTTAAGTTCATAAACTTGTTCTGAGATAGCAATAATAAACTACAAAAATTAGAATCGTACTACAGGACAAAACGAGTTAAATTTACTGTGACAACCAGACAGCGATAACCAAGGACCAACGCAGTTAGATATTGCCAGAAATCATTATTGTTTTGCCAGTTTTTTCCACATTATTGCTAACTTTGCTTGTGAAGTGATCGGTGACTGTGGGAGTTATGGTTAACATTATAAGCAAATGATTTCGTACAAAGTTTAAACTCGAGAAAGTTTCCGCATACGGACTCAACCATACTCCTTCCGCTTCGTTAAAGTTCACAGAGCTGAGTTAAGGTAGAGTACATGCGAAGTCCTTTATTCAAGGCCAAATTATTAATCGTAGTAGCTTTCAGTAATTTTATTCCTTACATTTTAAGACGACGAAGGCGATCATTTTTCTTGAGCGAGGTAAAATAGTCTGACGTCAGGAATTCGCAGCTAGATGATTAAGTGATACAAATTATTTTGCCCCAATTCTCGAAGGATTGTGAGGGTTACTTGGATCTCTCTTGCCAGTACATGCTACATATATTGGTGTATTAATAGTCTTTTGAATATTTGCAATAGACGTCCATATCGGTGATGGAGAGGACGTATTCAGTTCGAGGCACCAATATGATATTCAATACCCAACTTATCCCCCGACAGGATGATAATGGACTACAGGGTAAAGGCAATGTTGGCTTGCACTCCACTGGGTTCACGTCTACGTGAGCCTGCAGTTGCAACTACTCTTCTGCTACTACTACTACTACTACTACTACTACTACCACTACTACTACTACTACTACTACTACTACTATTACTATTGTTGCTACTCCGACTTCTACTTCTACTTCTGTTACTACTACTACTACTACTCTGCTTCTACTGTACACTGAAACGTTGTGCGAGGGAACTGTTTATCCCAGAACCATGTCCTGAGGATACTGATATCAACTAGATTTTTTTTTTTTTAGTATATTAAAGTGTCAGATATTGCACCAGTATATACCACTTGCAATTGATTTTGTGTCATACTTTTTTCTGTAAATAAAGTTTGCAGTTTCACATTATGTTATATTTAGTACAATGTTCATATGTATATTTTTTATTATGACTTCTGGCTTTTACCTGCGACAAAGTCGACAGGTCTATAAATGTTACACCTGGGGAATATTTTTTCTTCTTATTCAAAGAAATTTCGAATATCTGCTCTTGTAGTGCATTGAGCGATTTTGTAATGCAATACAAAGTCGGTTATCTTCGAATTGTGTGCTGATATAACATGTCAGTTGTTGTGCCAGCAAATGCAACCCATCAGCTGACTACTAGGCACCTTTCAGCTTCGGCCATAAGGAGGCATTTTAGCGACTTATGAAATACAAAGGTGCTCAGCTTGAAAGTTTGAATCGATTTGACTTGTCAGCTGCTGCATCAGCTGAAGCAACAGCTGATTACGTAGTAATTTTTAGCTTTGGCCGTAAGGAGGCATTTCAGTGACTTATGAAATACAAAGTTGTTCTGTTTGAAAATTTGAGTTGATTCGGTATATTATAAAACAATGTTACATATCCAATGATTTTCAAAGTATGGAACTTTTAATAAGTGACTACAATTGTTTTGTTCCAGTTCAGTAAAGATACCGGTAGTCTCTTTTTCTTTAACATTGTGTTCATACACCTGCTGCACTTGGAGGAAAAATATTGATTCAGATAGAAATTTGACATCCCCAGGTTATGATTTAATGCCTCTAAAAGAAAGTGTCATAACTAGTGATAAACTTATTAATTTGGATTTTGTGGATGAGAATGATGACTGTGCTGGTGTAGGGGTCCCATTCTCCGTGCCTTGGCCAGCACAATGGGCAGGCCTGAAGGAGGTATGGAAAAAAAAAACAAAAAAACTTACAGTTGAAAATATGAAGTAATTTTATAAAAGAATGTTATACCTATTATTAACCGGCCCCTCCCCGAAGGGGTTTGGGGACGGGTATTGTTTTCACTCGGTTTGTCTGTTTCTTTGTTCGTCTGACTGTCTGTCTGTCCGTTAACAACTTTTCGTGAAAACTGCAAGTGCGATTTTTACTAAATTTTCAGGGATGATGGGCTATGCTCCTCTGATCACCTGATTAAATTTTGGGCCAAATTGGACCAAGGGAAAGGCTGTAGCACCCCCCCAAAAAAAAAAAAACAAACATTTTTTCACCATAACTCCTTTCCATCTATCTATCTATTTATTGCCAGACGCCTCAATCCCGTTTGGGGGGGTGGCCACAAACAAATCGCCTCCAAGTCGCCCTGTCCCCCGCCATTTCACTGCCCTGCTCCCAACTCATACCGCCTTCTCTCATATACCTCTCCACCCCATCCCTCCATCTCATCCTCGGCCTCCCCCTCCCTCTTCCCCCCTCCACCTCACTCACATACACTCTCTTCATCAGTCTTTCACCCTCCATCCGCTCCACATGGCCAAACCACCTCAATGTGTTCCTCATAACGCTTCCTATCACATCCACATCCACACCACAACGCTCCTTCATATCCTCATTCGTCAGCCTGTCTCTCCATGTGACTCCACAGGCTCCTCTTAAATAACTCATTTCCACTGCTCTCACTCTTGACTTCCAACAACGTCCAAGCTTCACTTCCATACGTTAGAGTTAGTATCACAATACTGTCATGTAGTAACTTTTTCACTTCCATGCTCACTTCCCTGTTTCTTATCACTGCTTTCAAAGAACCAGCAACCTTTCCTTCCTGCTGTACCCTTTCAAGCACTGCACCCTCCAAACCTCCATCCTTACTCCTCACACTACCCAAGTACTTAAACGTACCCACATTTTCCAATTCCTCACCATCCAACCTCGCTGTACATTCACTGATTTCACCTCTCTCAAAGACCATCACTTTACTCTTCCCTACATTCACCTTTAGATTCCGTTTCTTACACACTCTCCCAAACTCATTCACCAAGCCTTGCAGCTCCCCTTCGTCTTCACTCAACAACACAGTATCATCTGCAAACAACAGTACAGGGAGTTTCCAAACACTATCCTCTCTCACCAAGGCCACTCCAACATCAACTACCCTACCCTGTACCTCTTTTATTACCCCATCCATGTACAGATTGAACAACCATGGAGACATGACACATCCCTGTTTCAACCCAACTTTCAAAGAGAAAAATTCACTTAGTTCACCATCCACACGCACTGCAGCCTTCGCACCATCGTACATACTCTTCACAGCATTCAACAACATCCTATCTACTCCATATATTCTTAACACTTTCCACAATCCTTGTCTATCCACCCTGTCATATCCTTTCTCTAAATCCATGAAAGCCACATACAACTTCTTTCCCTTCTCTAGAAACTTTTCCACTAAAGATCTAAAAAAGAATATCTGATCTACACAACCTCTTCCCTTCCTAAAGCCTCCCTGTTCTTCTCCAACTAATTTCTCTGTTCTTTCTCTAACTCTGTCAATAAGTATCCTACCATACACTTTTCCTATTATACTAAGAAGACAAATGCCCCTATGATTACCACACACTTCTTTTTCCCCTTTTCTTTGTACAAGGGAATAATTATACCTGACTTCCAATCCTCCGGGACTCTACCTTCCTCCCAGGCCAATCTGCACATCTTCCACATCCATTCTACTACTATCTCTCCCCCATGCTTCAGCATTTCACCACACACTCCATCAATTCCTGGGGCTTTCCCCAATTTAACTTTCTTCATTGCTTCCACAACTTCTATCCTACTGATTTCTTCCTGTCTTCTTACCTCCCTCCTTCTCCCAGCCATTCCCCAGCCACTTATACTCGCATTACTTCCATCCTCTATGTTGAACAATTCCTTAAAGTGTTCTCTCCATCTGCTCACTTTTTCTCCCTTCTCCACTAGTAATCTATCATTTTTATCTTTCACTCCCCTGCTAACTTCACTTCCACCCTGTCTTACTCTTTTCACCTCTTTCCAGAACATTTTCTTACAGTCCCTCCACTTTACACTCAAATTCATTCCAAATTCCTCATCCACTCTCTTACTCTCTCTTACTAATCTTTTTACCTCTCTCTTTCTTTCTACATATAACTCTTCCTCTCTCTTCCGCCTCTCAACTTCTTCCACGCCCCTATTTCTCATCCATTCATTGTATTCATTCTTCTTTTGTGCCACAGCCTGTCTCACCTCTTCAGGCTACCACGCTGTTCCTTGCACCCCCCTCCGTCTTCTCTTCCTTCCACACACCACATCACATGCTGCACATATTTCTTCTATAAATATCCTAAACACACCTTCCACGTCTCCCATCTGCTCCAATTCATATTTGCCCAGTCGTTCCTCCACTTCTCTCTTATACTCTGCCTTTTTCTCATCCTCTTGTAACATTTCCACTCTCTTTGCAACTACTCCTCCCTCACGTCTTTCCCTTCTTCTATTCCTTCATCTTACTTGAATCCTAATTCTGGCCACCACCAAGTAGTGGTCAGAAAGTCCACTCCCCCAACCTGTATAAGCTCTTGCATCCATTACACATCTTCACATCCTTTCATCCACACACACATAATCAATCATTGCCTTCCTTTCATTCAGTTCACCACCCACCCTTCTCATCACTCGCCATGTATACCTGTGGATCATTTTATGCCTGAAGAGGGTATTGGCTATCACCAACCCCCTCCCAGCACAAATGTCCACTAACACACTCCCATTCTCATCTATCTCAGCAGGCACACCCCACTCACCAACTATTCCATCCACCTTCACATTCCCAACTTTACCATTCATATCACCGATCAAAAACACTCTCTCATTCCTTCCAAACTTTTCCATACACACTTCTACATTTGTCCAGAACTCTTCTCTTACTCTTCTAGCACGATCTTGCGTTGGCGCATACACACACACACACAATCACCTACATTTGTATTCCAACTTTCAACTTTACCCACACAATCCTTGACCCAACTGATCCATCCATGTCTTATGCTCTTCTTCCAAATTTTACTCACAACTATACATACTTTTTTCTTTGCCCTCTCATTCTCACTACTCCTGCACATATACCCCATCCATACTCCAATTCTCTCACACTTTCTCCTCTCCATTTTGTTTCAGTTATTCCACATACATCCACTTTCGCACCCTCAAGCACCTGGACAATCTCTCTTTCTTTCACCTCATCATTCGCTCCTCTTACATTCCATGTACCCATTACCAAGTCCTTTGTCCGGTCGTGGTCGTTATCGTTTGGTCAGTCCTTGTCTGAGGCTTCTTGTTTGTTTTTTTAGTTAGTTGTTTTCCGGGGAGGGGCACTAACCCTCCGCCAACCCTTTTAGTCGCCCTTTACGACAAGCAGGGATACTGGGGGAGTATTCTTGAAAACCCCCCCTACCCCCAGGGTGCATGTTTCAATCTGCATCCTATTACTCGCCTCATTAGATAAGTTGGGTCACTCCCTGTTGGCAGTAGGGGGGTCAATGTTAGGTGAGGCTAGCCTAAAATTTCAGATTTTTTTTTAATAACAGAGGAAGGAAAAATAAATGAATAAGAAGCTAATCCATACACCAGATTACTGGTGTCCTCTGTTCATAAAATATCTGTAACAGTTAACACTGAAAAGCTGTAGGTTGAAGTTTGGAGGGAAACAACTCTGGGGAAGCGAGTTCCAGAGAGATGCAGTACGGGGAATGAACGAATTCTGATAGGCAAAAGTTCTGCAAACATTCCAGTCGTGAGCACTACCAGATGCCCGCGTAGCATGAGGGAAGGCTTGGAGAGGTGGTACAATGGACGCAACTTCCTCTGAGCATTTGCAATAAAAATATCTGTAAAATAATGCAAGGGAGGCAACATTCCTTCTTATTTGTAGGTGAGGTAGTTTATTAATAATAGCAGGGTTATTAATAATTCTAACAGGTTTGTTCTGAAATTTGTCTAGTTGCTTTAATGCAACCTCTCCACATCCATTCCACAAGGGTGAACAGTATTCAAGCTGAGAGCACACATGACTCTTGTAAATTATAGCTAACTGCTCGTCAATGAAGAAGTTATGGACTCTGTATAATAATCCAAGTTTCATTGAGGCGGTTTTAGCAAGTGATCTGACATGAGAGGTCCAGCTGAGGGCATTGTTAAGTGAGATGCCAAGAATTTCAATACTTTTGGAGATGGGAATATTTGTAGCATTGAAGGTAATATACTAATCTGGCAATACCTGTCTAGACAAGGTTGTTTTGTCCCCATTCACTGATCGTAGGTAAGTCTTGATTTATGGAAATGGCTCTACAGGGTTGAGAGTTAGAGATATCAGACTTTGTAAACGGGTGTCTGAGTGTGATTGAACTATGAAGTGTTGAGTCATCGGCATATGAATGGTTGGGATTGTGAGTGACAGATTAGAGATCATTAATATGAACTAGGAACAGGGTTGGCGCCAGAACTGATCCCTGCGGCACGCCGGTGGTAATTGAGCAGAAATTGGAATATACATCATCTACTTTTCCTCTTATTTTTCTGTTCCTGAGATATGAGGAAATGAAAGGAACAAAAGACTTTAGTCTATCGCAAGGGAGTTTGGACAACAGGGATCGGTGACATACTCTGTCGAAAGCTTTAGAAATGTCAAGGACTACTGCATGAGTTTCTTCATGTAGGTTGATTGATTGATGGATTGTATGAGTCAGGAGACTGAGTATGGCAATGGTGGATCTTTCTTGGTGAAAACCACATTGTCTGTCACTAATTAAGTTGTTGGATTCAAATGTTTAACTATGTGCTTATTAATTACAGTTTCAAATACCTTACCAAGAGAAGATGTGACAGCAATTGATCTGTAATTAGAGGGGTCAGAGGAACTTCCTTTCTTCGGAATTTGGTGGATATTGGCTTCTTTCCATGAATTAGGTGATGAAGAAGTACTTATGCATAGTCTGAATAATTTAGCAAGAACAGAGGCAAGTTCTGGGGAACACTTTTTCAAAACAATTGGAGGAATTCCATCTTGGCCTGGAGCTTTATAGGTAGGTAAAGTGTGTAGGACGGATTTTACTTATCTTGTCTGAATTTTAAGTAGAACAATTTCGGGAGAGTCAGGCTTGAGTACTGGGACGTTCTGGCTGGCTTCGTCTATGGTAGATTCTGGCAAATGTACTGGCAAAGATATCAGCTTTCCAACGTGGGTCATTTGTAATGTTGCCATCTGAAGATTTTAGTGGGGGAATGGATAATGATTTGTTAAAGTTATTATGGAACTAATTGAGAGTTGACCAGAATATTCTATTGTCATTAGAGTTGTTAAGTAGTTTTGGTGCTTGATTTTGAAGAAAGTTTGATTTAGCAAGATTTATTACAGCTGTTGCATGGTTTCTAGCAATTTTAAAATGAGAGAGTGATTCAAATGTTTTTTATTTTAAGTAAGAGTTATATGCTAATGACTTTTGGGCTGTTGCTCTGGCACAGTTGCTATCAAATCATTTTGGAGAGTTCAATCTTTTACTGAACTGTTGACTTCGTATAAATAAATCCATACCAGCTAGTAGTAAGTCGCAAATGTGCGACTGGGTAGAATTGTCATCACTAGAGAAGAAAGACTGCCATGGAATGTCAGCAAGATCATTTCTAAGTCCATCCCAGTTTGCCTTTTCAAAGTTCCATCAGGTCACCCTGACAGGTTCAGAACGGGGAGGTTTGGGGGAGCTAACTAATGAGGCTTTGATCAGATTGTGGTCAGAGGATCCAGGTGGAAACAATACCCTTATCCTGTATTGATCTGGATTATTTGTCAGGAACAGATCCAAAAGATGGGCATCATGGTCAGGATTATCTGGTTTTCTGATTGGTTACTTTACCAGATGCGTGAGATTAAATGAATCTGTAAATAGCTCGCACTCTAGACCAGCATCATCAGTCCTGGCAGAATGCAATAACCATTCAACATTATGTATGTTAAAATCACCCATAATCGTAATTTCGGTGCTAAGGGCAAGATTAAGGTTACTCAACTGTGTGGATGTGGAATCAAATACACTGGGTTACGGAGAAACATCGGGGGAGCGATAGACTACACAGATATATTTGGTTATATTTTGTCAATTTAGTTTAAAATGAGTAATCAAAACTGGATGAAGTGAAGTTTAAAATGCTGTCAACTGGATATTGAGATCTGATATAACAGCAGGTGCCGCCCTTGTTACGGAAGTTTGTGGGGAGATGGTAACCGGGAAAACGAAATGGAGATATTTCAGTTGGGGTGAGATTTGTGGTTCTGTGAGGAAAAGGGCCAGAGGGGATATGGACTGTAGGAAAAATTAACTGAATTTAAATTCGTACTAAGGCCACAAGTATTGGTGAAGAATAAGGCAGCACTTTCACTTCTCTGCTGACGAGCATGACCGGAAATTGCACTAGTCGCTGCTGGCACAGTCGCTTGATGGCGACCGGGAGGACCCTGTGCCGCCAGCCCTACCCTGCCGGTGGTGGCAATCCAAGGTACCACCTCTTTTGAGACTAAAATTGCAGCGACCATTGCTAGAGAGAGTGGGAATAGAAGGTGTGGTATCTTATGTGCATGTAGTGTGGTGTAGAAAGTTGAAGGAAGAGGTATTAAGAGAGTATGCTGGCCTACTCTCTGTAAATGAAAGCACTAAAAATGTTCAGGAAAGGAGGATGGTCAGGATCAAGTCCTGAGAGCTGGTGAAACAGGACCTGCAGCTCTCCCTATCTCAAGCGTGCCATCCATCTCGGAACGATGAAAATAAAATCGTCAGTTTTCACCCGATTTACTCTAAATTTGATATGTGACATCTCTGATTAGATATCGTGTCGTGTTTATGTCAGCACTAAAATGACTGCATGGGACGGGTTAGGTGTGTCTTGGTGCTGCTTCTTGGTTTTAATATTATTGATTAATTGATTTTGTCCACGTGTACTTCAGTACTGATTTATGGGAAGTTGCAGCTTTAAATAACTATCTCGAATCTTTCATCAGACTGAATCAGTTCCTTGATAGGTTGCACAATGATGCCATGTATTTAACTAGTAATTTTAATGCTGACCCATTTTATGATGAGCTTCAAGCATTCTTTCTGAGTTTATGAAGACAGATTATTAAAATGTTTTGATGTGCATAATCTAGATGACATTACTTATATGTTCATTGGATATGGCAGCTGTGTTTCTAAATTATTTGATCATACTTTGGGTAAAGAACATAAAAGCATGACGATAGAAATCATTAACATACTATAAAATATTACTGGTTCTGATTATTTGTCACTGGAAATCACACTTAGTTTTACTGAAAGTTTAACTGTAATCCAGCCTTTCACATCGTGTTTTGATATGACACAGCTCTATACCAAGGGAGACAAGTTTTAGGATAACGGAATGAATGATACCATTCACTCATTTGATGGTGACTTGAAAGAGATTTACTCGTTATCTACACTTGAACATGACTGTTATAAATTAGGTTGGCGAGACCAAAGGCATCTTTAAAGATTGATGAGTTTAACGAAGAAACACAAATAGCATTCAGTTCTCAAGACAGAAACTTATGAGGAGTTGCATTACGAAGAATCAGTTTGATGTAATTTTAGGTGGAACCGATGAGCTAAGGACAAGCATAGAGTTGTCAGACAAGTATCTTACCTGAATAAGACATGGTAGTTTACCAGGCAAGGTCCTGCACGAGGGGATACTGAGCAACAGGAGTTCAAGTGAGTTTTCAGTGGGTAAACGAGTAAATACAAATATCATTAAGAAATTTATCGGCCTATAGAGAAAAGAAAGATAATCAAATATTTTTTGTAAGGGCATTGTAAGAGTCTAGTCTCAGAGTATGAAAATGTGTTTGAAAATACCCATTATAACGCTAGCCTTCATGCTGGTCTAGGCCAAGGCCAGATTAATTCATTATTTTTACGGAATGGTTCAGAATACTTTTATCTGACCTTGCCCGTTTTTGCAATACTCTATTGTTACCTCCCTGAGCTTTTACTGAAGAGATCTGGCATCCTCGTGTTGAATGTTACTAAAGCGAATGTGGCAATATTATCTGTTTTTCGACCAGTCATACGATCATCATGCCTGATACAGATTTTCAGGTTATTTAATTTTCCGAGAAGGTGTTTTTACCCATTAGACAATTAGATTTTATATGTGGTTCATGTATCACTATTGATTGTCTCACCTTGAATGACATTATGAAGAAATACTGCAAATACAACATATCAGACCTAGTAACTTTCTTCTATATTAGTTACGCGTTTCACAAAGTACATAACTTTATGAAAAAATTTTAACAGCTATATTCCTGTACTATTTTTTTCTGCATTACCGTACTTATGAACCAGCCAAGTGATATTACATGGCAAAATTCTTTTAGTCATTACTCTGTTATAGGAAAATGTGTAATTCAAGGGAGTATTCTGTTGCCTTTTCAATTTACCATTTAGAATGACCGTATTCAGTTATTAATGAGCTATAAAACATTGATCTCGGATGCTGTAATGAAGAGATAGATGCCTAGTTGTTGTATAATTCTTGAAACTAATTATTTATCGAGAAAATGCGAATATACAGATTGTTACAACACTGTCAGTTTGAATACAGTGTTTAAACAAAAACAAAAAACAACCACAGAGCACAAACCTCCGCCGGCGCCTATACCAGACAACTCAGATCACCACCAAAATTTATTCAAATCTTCCTTAGTTCATGGCCCAGATATCAAGAAAATTTCACTGAAATTCATCAATAACTTTTTTTATATATCTTGTGGACAAACAATAATAATGCAGTCTGAACTGGAACTCGAACTCAGATCAGCACCAAATTTTATAAGCTTTTTCTTATCTCATAACTCACTTATTCATGTATTTCATTCCAGTCAGTCGATAAGTTTTTTTTATATATCTTGTTGACAAACAAACAAACAAACAAAAAAACAGAGACAAACATGGGTGAATAAATAACCACCTTCAGCATCTCTGACAGAAATAATAATGACTACCATTAATAACTTTGAATGCTAGGCATGTTATATGAAAAGGTTTTATGAATATGAGTGAGGAAAGGAGTGTTGTGGTGTGGATGTGGATGTGATGGGAAGCGTTAGGAGAAACACACTAAGGTGGTTTGGGCACGTGGAGAGGATGGAGAGTGGGAGACTGACGAGGAGAGTGTATGTGAGTGCGGTGGAGGGAGGGAGAGGGAGGGGGAGGCCAAGGATGAGTTGGAGGGATGGAGTGGAGACGTATATGAGAGAGGAGGGTATGAGCTGGGAGCAGGGTTTTAAATGGCGGGGGACAGAGCGACATGAAAGCGCTTTTTTTTGTGGCCACCCCTTACGGGATTAAGACGTCTGGCAGTAGACTGATAGATAGATAGCATGTTTTATGATAGCTAGTTTGTCTGTTTTCAGTATCCCACGGATGATGATGCAGAATATAGTAAATTCCCTACTGACTTTTCACCAACTCTACAGTTATCCTCTGGAAACTTTCTTGCCATCTTAACACTCTGAGGGTTCGCAAACCCCAGTTTGAGAACGTCTGGACTCTTCAGGTAGCAAGAATAAAACGACAAACACGGCAGTCGGGTTAAAGGGGTTCATAAAGTAAAAGATAAAACTAAAATTTGTGTGTAACTTGGATACGTCGATGAATTAGCGGCAATGTGACAGCGAGACATTCCAATAATATTCTCGCAGCCCCGCACACTATCTGACGCTACTAACTGCTAAGAGTAAGCACTGGCAGAGTAAATATATTTTATGTAGGAGGTGATACGGGCCAGTTCAGCAAAAAGACTGTCATTATAATTATTTAGGACGGTGAATTGCTGTTGTTTCTCGCGGTGCTGGGGGACGGTGACCACAACAGTTCCGCGTTGTCACTCTTAATGGGCACTGGAGAGAAACGCCATCAGTGGTGATCCTGAGCTGATCAGGCGATTCCACCGCCCTGATATACAAGTGTCCCTCAACCCTCTCCCTATCCCTGTCCTTTTCCTCTTCCTCTGTGTCCCATCCTTGCTTCTGTCACTTATTCTTCCTCTACCCTTTCAACATTCCTTAGTCCTCTACTTTCACCTCTCTCACCCTTTCCTTTGTCTCCTGCCCTTTATTTTCTCCCTACCCATTCCTGCCGCTCACAGCTCTCTTGTCCCCCTAAACAGTCCTCACCCTTTATCCCCTTACGCAGTCTCCCAACCCCCTCATTGCTTCTCTTAGTCCCTCACCCCTTCCATGCCCCCCCAACCAGGTCTCCACCTCTCTCTCTCTCTCTCTCTCTCTCTCTCTCTCTCTCTCTCTCTCTCTCTCTCTCTCTCTCTTTCCCTCTTTTTCCTTTCGTTCATTCCTTTCACTTTTATCAAGTTCCGTCTTTGTCTCTTCAAGATCATGACGTTCTTTATATTTTATTCTTGCTATATCCTTACGATTTACTTTACCCTAGATTAAACTTTTCCATCTGACGGTATTAGGTGTAGCCTCTATCAACCCCTTCACTACAAGGTGTCCTACAGTAGCAGCAGCCGTAATGAACCGACAGTTTATCCAGAAAGTAAATACTAAACCTCACGTCCTCGGTCTGAATGGATACTTCTTCCCCCTAACACACACACACACACCCACACACACACACACACACACACACACACACACACACACACACACACACACACACACACATAACTATTGGTCACAGGTATTAAGCAACACCTGTCTAGTGATCAAGCTAGATAAACATAGTGTATACACCTGCTCTGCCTCACTGACGTAAAAACGAATTATATATATTTCGTAACCTACATTTTCCACGAAGGTGTGTGAATCAGTTTTTATGTGTGGAATTACGTGCTCAGATAATTAGACATGCATGTGGTGGTGTGGTGGGAAATTACACCTATTGCTGTGACGACCACCATTTGTGTGTGTCGCTGGGACTGTCTGTCTGTATGTTCATCTATGTATCGAACTATCACTGTCCATCCATCCATCTATGTCAGTCTGTTAATTTGTTCATTTATAATATCACATTTTAGGTGCGCGTTAATATAGGTTTTGCCATTATTCTTCATAACATTAAGAGGGTCGTTGCAAACTAACATTACCTTCGTTACATTAGCATATTGACATATTTCTTAATTATATACTCGGAAGCTTCAGGACCTATCTTCAAGCGTACGAGTCATACCTTATCAGAATTTTTGTATAATCATATTAATGTCAAATAACTGTATTTTACGTTAAAAATAACACTCATATCAACTATAATAAAGTGCAAGGCAGTTTTAGAAGGAACAGAAAATTTCAATTATGAAATGTCAACAATGGCGATGCTGCGTGGGAAGCTAGTTCATCTAGGCTCTATTCACGCAAGGATACCTCATACCTTTCAGTATTTTATTTAAGAACTTTCAATTTATTCTATATTTTTTTTCCAATTTTCCTGTTTGACTTTATAGTTTTGAGAATGGGAGGAGCAAGATTCTGGAACATCACCAATAAAGATGTTTGTTTTCACGCTGTTCTTTCTCATCATAAAGTAACTGCTGTAATAAAATTTATTCCCATTACCTGGCCTAGTATGCCACTACAGCGCATACTGTAATCAGTTTCTACTATCCTACCATGAAGCAACATCTCATGTCAGTAAGCACCCCATCCAGGCAAAAGGCTATGTGTGGCAGAACATTACTGACGAGTAGACTGTCCTGCCTATTAGTTACTGCATTCTCACTAATCGTCATCATGGCCATAACTGCCTGTTAACATGGGTCTTACTGATTGTTGGGACTATGTTAATATTTTGTAGACTCTTGCATGTTTCCCCGGCATCATTATTATTTTCCATAAATATACAATATATTATAATTTAGCAGTACAGGTTTTAAACCTTTTTCGGGTCACGCCCTCCTTTGCCTTGGTTCATATATTTATGCCCCCTCCCTTAAATTTTGATAAAATATCCACGCACCCCCCCCCCCTCACTTTCTACCTCATTTGACCCTGACTGATTATTCCAGATTTTTTTTTTTTATGAGGTTCAAGTGGATATTCATGATGAGTCGCCAAGACAGAGCTGCAAGAAAGTGTGGTAAGCATATGAGGAAACGGGCACAGGTGTCCACTGTGTATACCTGCCGGCAATCAAAGAACAGATGTTGCTGAATCACTGTGGCGAAATCAGTAATAAGATTACAGTCGTGTGTGTGTGTGTGTGTGTGTGTGTGTGTGTGTGTGTGTGTGTGTGTGTGTGTGTGTGTGTGTGTGTGTGTGTGTGTGTGTGTGTGTGTGGCCGAGGGGGTTGGGAAATAGCAGATTAGCACACTGAGTCAAATGACGTGAACAATTCTTACAGTCCACTCTGTAAAACCTTTTTATTGAAAGTGTTAGTGACGGCCGTATGTAACCCAGCCGGAACGAAACTCTGTCCGAAATCAAAGGTAAGTGATTAAGAGTCGCGTTATGGAATAGAAGAGGTATCCTGAAAAGTTTATGAGAGAGAGAGAGAGAGAGAGAGGTGAGGGTGTGTAGCTGCCACAAAGATGGACTGAAAATCATTATCATACAGTAATCATCATCACCATCATGTTGATCATCTTGCCACATGGGGATGGGGTGAGGATAGGCTTTATAACAGATTGACGGGAGGAGTAACAAGTGGGAGTTCCTTATTCTGATTATCCCTCCCTTCCTGCCAAATGAACCCATCCCTATGATGATAAATTTTTAGCATGTTCATACTGCTACCAACCAATTTCATTCGCGTTAGGAAGGACTTTTTGAGGCGGAGAGGTGAGTTTATTTTTATGTGTCTGGCTCTGGGCATAGGCTTCACAACCCGTTCTCAAGGCCCAGTAGTCCTCCTACATTCCATACACCTCCACATGTCACCACTTCGGCACTAACACCGTCCGTTTATATAGAGTACAAGCTAAGGCTGTCTCATGCAGGACTGGTGTTCTGGTATTAGCGGGGTATTTTTATGGCAAGTCGGCGGGCCCTCTGGCAGATCAGTAAAGCCTGCTTTAAAGAAATTCAGATCCTTAAACTGTTCCCTGCCCCAGCCGAGATACAAACCTGAGTCTATTAGGATTACAGGCCGCCTCTTTACCAATTCAGCCAGACCGCCTTGTCATGGGGTTTTTAAAATATCACGGGTTTTTTAAAATAAATGCTAAATATTATTATTTAATTGATAATAATATTCAATAATATTGAAGAGCAGGGACAATGATTGTCTTACTAAATCAAACAACGATTACTTTATGCTGACTTCTTCGCACGATTCTCTAAGAACGAGAAATTATAAACTTCCTCAACAGTACACAGCAGAAACTAATTACTCAATTGCTGTTTCTTAGTACTGTTAGCCTCTGGAGAAGGTTACTTCACCCCTGACAAGAAATAACTAATAATAATAATAATATCAGGCTCTTGCTGGTGCTTAACTCCTAGGAGGCAAAACGGATTTTAAGTTTAGCCCGTGCCGTCCCGAGGACGTACTTCCACGTCCTCACGTTTTGTCACAGCCAGTCCCAAGGACGTACTTCAACGTCCTGCAATTGCAAGGTTCATAATTTCCACAATTTTCAAAATTCGCGGGAGATTTTCGTTTCGCCTGGGTACCCAAGCCTCCCCTACCTGCCGCCAGGCGGGCAGCGTCCTAGACCCCGCGTGACCCACGCTCGCCCTTGTCTCGGTCACTCACCTGCCAGCAGTGACCCAGGTCAGACATGGCGCGGAAAGGTCTCTCAGATGAGCAAATTGCATCCGTCCTGGAAGCCTTCACTGGAGACAGTGATTCTCCACTCGATGATGATGTGGTGGATCGCGATTACGTCCAGCCAGAGGAAGAAATAAGTAGCAGTGATGAGGAGGTCCCTTCGCCCCGAAAAACGCGGTATGTGACATACCGTAAGGCAAGGGCAGGCCAGCCTGCTCCCCAACCACGTGCACAGCTATCTCTCCATCACGATTCTGATCAGGACGAGGATGAGGACGATGAGGATGACGGAGGCCTAGGACGTGATATCGCCGAGTGGTTGGGAAAGGAAAAAATATCACCACGTGGATCAGAAGGTGGGGCGAGACGACACCTAAGGTATGGTTCAAGTACTTTGTCTGGGGAAGTAGCAAGTGGTGTGGTGGGATTGTTGGGAGAAAGGGAAAGTGTTGTGGCGGCAGCGCGGGGTGAAAGTGAGAGTGGTGTGGGGGTAGTGCGGGGTGAAGGGGCCAGTGGTGTGAGGGAGGCAGCACGAGCACGTGGTGCTCGTAGGCCTAGGGGAGAGGAGGTTGAGTCACTCCCCAGCACTTCTTTCGCCCCTGAATATTCACAAACTTCCTCCCCACAGCCCCAGGATGTGGGGAAAGGAAAGAAAGGGAAGGGAAAGGGCAAAGGAAAAGGGAGAGGGAAGAGAAGTGCGAGTGATGAGAGGCGCCGCTCTCCACCTCCCTAACCTCCCCCACCACCCTCACCTCCCCACCCTGACGAAGGGGACGATGGTGACGTGGCTGGAGACGGTGGTGTCACGTGGAACTGGGAGGATGGGAGTAATTTTACTCCCATCATTCACCAGTTCACTGAGGAGTGGCGGTCAGGTTGCACGGCTCCAGGTGTAAATGCTGGGTCGTCACGTTTAGATTTTTTCAACTTGTTTTTTGATGAGGCGTTTGTTGGGCGCATAGTAGAACAGACAAATATATTTTCACAATCCCAGCGCCTTGAAAGTGAACGCCTAGGAACCACAAGCAAGCATGCAGAACAGTATGACTTTCCCGTGACTATATCAGAGATGTTCCTATTTTTTGCCCTGGTAATCTTGATGGGTGTGGTGAGGAAAAATCAAATTCCTGCCTACTGGACAACGGACCCAATCATCCTAACACCTTTCTTTGGAAAGGTGATGGGTCGTAATAGATTTCAGTTTATTCTCGGCCGCCTCCACTTTTTTGATGCAGATGATCCAGCCAATGCAAATAACACCAATAAAATGAGGAGAATTAGGCTGGTATTTGATCATTTACGGGAAATGTTCCGCTCCTCATTTTATCCCTACAGAGACCTCGTCATAGACGAGAGTCTTGTGTTGTGGAGAGGCAATATTTCCTTTAGGCAGTATATACCCAGCAAGAGACACCGTTTCGGGTTCAAGATCTTTGTTATGTGTGACTGTAAGACTGGTTATGTGCAAGACATAGTCTTGTACACGGGCGCACAGACAGATATAATAGAAGATCGGAGTATAGGACTCTCTGGGGCCGTGGTGAAGACAATGATAGAAGAGTACCTTCATCGTGGTCATGTGTTGTACCTGGACAACTGGTACACTAGACCTCTTCTCGCTAGGTTCCTCCACCAACACGACACCGGAGTCTGTGGTACAGTCAAGAGAAACCGTCGCCATATGGTCAAGATAGGGAGGAAACTTGACAAGAATGAGGTGGTTTTCTTCCAGGCCAATAACATCCTTGCAACCCTGTGGAACCACAACAGGGAAGTTTGCCTCCTATCAACTGTTCACAGCCCCCTGATGCACCGCACAGACTCCGTGGATCACCGTAGCGAGAGGAGGCACAACGTATGGAAACCAGAGTCTGTACTTGCCTATAATCTGAACATGAGGCAAGTTGATCAGTCAGACTCGATGATTTCAAGTGTTGACTGTGCCAGGACAACGATGAAGTGGTACAAGAAACTCTTTTTCCACTTGCTCGACATCACGGTCCTGAACGCCCACTACCTGCACGCAATGACCACCGGAGTATCCGAGACCTTTGAGGGGTTTGTGAGGGAGCTGGCACGTGAAATAATCGCCAAGCATGCCCAGGAAAGACCCCCACACCGCCCCCGCGCCCCCCGTGCTGCTCAGACTCCCCTACGTCTTGCAGCCCGCCACTACCCCAGCGCAATCCCTTCCGAACCAAACCGTCGTAAACCCCAGCGTCGCTGCCATGTATGTAAGCACTCGACAGTCAGACCATCAATGCAGAGAAAAGACACAAGATACGAGTGTGTCGAGTGCAATGTTGCGTTGTGCCTTCAGCCTTGTTTCAAGGAATATCATAATCTCCTACACTTCTGAAACTGTGTGGGAAGGCGAAATGACGCTCATGATAATGGTAAGGCCAGTCAGTAGATGCTAAGTCAAATATAAAGTTGAAACGGGTGTTATTTTTTCAGAAAAGTAATGTATAAGATGAGAATTAGTGTAAGTGGAAAGAATTGTTATCAAAACTACACCCACTGTGTAAATCTGGTCAGTAAATATGTGATAGCAAGGAAATAAAGTGGAAACGGGTGTAATGTTAGCATGAATAAAACGTATAAGTTGAACATTACTGTAAGTTGTCATAATTGATGTCACGAGTACACCCACATTCTGGTCAGTAAGTATGTGATAGGAATTATATACAGTGGATGATGTTGTAATGTTAGTAATAAGGTATTTTATAAGTTGATTACTTGTGTAAGATGAAACAAATGATATCGCGATAACACTCCCTGTGTAAGTACGCGCAAATATGACGCTAAGTTCCATCGTACGTTCAGAAATGATGTAATATCAATTATATCAAGTGTTTACATGTGCAATGTTAGTGTAGAATTATTATATAAGTAAAAAAATAGGTTGTAAGTTGAATTAGTTGTCATAGCGACTTCACCGTGTGTGTTACTATGTGTTATTATTACGCTATATATTTACGTAAGGCCTGAAATAATCTCAAAACAGTTCTATAAAGTTGAAAAGTGTATAATAATATTAGAAAGGTATTATGTTAGTAGAAAAAGCACAATACGAGTTGAAACATCAGTCACAGCGAGTTCACTCACTACGTAAATTAGCGCTAGCATTACGCTAAATGTTATCAAAAGGCCTGTGAATACGTAGAAACAGTTCAATATAATGTAAAATGGTATAATGTTATTGTAGAAGTATTATGTAAGTAAAAAAAATTATATGTATCATGATTTTAGAATGTTAGCGATTCATGGGAACCAAGTTGGCCGATTTTGCTCGTTTCTCACGATGGTACAATGGTTATTTCTGCTCTATTTTTGTATAAAATCCAATATACTCTTTTATCACATGTTTTTATGTTTGTAATAAATTCATTTCTACTTACTTTCATTGGTTTCCCAAACTTATAATACCATAGAAAACGTTTGATGCTCACACCGCATAGGGAGAACACGGGTCCAGGTGGGACCAAGGCATACCTGGTTAAGCTAATTAGGGACCCCAGGGACCACTTTCTTTGCCACCGGCCATTGTTTCTGACCACAAGCGAAAGTTTAAGCAAAAAAAAAAAAGGTCGAAAATTGCCCGGGATTGGGGGGTACCAGTGGTCGAAAAGTGGCCGGGACGGGGCGGGTTAATACAAGACTGGCCTAAGTACCAGTTATGAATAGCAAAACGTTTATGGAAGCTAGGAGTTATATGGATAATAAGCTTAATTGTGGAGAAATGAAACAAGAGTTTACATTGCATTAAGCTCAAGGAAAAGAACTGTTAAATTTATTGATTACAAAAATAAATTTAACGTTACATTTCAAATCAAATTAATGAGATCACACTCACTCACTCACACACGAGCTAAATTCTTACGCCTAGGAAAAACACCTTAATTAAACTCTTAAGACTAGGAAAACGAAAAGAAATACTGATCGATGAATGCTGTGTATCACCCAATTCAAGGATGGGAGCTTGGAGCTGTGGTCTTGTGGAGCTTGGGTTGACCTTTCACACTGCTGGAGCACAGAACCTCTCTCCGTCAGAGCAAACACTCGACTGAGTAAGTCGTGGGAAAGAAATGGGAGCGATTGGCCGCATTATTTAACGGTCGAGTGAGCGAAACGCGCCCAAAACAAATCGCTCAGCGGAAGCGCTAATGTCTCACACAGAGACGATCATGTATGACAATGAAAAATTGATTTGACAAAGCTTCCGTCCGAATGAGCGGTTAACCGAACGATACACAGTGAGTTTTCCACTAATAGTTCGTGGCTTCTCACAAAAGTGAAATGTCGCGAATTTGATTCGTGACACGCCTCCCCCATAGTCTTATGGAGTTTCGACCCTAGTAATATGGAAATTTTGGTCAACGTATCAGTTTTTTTGGCAGCCGAATGTCAGTAACCTTCGATGTGCCAGGATTTTTCTGTAAAAGTTTGATGCCTTGATGATATTTGGTCTATTTTATCTATTCAGTAAATCTTAAGTGCCCGTCAGAAAACAAGGTTACCTTTTTAGTCAGAGTTTTGGGCAAATGTGGAAGCACTCATGGGAAAGTTAGAGAGGAGTGAAATAATGTTCTTGGGAGGAGATATGAACGGAAAAGTAGAGAATGTGAAGGTGGAAGGAGTAGCTGGTGAATGGGGTGTGCCTGCATAAGTGAATGGGAATAGTGGTGCCCAGGTGGACATTTGTGTGAGGAGGTGACTGGTGATAGCCAACGCCCTTTTTAGGCACAAAATGATCAATAGGAATACAAGGTGAGTGATGAGATGGGTGGGCGGTGGGCTGGATGAACGGAAGGGAGTGTTTAATTTATGAATTCGTGGAGGACAGAATGAAAAAATATGTGCTAGATGAGAAAGCATACAGAGGTTGGGGATGCAGACTCTACGACCACCACATAGTAATGGTGAGAGTCGAGGTACACATGCGGTTGATGAATGGAAGAAGAAAACGGCAGGAGGAAGCAGTCCATACAAAGAGGGTAGAAAGGTTGCAGGGGGATGAAAAACACAGGGAAGTGAAGGAGTGTCTGGGCAAATATGATTTGGAGCAGATGGGGTAAGTTACAGGCACATGCAAGTCGGAGCAGCTTGAGAGATGGTGTGTGGGATGAAAGGGGGTGCAAGGAATAGCTTGGTGGAATGAAGAGGTTAAAAGGGATGTCGTGTAAAAGAAGAAAGCATATAATGAGTGGATGGGAAGAAGAGGCAAGGGGAAGGTTGAGAGATGGATTAGAGAGTTATATGTAGAGAAGAGGAGAGAGGTAAAATGATTAATAAGAGAGAGAAAAAACAGTGGAGGAGGGGTTTGGAAGGTGCTTGGGTATAAGGTGGAGGGAATGTAAGAAAATCTTCTTGAGGGAGGTTAAGAGACTTAGAGATAAAAAAGGCAGTAGGAGAGTGAAAGACAAAAAATGAAAGATTGCTGCTGGAGTACGGGGAAAAAGAGCAGACGGAGATAACACATTATGGTATTGTTATACGCAGAGAATGGAAGTAACGCTAGTATATGTGGCCGGGGAATGGCTAGGAGAAAGAAGAAAATAAGAAGGGTGGAGGAGATCAGTAGATTGGAGGTAATGGAAGCAATGAAGAAAGTCAAAATGGGGAAAGCCCAACAAACTGATGAAGGATCAGGGACGTAGCGAAGAGGGGGAGGGGGGACGAGGAGGCTACCACCACCCCCTGGAGGGTCTTGAAATCTTATGGGCTACAAAAAATCACGATAAATCTTCAATAATATATGAATAAAAAATAAATAAATAAATAATTAAATCACACTTATATATATATATATATATATATAAATATATTTATGTATTTATATATATATATATATATATATATATATATATATATTAGAGAGAGAGAGAGAGAGAGAGAGAGAGAATCGTGGTGAGTCAGCGTCATGCAGACATTATACTGGATCGGTTCTCAAAGAGAAAAGCAAGAAGTCTGAATCTCCTTTTATGAATATACACTACTGAATCTCCTTTTATGAATATACACTACTGAATCTCCTTTTATGAATATACACTACTGTTCTTGGCATGCAAAATTGCTGAGAGCATATATATGTAACTAGAATTGGTGTTTTATTTTTCATTTTAGTTGATATAACGATTATAGCGTTCCAGTATGAATGAAACTACATTTTTTGAGTTCGACAATATCTTACGTTTTTGTTAATCAGCGTTTCCTTCTAGTTAAATCAATCATAACTATGATTTCTTAAGTAATATCTATTCAAAGTATGAAAACGATCAGCTCGAATGAGTGCTAGAGCTTTAATTACCTGTGATCAAAGTAGAAATCAGGTAGGTAGGTAGAAAGAGAGAGAGAGAGATAGAGAGGGAAAGAGAGAGAGAGAGAGAGAGAGAGAGAGAGAGAGAGAGAGAGAGAGAGAGAGTGTATATATATTTTTTCTTAATAGAGTCAATTTAAAATAGGAAACAAGTCTTAGTAATTTAACACATATTAAAGGCTTACCCTTTTATTTTATCCAAGTAGGTAGAATTCCAATGCATGTCACATTTATAGTTATAGATGATGTATGGACTATGGAAGTGGTTCTTAATATATGATACTTGAGTCCTGAGATACCAAGAGATTTGTGAAATATTTAAAATTATATTGCTTTCCTTTAGAACAGATATGTGATACGTTTTTGTTATCACCTTTTGTCAGATTAATTTGGCATTTCCTGGTTCCAACTAACTTAGCACTAACTTAGCTAAGATAATAATGCTCTCAAAGGCGAGGAAAATGCACATGAGACTCCAAGATGTATTACTGTCCTTTTATTCCATAAGGATCATTATTATTATTATTTTTTTTCAGCCAAAGTCATTTTCTGGCTCTATTTCTCGTCATTTTCACTATAAGGAGTTATCTAAATATTCCAATACATACTTTCATAGGCCTCATAAAGCCCCTAAAAGTACTTAATTTAAAAAAATTTTCACTGGGGAACTTGCAGCGTCCCCCCAGACCCCACTGCTGGATAAGCTCGCTTCGCTTGCCTCCCACCACCTTTTCAAGAATCTATAGATATTATTCTCCCGCCTCCCCACCTTGTGAACTTTCTGGCTACGCCCCTGTGAAGTATGCTCTGTAAAGCTGAAGCACCGGAGATATGTTGTAGTAGAATGGGTGTGGAAGATGTGCAGTTTGTCCAGAATTGAAAGCAGAGTCCCGGAAGATTGGAAGCCAGGTAGGATTATTTCCCTGTACAGGGAAAAGGGGAAAAAGAAGTGTGTGCTAATTACAGATGCATTTGTTTTATTGAAACAGGAAAAGTATATGGTAGGATAGTTATTGACAGAGTTGGGGAAATGGTGGAGGAATTAGTTGGAGAGGAACAGGGATATTTCAGGAAGGGAAGAGGTTGTGTAGATCAGATATTCATCCTAAGGTAATTAGTGGAAAAGTTTCCAGATAAGGGAAAGAAGTTGTATGCAGCCTTTGTTGTTTTGGAGAAAGCGTAAGTCAACAAACAAGGTACGTGGAAAATATAAAAAATATGGAGTAAATGGGAAGCTGTTGAATAGTGTGAAGAGTTCATGGGAGGGCACTAGGGTTGCAGTGTGTGTGGATGGCGAACTAAGTGAATTTTTCTATCAGAATGCTGGACTGAAAAAGAGATGTGTCATGTTTTCATGACTGTTCAGTTAGTATGTGAATGGAGTTATAAAAGAGATTCAAGGTACAGCAGTGGATGCTGAAGCGGCCCAGATGAGAGAGGTACAATGTTTGGAAGCTTTCGGTTTTGTTGTTTGCTTACAATACTGTATTGTGAAGTGAGGAAGAAAGGAAGTGCATGACTTGGTGAATGAGTATGACAGAGTATGGAAGAATCAGAATTTAATATTGAATGAATGTAGGGAAGAGTAAAGTTGTGGTCTTCGAGAGAAAGAAAGTAACTGAATGCAAAGTGAGGCTGAATGGTGATGAAATGGAAAACGTGGGTGCATTTGTGTACCTAGGTACTGTGATGTGTAAAGATGGAAGTTTGGAGTATGAAGTGTAAGATGAAAAAGGTTGCTGATTCATTGGAAGCAGTGATAAGAAATAGGGTACTGAGTATATAAGTAAAAAAGTCGCTGCATAGCAGTATTGTGATCCCCACTCTGAGACATGGAAGCGAAGCTTGGGCGTTGCTGGAAGGACACAAGTCAAGAGTGAGAGCAGTGGAAAATAGTTATCTGAAAGGAGCATTATGAAGTAATGGCAAAGACAAACTGACAAATGAGGAAGTGAAGGAGCGTTCTGGCGTGAGTGTGGATGAGGGAGAAAGCGTTAGATGAAATACTGTGAGGTGGTTTGGCCATGTAGAGAGGCTGAAGAGTGAGACTAACTAGGAAAGTATATGTGACTGAGGTGGAGTGGGGTGGGGCGGGAGGAGATGGGGGATGAGATGGAAGGATGGAGTATAGAGGGGTGTAAGTTGGGAGGAGGGCAGCGATATGGCAGTTTACAGGGCGACATGGAGGCGATTTGTTTGTGGCCATCCCTAACTGGATTTAGGCGTCTAGATATAAATAGACAGGTAAATATTCTTAAATTTACTGAAAGAGTAAAGCAAGGGGTCCGCGTATATGGTGTACATGTTTGTTTCTTGACTTATTTTACCAATCTAAGTACTTCTCAGGCTTTAACACCATGGCTAGACCGTCAAGAAATCTGTAGTCTCAATGAGGCCAATGAAAAAAAAACAAAACAAGGAATGAGTGAGTGAGTAATATCCTCTACGGATGGAATCAAAGGCCAATCTGGGCTGAATGTATGAGAGAAGTATTCTATATTGCCATACCATTATACAAAAAGTATTTCATGGCTACAGCTGAAAAATAATAGCTTCGCACATTTATTAAAATGTATTTATCTCACAAAAGTAAATATACAGGTATTAAGATGAATATATTTCATTTATTCACTAACATTTTGTGAAGAAAACATCCTGTTAAAGAGAAATGAAGGAAAAAGTAAATGGTCTTGAATATCCATGGATCTGCATCGTCATTAATGGTGCTCTTCTGTTTTATTTCTTCTTTCTCCCCACTCTTTTATTTTATATTTTTGTTGCTTTTCTCAGCGATGGCACAAGTAACCAAAAATGGCTAATGAAATTAACATTTATTTGGTTTGTTCACACATAACAAAACCTTAGATATTAGTTAATGCATAAATTCCTATTTTTACTTTAATTATGCAGTCTTCGTAACAGAAATCCATCAATAACTTTTTGAGATATCTTGTGGAAAAACAAAGAAAAAACAATCCTGAACAAGGACTCGAACTCAGATCACTACCAATATTTAATAAACTCTTCCTTGGCCCATAATCCTCGTCACAAAATTGCTTGGAAATCCATCAATATTATTTTTTATATATCTTCTGGACAAACTAACATATAGACTAGCAGGAATGGATATATGACCTTCTAGGTAACAGATGAACACTTCGTGAATAGGGAACCACATGGCTTGTCACTCATTGTAGAATCCCCAACAGATATCACTACAATATGTGAGTGGATGGTGAACGCCCACACACAGCACAAGCTCAATAGAAAATATACCAGAGTAATCAAGTGCGTCAAAGCAATGCAAGTGCCTAAAGGCAAAGTGTAAGGTGTAGGGAGTGAGGACTGGGTGAAGGGAGAGAGAGAGAGAGAGAGAGAGAGAGAGAGAGGACGGGCCTGGGGAGAGGGTAGAAGAGGGGGTGGCGGATTAGGATGGGGGAAAGGAGACTGGGGGACCAACAGTGTGGGCAGAATGGAAGGCGTAGGGGTCTCGGGTGAGGGATGGCCAGGGGCAGGGCATTAGGTAGTGTGAATAGAGAAAGAGTGAGGAAAAAATAAAGGGGGGGGGGTGAGAGAACAGGAGAGAGGTGGAGTAAATGAGAAAGAGATGGGAGGAGGGAGGAGGAGGTGGAGGACTGGGTTTGAGAGAGAGTTAGATGACAACGGAAGGGGTAGAAGACTACGGTGTGGGGAGAAAGGATGGGGGTACCAGTGTGAAAAGACAGGGAGGGGGCTGGATTAAGGGGGGAGAGGTAGGGAAATGAGGGTCAGGTTGCTTAAATAGCCAGAGGCACAGGTGTTGGTATCAGTGCTGAGGGACAGGATGAAGGCTCATCTGGCTGTGTGTGTGCTGGTGCTGGCTTTATTCGCCACATCTACACTCGTCCGCTCCAAGGTAAACTCATAGCCTATCTGAAACACCTTTCCATACTCTCAGGTAAACTCATATTTTCTATACCTTTGCTTTCTCTCAAAGTAACCCATATCTGAAATACCTTTGTTTAATTTCAAAATAATTCATCTGTGAACCACCTTTGTGTACCCTCAGGGAAACTCATATCTGAAACACCTTTGTTTACTCTCAAAGTAACTCATATCTGAAACACCTTTGCCTATTTCAAGGTAAACTCTGATGAAGAGAGAACCTGTATTTTTTACACAGGAAAAATCATCAGAGAAATTACCAATATGCCGGGAATCGAACCCGGGACTCTCAGGTGAGAGCCAGGCAGCATACCACTACACCACGACCAGGTCGTGGTGTAGTGGTATGCTGCCTGGCTCTCACCTGAGAGTCCCGGGTTCGATTCCCGGCATATTGGTAATTTCTCTGATGGTAAACTCTGATCTTCTACGCCTTTGCCTGCTCTCATGTATTTCTTCTCAGATAAACATTTAACATATTTATCTATGATTAGAAAGTATCATATTACTAATAATATGCTTAACCGTAAATAAATTCATAAACATATTTTTCTAGTATCAGGTAAATTCATAATAAATTTCTTTACCCTACGTCTTCTTCATCAGACAACTAATACATTCGACGCACTACGGGACGAAGACAACTAATACATTCGACGCACTACGGGACGAATGTGAAGGGAAGGCAGAGAGGGAAGTAGAGGAGAAGGACGGTGAGAGAACTTCCAGTACAGGTAAGTATAAACAGAACAAGAAAGGTAAGAAAAATGTTGTTGTTGTTGGAGACTCTCAGGTGAGATATCTGAACAGGGCCATGTATACTCCACTCGCTAAACATGTGTGTCTTCCAGGGGCCAGGGTGGCTAATGTGGTAGAAAAAATTTCAAATATCGTAAAGGAAAGTGGTGACAAACCCACTGTGTGCCTCAGTGTAGGAGGCAATGATATTAGTAGCCGTAAGAGTGAGGTACTGTGGAAAAGGTACAAGTTGATGTTAGAAAAGGTTAGGGAGAGGGGAGGAACCCCTGTAGTGCTTGGTGTTTTACCAAGGTGGCGGGTTGGAAGGGAATGGTTGAGCAGGGCAATAGGGTTTAATTGCCGCCTTGAAAGGTATTGCAAAGATAATGCAATACCTTTCATAGACAGCTGGGACCGGTTTTATGGACGGAGTGCCTTGTATAGTTGGGATGGGACTCATCTTAGCAGGCAGGGAGTTACTGTTTTAGCTGGAATGATAGATAGGGAGTTGGAGGGATTTTTTCGAGATTGAGAAGTAGGTGTACAGGAAGATGCAGCAACTACACTCAGAAATCATTATTACCATGTTTGGATAGATGCATCGATACTTGCAAAATTAAGAACAAAAGTTCAACCAATAGTGTAGATACATCCACTCAGGCACCTCAAATTGAGCAGGCGATGATAGATGATAGAACAAGCGATGATAGAAGGGCGATAAGCGATAGTACAAAAAATTGTTATATTAGTAAAGTAAAGAGTTTCCCAGTTAGTAATAAAATAAATAACAGCAAATGCCAAGGTAGAGGCATAACTACTAGTAATAATCTGAAAGTGTACTACACAAACAGCCGGAGTTTACGTAATAAAATGGATGAACTGAGGGCTTTAATTTGTACAGAGAAAATAGACATTGCCGTTATTAGTGAAACTTGGATGAATACAGACACTCGAGAATTTTTAGCAGAATATCAGATAAAAGGCTATAATATTTTTGTGTCAAACCGTCAGGGAAGAAAGGGGGGAGGGATAGCTATTTATGTAAAGGATTCATTAATCTGTTATAATAAAGAAGACATTAAAGTAAATAGGGACACAGAAAGTGTCTGGATTGAAATTAGTAGCAATAGGGAGAAATTAGTCTTAGGAGCAATTTACAGATCTCCTAAATTAAGTAGAGCTGATAGTAAATACCTTTGGGAGGAAATGAGGAAAGCATCACAGTCCAGCTTAGTAATAATTGTAGGGGACCTTAATCTGCCAAGGATAGATTGGAGAATTCAGACAGGAGATGCAGAGTCAGAGGAATTTCTAGAGGTAGTACAGGATAATTTCCTTTATCAGTATATAAGGGAGCCCACCAGAGGTAATAATATACTAGATTTGGTTTTAGCTAATAAAGAAAATATCATTAGCGATATAGAGGTTGGTGGACGACTTGGTAATAGCGATCATGAAGAAATTAAGTTCAAATTTATTTGGGATGTCTGTTCCACTGAAAATACCTCCACCGTTCCTAATTTTCGTCTAGGAGATTTCGATGGCTTAAGAGCTTATTTTCGAACGGTATTCCACAGGGAGATTAGCTATTGGAGGGAATGCCAGGTCAGTGTGGAATCCCAGGTCATAGGTCAGGTGCAGGAAACACCTGGGAATGTCCGTCAGGTGTCTGTGAGGGAGGAGGTGGTAGATAGGAATGTAGTCCAGGTGACGGAAATTAACTCAGCTACAGTACCAAGCAGACGTTCAACCAGTGAGAAGTATAACGAGTTAATAAATATAATACACGGAGGCCAAGATAGATATATTCCTTCAAAGCCGTGTAGAACTAATAATTCGGAACCTAGATGGTTAAACAACAGATTAAAATCTCTCATAGGCCAAAGGAAAGGAATATATAGAAAAATAAAACGTGGAGAGGAACACTTACGTAACCGGTACACAATTTTAAATAGAGAAGTAAAGAGGGAGATAAGAAAAGCAAAGAGAAGTTATGAAATTAAGATTGCCAGTGAATCAAAAGAAAACCCCAAGGGTTTTTATCAAATGTACCGAACGAAAAATAAAGATAGGATAGGACCACTCAGAACAGAATCAGGTGACATTACCAGTGAAGATAAAGAAATGTGCTCCATCCTAAATAATTATTTCATATCAGTATTCACCAAGGAAAATCTAAGCCTGGTCCCTCAAGCAACAAATATTTACCATGAGAATACGGAAAATATTCTTAGTAAAATAACCATTAGTAAGGAGGACGTATTGAAAGAAATTAATAAGTTAAAACCTCAAAAATCGCCAGGTCCGGACGATATATATGCAAAAATTATAAAAGAAACCAAAGAAGAATTATGTCAGCCACTTTTAACGTTATTTAATGACTCTTTAAGTTCAAGAGAAGTTCCAGAGGCGTGGAAAACCGCAAACGTAGTGCCCATCTTTAAAAAGGGTGATAAATCAGCTGCGTCGAATTATCGTCCGATAAGTCTAACGTCAATAGTAGGAAAAATGTTAGAGTCAATTTTGGCAAATAAGATTAGAGAACACTTAGAAAGATTTAATCTTATAAACGAAAGTCAGCACGGATTCAGGCAAGGACGATCCTGCCTCACAAATTTGTTGTCATTCTACTCGGAGGTCTATGAGGCAGTAGATAGCGATAAAGCTTACGATGTTATTTATCTGGACTTTAGTAAAGCTTTTGATAGGGTCCCACACGAAAGGTTAGTTAGAAAGGTTCGAGCACACGGTATAGACGGCGATATCTTAAAATGGATAGAATCCTGGCTGAAAGGACGAAAGCAGAGAGTATCAATAAATGGAACTAAGTCGGACTGGGGATTAGTAACTAGCGGTGTACCACAGGGTTCAGTACTCGGTCCCTTATTATTTATCATATATATAAATGATCTAGACTTAGGAGTCAATAGCAGCATCAGCAAATTTGCCGACGATACAAAAATAGGGCGTATCATTAACTCGACTGACGATTGCCATAACTTACAGAAAGACCTCGATACATTGTCCAAATGGTCTAAAACTTGGCAAATGGAATTTAACGTTGAAAAATGTAAAGTACTTAACGTAGGCAAGACCATTGGAGATACTAAATACAGCTTAGATAACAAAGAAATTAGCAAATCGGAATGCGAGAGAGATCTAGGAGTTATGATTAGTAACGACCTTAAACCTAGACAACAGTGCATTAATGCGAGAAATAAAGCAAATAGGGTCCTAGGATTTATTTCGAGAAGCGTGAGCAATAGATCATCTAAAGTAATACTAAAACTTTATCTAGCATTAGTAAGGCCACATTTAGACTACGCAGTACAATTCTGGTGTCCTTACTATAGAATGGATATTAATTCGTTAGAAAATGTACAGAGAAGAATGACTAAAATGATACATGACGTCCGGAACCTGTCATATGAAGACAGACTGAAAAGACTAAGTCTGCATTCGCTAGAGAGGCGTAGAGTAAGGGGAGACTTAATTGAGGTGTTTAAGTGGATGAATGGTATAAATAAGGGAGATATTAGCAAGGTACTTAAAGTGAGCATACAGGATAGAACTAGAAATAATGGTTTCAAACTAGGAAAATTCCGTTTCAGTAAGGAAATCGGTAGAAATTGGTTTGGTAATAGAGTAGTAGACGAATGGAATAAGCTACCTAGTAAAGTAGTTGCTGCCTCTTCCATTGAGAGTTTCAAGCATAGGCTAGATAAGCATATGACAAATAAGGGGTGGATATAGAATAAAGAAAATCTTATAACCAATAATAATTCAAAAAAATTTTCCTTTCAGGTTAAACTATGATAGTCTCTATTCTCCTTTCACACTTTCCTGTAAAATGTCCACGCCAGTTTTTCTATACGGCGTGGTGTTCTTTCTGACTTTTTCCTGCCGGCTTCGGCTGGAGGGTTTGGAGGGCGGGGGAGAGCCTTCTTCTTTGCTGTCCTTATCTCATTCTAGTAGTTCAGTTACTCTTCTAGGAGCTGCCTAGCATGGGCCAACCGGCCTACTGCAGTTATCCTCTCTTCTTATGTTCTTATGTTCTTATGATAACGGCTTCAGAAGCAGGCTTGGGAAATGAGGCTAATAAAGTCACAACCTCACCAAACCAAAGTTATAGCACTATGTTGGCTATATCCAAAATCACCCATTTATATTACTGTAAAATAAATTAGTTTGTAAGATTTTGCAAAAACTGATCCGAGCAAGATTACATGTGTTAAAAAATATTCCCTCTTATGAGTGTTCTCCAAATAGACACCATTAGTCACTTCATAAAATTTACTGTTATTTGCCTGCTGACTTAAAGCTAAAATTCAACAGATGTTCATCTGTTGGTGGGCTTTTAACCCTCTAATGGCTGAGTCTTTTAACATAATGTTCTCCTGCCAACACCACACGACTTAACTCAGCTAGGAACGAGCCATAGAAACCTGAGTGTTAATGCTGTCACTATGAAACCTGTCGCGGTTGGTAAAACTTCGTCATTCTACGTTAGTTGGAGCCAACATCTTTCAGCCGACAGCGAGTCACAAAAGCATGGGTGTTATGAGTAATGTTGTGTATCAACAACAGGAAAAAAATGCCTGAAAATATCGCTCAGGGTTTGCCTTCGCATGTTTACTCGTTGTACTGTATACTGCCGGAAATTCGCCTAACATTTCAGTTCTGCATCGGTCTTCCCTGTTGTTGCCTGATGTTCTTAAGCTGAAAGAGGCTTGGTTTCTTTCTCAGTCCATGGGTGATTCCCTTTGATATGACGCGTCAGGGAGGAAAGTAACGAGCATGCCCCAAGTATGAAATAGACGCAGTAGAATGGTAGGCGAACGTTTGTCCCTGATTGAGTTTATAGTTTGTTCGCTCTAGTTTTGCAGAGTTTTTCCTCCCGTTTCATATCGTTTCCCACACTTCTGTGGTTAATTAGCCAATACTATATCTGTACACCCGTTTTCACAAGACTTCTTTCCGAGTTATTCAAGATGGAGAGGAAACAATTTTAGGCCAATTCAAGTGAAGAGAGTACAGTACTGTGCAAATATATATTTTTACATTCTTTTCGTCCTCCGAGGCATCCCCTCCCATTTTTTGAATTCATAATATTACTTGTTCTGTGCAGTAGCCTATTTAGAAAAGACTAATATTTTTCAGTGTGTTTTCTAACAAGTTGTTCAATGTGTCACAACTTCCCGATATTGCTCCTCGAAAATTTGGCCATTATCTGTGCTTTATCTTTCATTACAGCCTTGTATTGGAAGAAAGTTTGTGTGGTCAATATAACAATGATTATATATATATATATATATATATATATATATATATATATATATATATATATATATATATATATATATATATATATATATATATACAGTATATATACAGTATATATATATATATATATATATATATATATATATATATATATACCTCTTTTTGTCAGTATTATACAGATCGGCAGGAACTATGAAAAAGTGAGAAATATTTTTAAAGGACTCATTTAGGGCTACCTATTGGAACGAGATACATACTTAAAGATAAAAAAAAAAAAAAAAAATTGCTTCGAAGCAAGACAAGGTGGGTGCCCATTTACCCTGAGCAATGGGGTGATCGGGCACTCAGACCTTTTTATTTATTTTTTTATTTTTTAGTTTTCTTTTTTAATAACAGAACAGAGGAAAGAGAAACAAATGAATTTAAAAAAATAATCCATACATCAGATTACTGGTGTCCTCTGTTCATAAAATATCTATAACAGTTCGACTTTAACAGCTGTGGGTTGAAGTTAGGAGAGAAACAACTCTGGGGAAGCGAGTTCCAAAGAGATGCAGTATGGGGAATGAAAGAATTCTGATAGGCAGAAGTTCTGCAATATGGCTGAGTAACATTCCAGTCATGAGCACTACCAGATGCCCGTGTAGCATGAGGGAAGGCATGGAGAGGTGGCAGCATGGACGCAACTTTGTCTGAGCATTTGCCATAAAAATATCTGTAAAATAATGCATGGGAGGAAACATTCCTTCTTACTTTTAGGGGAGGTAGTTTATTTGTAATAGCAGGGTTGTTAATAATTCTAACAGCTTTGTTCTGAATTTTGTCATGTTGTTTTAATGCAACCTCTCCACATCCATTCCACAAGGGTGAGCAATATTCAAGCTGAGAGCACACATGACTCTTATAAATTATAGCTAACTGCTCGTCATTGAAGAAATTACGGACTCTGTACAATAATCCAAGTTTCTCTGAGGCTGTTTTAGCAAGTGATCTGACATGAAAGGTCCAGCTGAGGGCATTGTTAAGTGAGACGCCGAGAATTTCAATACTTTTGGAGATGGGAATATTAGTAGTATATACTGAAGGTAATATATGAATCTGGCAATATCTGTCTATTAGTAAATTATATAAGTAATCCCTCCACTATCCAATGTAATAGAGCCAAACGCATGTCCGGAAAGTGGTCCCGTTCGGATAGTGGGCCCCAGCCTCCTGGACTTGTACTTATGGACCCTAACTCAGAAAAACACCCATACAACTCCCTCTGGACATGAATAGCACCTATTTGAGACCCAAATCACACCAATAAGGGACATAAAAGACTGAAATAAATGCAAAAGAACCATAAAATGAGGTTTTTGAGGTGAGTTTATACAATATTAACCCGCGGCGTCCCGTCGACGTTCTTTAACATCCACACGTTTTGTCACTGCCAATCCCGTTGACATACATAAACGTGAATCAATTGCAAGATCCCTAATTTGCACAATTTTCAATTTTCGCGGGTGATTTTTGGTACGTATACACGTGACACCTTCCTCTACAAGATGCCAGGCAGAGACAATGCCTTACCCAGCATAACCTCCTCCCCCCCCTGCACGCCATTGTCTCAGCAATTCACCTGTTATCAGTGACCTGGCCAGTAAAGCCATGTCATACCACGGTATGAAATTCAGGGCCAGAGTGATTCCCCAATCAATGACAATGTGGAGGACAAACTTTACATAGCATTAGAGGAAGAAACAGTCAGAAATGATGATCAGGTAATGTGGCAAAAAAAAGTCAGGTATGATGATGAGTTAGTGAGTGAAACAATGCTTATAATCCCTATATTACTGCTTGAAAACCAATATACTCTCGTACTACAAATAAATTCGTACCAAGTAAATAAATAAATACTGTTTATGAGTGGTGAGAAACAGTTATCCTCCCATAGAACTCGTTTTCTTTGGTGCAAGCCTGTTAGAAAACCCAGTAAGGTAAGGAGGTACTCCTACCTGTATCGAGTATTTTAAACCTCAGGTGAGCGACTTCTCTATGAATTTTCGATGTTTCTCACCAAAAACGGAGGTTTGAGCCAAAAAAAAATATTTTCCAAAAATGGTCTGGATTGGGGGGTGTCAGTGGTGGAAAAGTGGTCGGGATGGGGCAGGTTAAACATTCTGGGTACTTACAACAAGTCCCTGGCTCCTGGACTGGTAGTTATGGACCCTTACCTAGCCTAACTCAGAAAAACACCTCCCTACTGCACATTCATAGCACCTAAGACCCTATTCACACCAATAAGGGACATCAAAGAGTGAAATGAGGTGGTAGAGGTAAGTACAGTATGGAAAATACAGTACAATATGAAACATTCTGGGTATTTACAGCAAATCCCTGGCCATCTCGATAAATAACCCGCCTCCTCAGACTCTGACAGTAAGAAGGAGTTCATGAAGTACTTGCAGTACACTGTCCATGAAGTCTTGCACTGAACTTAGTCTTTTGCACTCAGAATTCCATTCTCTTAACACTGTGCACTCTATTTTGTGCTCCATTGTATCTTAATGAAATAAGTGTTGCACTCTCCACTTAAAGTCTTTGCCGTCAAAAATCCATTTTCTAAACATAACACACTCTAGTTAATTTACGTTACGTTGAAAGTCTATTAAATCTTTGTCTTTTCACTCAGAATTCTAATTTCTTAACACTCTGCACTGTTTTTTTTTTTTTTCACTGCACAACATTGTAAATTCCTGTGTGGTCTAGTGGAGAAGTTCTAGGTGTTTAATCAATGTCAGAGTCTGAGAGTAGCTGTTGCAGGTGACCTAGGGGTGCATCGCTGGGGCGTGGTGATGGTGTACCCACTGTAGACGACTCTGAAGAGAGGCGCGAACTAACGTCGAGTGGTGACTCCACCGTGCCTGAATTGCTGGGCTGTGGCTCGGAGGATGAGACCCTGTCTTTGGGAGGCAATGGAGTGGAGCCAGGGCTGGGCACAGCGGGGGTCACGGGTCTGAAAAAGCTGTCAATGGTTGATTGACGCAAGGAATGACGATTCTGACGATTAATTATGCTCTGCCTGAAAGCGCGCACGTCCTCCACAAGTCCCAAGGGCCCCATCTCCCTGTCACAGTCCTGGTGCTCCAGGTAGTCCAGAACGAACTCTACGTGTTCCCAGAGTGTGCTCAGCTTGGGGATGGCTGGAGTAGTGTCACGCAGAGAGGAGTCCACATCATTGTCGCCGTCCTCGTCGGAATCTTCAATCTGGGTACTGACACCTGCAACTGAAGATGCGATCTCGATATCAGACATGGTCTGATACACAGGATCGCCCTCGTCGTCATCCAACCACTCACGCACTTTGTCCACATCAACATTGCCCCCATCCGCATGTAGACGTGCATGGAAGTCATCCACGTCAAAACCTAGGAAATCATGCTCCACATCCGTTCCGAGAAGCAGACGAGACCAACCATTTTCTAGAGTCTTGACAGTGACTTCCTTCCATGCACTGGCCTAGTTGTAAATGGCAGACTTGATGTTGTAGCAGCGAAGGTTTTCCAATGTCCTCTGGCCTTGCGTGTCCCGTCCCTCCCTGCGCTCGTCCTCATCCTTGAGAACAACCATCACCTCATCCAGGAACTTCCTTCGGTACAGCCTCTTCGTTGCCACGATCACTCCTTGGTCCATTGGTTGGATGAGAGCAGTAGTATTAGGTGGCAGAAACATGCACCTAATGCTGCCATTCTCAGCCACCAAGTCCTTGTCGCACGGGTGAGCAAGTGCATTGTCCAGGAGGAGGGCCTTTACCTGGTCGCATGGGATTCCCAGTTTCTCCATCTGGTAATGGATGACCTCCTTGACGAAATGGCGGTGGAACCAGTCTTTGAAGATGTGGGCAGTGAACCATGCCTTCAAGAAGTGGTACCAGACTACAGCAAGGACATCCATCACCCCACGAAGACATCGAGGTTGCTTTGCACGGCCAACGATAACGGGGTTAAGCCAGTGCATGCCGTTAGCATTGCCACAACACAGAGCAGATATCCATTGCTTGGAGAGCTTGCGGCCAGGTACACGCTTCTCCGTCTCCTCGGCTAGAGTGTTTGTAGGCAAAGAGCGATAGAATAAACCAGTTTCATCAGTGTTGTAGACTTGACTGAGAGTGAGGCCCTCCCTGTTGATCAAGTGCTTCACCTTGTGCCAAAACTCGTCTACTCCATCCTCGTTGGCGTCCAAAGCTTTGCAATGAGCCTTAAGGTTGGTAAGGTCATATGGTAACTTGAATGCAAAGAGCTAACCCTCGGATGCCTTGAAGTCTGGGGCGTCGTGAAGCCTTGCGAACTTCTCAGCACCAGCCTTCAGCTCCGTGCCACACACCAGCACACCAGCAGCACGTTGCTGTCGATACCAAATCAATATGGAGCGGTCGACTTCAGCATACTTGGGAGTAAACATCATCTTCCTCTCCATGTTGCATTTGCTTTTCAACGAGAAGTCAGCCATGTACTGCATGAGTTTATCTCGGGATCTCTTGATATCAAACAAAGTAGATCAGGCCAGGTTGAATTCACGAAGGATGCGTGAGGAAGACCATCCCGCATCCACCTTGTTCAATATCTCCCTCTTCTTCTCCAGAGTCAAAACCACTCTCTTCCTCTTCTCAAAAAGTGGGGCCATCATCACACACACTAATAAGAGGTACGAGAGCAGCAGGAGAGCCTGCAGCAGGTAAGGCACCACCACAAAAGCGAGCACATGGGCGGCCATGACGACAAGCGTGCACACACAACGAAAGAAGGGCAGTAAGTGGGGAGGATGCAGGGGGGCTCTAGCGGACAGCGACGGAACGACACACCAAAACACAGCTGGCCTGCGTCTCACACGCCAAGTTCAAATTACGGGCAGGAAAAAGTCGGTTTTTGAATTTTTTTTTGGCGGTTTTTGGCCCATTTGGGGAATATTGGATCCCGGGACCAAAATATCCGGTAAGTGGGGATGTCCGGAAAGTGGGCATCCGGATAGGACAGGGATTACTGTATTTAGTTTTACTAGCATTAAATGAGACAAGGTTGCCTTGTCCCCATTCACTGATCATAGATAGGTCTTGATTTATGGAGATGGCTGTACTGAGTTGAGAGGTTTTTATTTTATTTATTTATCTTTTTATGTGAGGAAGAAGAAACCAAAGATAACGAGCCCACAAAACTGTTCCGAGAGAAAAACAAAATACAAGAGAGAGCCAAAAATCAAGATCCGATCATTTCAAGATGCCTGGACACACTGCATTTGAAAGACTGAAGATCATAGGAAGCAGGAAATGCAGACAGAGGGAGACAGTTCCAGAGCTGACCTGTTGCATAAATGAAGGACTGGGAGTAATGGTAAACTCTTGCAATAGAGAGCTGGACAGAAAAGGGTAGAGATATTAAACTTGGTAAATGGGTGTCTGAGTGTGAATGAACTATGTAGTGCTGAGTCATCCACATATGAGTGTATGGGATTGTGGGAGACAGATAAGAGATCATTGATATGAGCCAGGAACAGGGTTGGGGCCAGAACTGATCCCTGTGGCACGCCGGTGTTAATTGAGTGGAAATTGGAATATACATCATCTACTTTTACTCTTATTTTCCTGTCACTGAGATATGAGATCAAAAGAACAAAAGACATTAGTCCATAGCATGGGAGTTTGGACAGTAGGGAACGGTGCCATACTCTATCGAAAGCTTTATAAATGTCGAGGGCTACTGCATGAGTTTCTCCATGTAGGTCGATTGATTGATGGATGGTATGAGTTAGGAGATTGAGTATATCAATGGTGGATCTTTCGTGGCGAAAACCATATTGTCTATCAGTAATTAAGTTATTGGATTCAAGATGTTTAACAATGTGTGTATTAATTAAAGTTTCAAATACCTTACCAAGAGAAGATGTGACTGCTGTTGGTCTGTAATCAGAGGTGTCAAAAGAACTTCCTTTCTTCAGAATTGGGTGGATATTGGCTTCTTTCCATGAATTTAGGAATGAAGAAGTACGTATGCATAGTCTGAATAATTTAGCTAGAACAGAGGCAAGTTCAGGGGAACAATTTATCAAAACAATTTGCGGAATTCCATCTGGGCCTGGAGCTTTGTTGGTGGATAAACTGTCTGAGATGGATTTTACGTATCTTGTCTGTATTTTAAGTGGGGCAATTTCGGGAGAATCAAGTTCCAGTACTGGGACATTTTGGCTGGTATCGTCTATGGTAGAGTTTCCGGCAAAGGTACTGGCAAAGATATCTACTTTCCCACGTGGGTCATTTGTAATGTTGCCATCTGAAGATTTCAATGGGGGAATGGATGATGATTTGTTAAAGTTATTGAAACAATTAAGAGTTGACCAGAATATTCTATTGTCACTAGGGTTGTTAAGTAGTTTTGATGCTTGCTTGTGAAGAAAGTTTGATTTAGTTAGATTTATTACAACTTTTGCATGATTTGTACAATTTTAAATTGAGAGAGTGATTCAGATATTTTTTATTTTAAGTATGAGTTTTATGCTAATGACTTTTGGACTGTCGCTCTGGCATAGTTGCCATCAAACCATTTTTGTGAGTTCGATCTTTTATTGAACTGTTGACTTGGTATGAATAAATCCATACCACCTAGTGTTAAGTCGCAAATGTTGGACTCGGTAGAATTGGGATCACTAGAGAAGAAAGACTGCCATGGAATGTCAGCAAGATAATTTCTAAATCCATCCCAGTTTGCCCCATGAAAGTGCCATCGGATCACCCTGACAGGTTCAGAACGGAGAGGTGTACAGGGGTTAACTAATGAGGCTTTGATGAGATTGTGGTCAGAGGATCCAAGTGGTGACAGTACCTCTATCCTGTATTGATCTGGATTATTTGTCAGCAATAAATTCAAGAGATGGGGATTATGGTCAGGATTATCAGGTATTCTGGTTGGTTGCTTTCCCAGCTGTGTAAGATTAAATGATTTTGCAAACAGCTTGCACTCTAGACCAGCATCATCAGTCCTGGCAGAATTCAATAACCATTCAAAATCACCCAAAATGGTAATTTGAGTGCTAAGGGCAAGGTTAAGGTTACTCAACTGTGTGGATATAGAATCAAATACACTGGGTTCCGAAGAAGCATTGGGGGAGTGATAGACTACACAGATATATTTGGCAATATTGTGACAGTTTAGTTTATATCATGAGTAATCGAAACAGGATGAAGTGAAGTTTATAACTGTGTCAACTGCATATTGGGATTTGATATAACAACAGGTGCCGCCCTTGTTACGGAAGTTTGTGAGGAGATGGTAACCGGGAAAACAAAATGGGTATATATCAGTAGAGGGTAAGATTTGTGGTTCTGTGAGGAAAAAGGCCAGAGGGGATATGGATTGAAGGAAAAAATGAACTGAGTTTAAATTTGTGCTAAGGGCGCATATGTTGGTGATGAATAAGGCCGCACTTTCACTTCTCCGCTGACGAACATCATTGGAAATTGCACTAGTCACTGCCAGCACAGTCACTTGATGGCGACCGGGAGGACCTTGTGCCACCAGCCCTACCCTGCCGGTGGTGGCAATCCAAGGTACCACCTCATTTGATAGTAACATTGCAGCGGCCATTGCTAAAGAGAGTAAATAGAAGGTATGATATGTTATGCGCGTGTAGTGTGGTGCAGACAGTTGAAGGTAGAGGTATTATGAGAGCATGCTGACCTACTCTCTATGTAAATGAATGCACTGAAAATGTTCAACAAAGGGAGATGGTCAGGATCAAGTCCTGAGGGCTGGTGAAACAGGAGCTCCAGCTCTCCCTATCACCAGCTTGTCATCCACCTCGGGAGTACTGCCCTGTTCGGCTGGTGCTACAGTATGAAGGTGCTCATTACTGTTGAATGCCACTAAAGAACATAAACTTAAGCAGGTATTACTGTTTTAAGATTTCAGTAGCAAAAATAGGCAATTCTAACACTTGGTGCCTGAATTGTACAATACCACAAAAGATTCTGATCATCATGGAACACATAAATAAAAATTGCAACTTCAGTGACTGTATAAAGGGTATCATTACAGTTGACTACTACTAAATACAATAACTTATTCAGGCATTACATGTCAAACATGGCAGTATATAAAGAGGACCTTAAAAAGGTATAATCCTGAGTACAAGGAGTACACCTGTTTCTAGCATAGACTGATGCTATGGAAACATTTAATACAATAACTTAAACAAGCTTAGAAACGTTTCTAGTCGAAGTTTATGGATTCTAGAATAGGTTAGGTTGTTTTTTTCAAGGGTTGGGTGAAATTATGGTTAGCAGGATAAACAGGTGTACTCCCGCTGCTCAGGATGTTGGAGTTCGGCACCATCACTGTGGTTCTGTGGGCTGATGAGAAAATAGTCTCTTTGATTCAGAGCCTGGTGCATCCCTGAGACTTAGCAATATAGCAATATACGACAAGGAGTCTTTCATGCATATTTAGAAGCTAAATAATGATGATTAGTTAATGTGTCCAGTTGCCCCTCCCCAAAGCGCCCAGTTACATCCCTGAATTACCCTTTCCTTTTCCCGGTAATTTTTAACTGTAGAAACATGGTACTACAGTAGTTCCCATCCGACCTTTGATAACATCCAATAAATGAGCCTAAGTAGAGTTCTCTGGCTAACTTCTAACCTAGGTACCTTACCATTAGTGTTTCCAGTGTTGGGGATTCGGCAATTTCTCGATTTCTTGTAAACGTCACTCGTATGCAAGAGTCAGTGGACAACTTTTTCCTCTTTCTAATTGCTGATTTTGAGATGTTATTACTGGGGGACTTAGCTATACGATAACACCAGAAGAGTTAAGAAAATTGAAGATTTACAGGTTTTATATAGAAAAGTTTGCAAATAACAAGTGTGTGCCCAGTTCCCCACTAAGTGCCCAGTTGCCTTATCTTATGGGTATGTCAAATTCTGTTATTCTAAGTACCCATATTAGAATTTTTAAAACAGTATGTATTACAGCAATGTGCTCATTTTTACACTCCACCTGGCAAAGTCAGAGGAGGGTATTGCTATCACTTGGAACAATAGGTGTCCAACTGTAGAGTTGGGCAGCTGGCTGGACATAGAGATTTAATTTCCGGGCCAGGACCCACAAAGTATTTACTATCGAATCATGAAATTTCACAAAGTTATGTGCCTAATACTGAACTGGTGCCTTTTGACAGGTAGAATACTGTATCTTAAGTATTTGTTTTTAATAATGACAATGAACAAAAAAAAAAAAAAAAAAAACAGAGATTTCAATGCAACCTGTGCAAGGAATCTGAAGGGGCCAGGTTCTGTGTCCTCAAGGCGTTCTCCTTATGCCCACTTTTATAAGAAAAGACTGGGGCAGGGGGTGAGGGCCGTTATGAACTTGGTTATGTATCCAGGGAGGTCGGGGGTTTGTGCTTGGTCAGATGGAGGGTTGTAACAGTGTAGCATTGCCCTTTTTTTAATGCAAGGAACAAGGAACCAAAGGCTGAGTCTGCAAAACAGTTACGTCCAAGAAAAAAACAAAAACAATACAAAAAAGGGCAAAATTCGAGATCCATTCATTTCAAGATGCCTGGATACACTGCGTTAGCCCTAGAACACAAACCCTTCTTTCTAGTAACACTATCACAAACCCCGGGTGTTTTTCACCCAAAATTGGAAAATTGGAAAAAAAAATACTAAATACAAAGCTTTGATAAAATAAATGTACAAGAAGGAACTTTAGGCTTTGAACTTTAAGTTAACATTACAAAGGATTGAAAATCACATCACTTTGTTGTGGAAAATGAGTAATAAAAATAGTGACTAAAGTAGGGAAATTTTGGCCTGTTTCACCAAAAAATCACCCACCCAAAAAATTCAGCATACGCCTTTGGAAAACCTCCCGCGTCCTCCCAGGTCCTTTGGGATACCACTGAAGGGGTTGCTATGCCCCTGCTGCTGTGGTAGAAACCCGATGTTCACTTTGGTTTTCAGCCTTTGCACATACGAACCAAGGCCTACAGCAGAGACCCACGTGAAGATGATGATGGTGTATCCTTCCTCTACCATAACTGGCTGCCAAATGAAGCTACTGGAGGACTGGTAGCCATGGGAGCTCAGGAACCATATACAACTGGCTGCCAAATGAAGCTACTGGAGGAATGGTAACCATGGAAGCACAGGAACCATATACAACTGGCTGCCAAATGAAGCTACTGGAGGACTGGTAACCATGGAAGCACAGGAACCATATACAACTGGCTGCCAAATGAAGCTACTGGAGGAATGGTAACCATGGGAGCACAGGAACCATACACAATGGCAATGACGCCATGTGGGTCAGGTGGAATTCACCCGGGGTTTGTGTTCTAGGGTTAGAAAGACTGGATATCATAGGAAGTATGAAATACAGACAGAGGGAGACAGTTCCAGAGTTGACCTGTTGCATATGAAGGACTGGGAGTGACGTTAACTCTTGCATTAGAAAGTTGGTCAGAAAAGTGATGAGAGTTTGTTGCTAGACAGGTGCTATGCACTCCTCGTAGAGGTGAAGGGATGCAAGCAGACAGTTCGGAGAAGCAGTGACCACTGAAGCAACGAGAGAAAAGAGATAAAGAGGCAACAGTGCAGCGAAGAGACAGACGTTTAAGGGAGCCAGTAAGAGGAGGAAAGTTGATGAGACGAAAAGCCTTTAACTCCACTGTATTATGAAGAGCTGTATATGGGGAGCCTCCCCACACATGAGAGTTGTACTCTAAACAGGGGTGAATAAAACCCTTGTATAAAGTCAACAACTGTGGAGCAGTAAAGAAGGCACAGAGTCAGCTTAGCACACTCCAATCTCTTGGAAGCAGATTTTACAAGAGATCCAATATGATCTTTCCAAGATAAGTCCCGAGTGAATGAAACCCCAAGCATGTTCAAGGATGATGCAGGATTGAGTTGGATATTATTAAACATAAGTGGGTACTCCTGTGGACGATTTTGACGGGTTGATAGGTGTAAAAACTGAGTCTGATGTATTAAGAGCAAGAAGATTATTATTACCCCAGTCAGATACAAGCCATGTCAGACATTAGGTATGCCATAGTCTCATCCCTTGTTTGCTGATGTAACTGCTGATATGGACGTTGCAGAAACCGAATGGAAAGGTGAAAGTTGAAGCATCAGCGTATGAGTGAATAGGGTTAAATGTAAAGCTTAGATCATTGATGAATAAAAGGAAGAGAGTTGGCGATAGGACAGAGCCCTGAGGAATACCACTGTTGATAGATCTAGGAGAAGAACGATGGCCGTTTACAACAGCAGCTGTAGAACGACCAGAAAGGAAGCTACAGATGACAGCACAGATAGAAGAATACAAACTGTAAGAGGCCGGTTTAGAAATTAAAGATTTATGCCAAACTCGATCGAAAGCCTTTGGGATGTTAAGTGCAATGCCAAAGCTTTCGCCAAAGTCCAGAAAGGAAGATGACCAGGAGTCTGAAAGGTAGGTGAGAAGATTGCCAGTGGAGTATCCCTGACAGAACCCATACTGACGATCAGAAAGAAGGTTGTGATAGGGAAGATGCTTCAAAATTTTTCTGTTAAGAATAGACTCGAAAACATTTGAGACACAGGATGCTAAAGAAATTGGGCGATAGCTAGAGGGTTGGGAATGGTCATCCTTCCTTGGCACTGACTGAATGAGAGCAAACTTCCAGCAAGAAGGAAAGGTACAAGTTGACAGACAAAGGCGAAAGAGTTTACGTAGGCAGAGTGTAAGCGCAGATGCACAGTTCTTGAGGACAACAGAAGGGACTCCATCAGGCCCATATGCCTTGTTAGTATTGAGGCCAGTAATAGCAGAAAATACTGTACATCAGCTGAAGAAATTTTAATGTCAGGCATGAGGAAGTTGGAGGGGAGAAGTGATGGAGGAACAGCACCGGAATTGTCTAAGGTGGAATTGGAGGAGAAAGTTTCAGTGAAGAGATCTGCTTTTTCAGTAAAAGAAACAGCTATAGAGCCATCAGAGTAGAAAAGAGGAGGGGAGGATGATGAGGTAAAGTTGTCAGAAAGGTTTTTGGCAAGGTGGCAGAAGGAGCAGGAAGAATTCGAGTTGGAGAGTTGAGAGCATTTCGTACAGATGAAATTATTTTTAGCAGAATGAAGAACAGACCTAGCACGATTCCTGGCAGAAACATAAAAAAGATGTGATTCAGGGGTGGGTTGGCTCCGGTACCTTTCACAGGCACTCTCCTTGCTGTGGACAGCATTAGCACAAGCGTGATTAAACGAATGCTTTCTTGCATTAGTAAAAGGATATGAGAATGGAATGTATGCTTTCATGCCCGAGAAAATTACCTTCGTAATGTGCAAGGCACATTCAGATGGCTCCCAGCCATGGAAGCAATAATCATTTGGGGGAAAATGAAAGAAGTACTGCCTGAGGGCCTCCCAATCCACAGCTCCAAAGTTCCACAGACGACGTTTCCTTGGAGGGTCCACATGCTGTACCGGAGCAATGGGACATGTTAAGGTAGTATGGTTATGATCGGAGAAGCCCAACGGAGAGAAAATTTTAACAGTGTAAGCAGGATTAGTTGTATAGGAGAGGTCAAGTGTGTTGACGCTCTCTCCAAGGCAGTTAGGGATACGGGTAGGTTGGTGTACAAGCTGCTCTAGGTCATTAAGGATAGAAGAGCTGTAGGCTTGTTCACGAGGTGGATCAGTGAAAAGATAGGAGAGCCGAAGGTGGTGGTGAACATTGAAATCTCCTAAAATGGACATTTCGAGGAAAGGAGAATTGGGTAGAATTTGTTCCATCGCAGAAGTAAGAGTGTCAAAGAGTTTTTGACAGTCAATAGAATTAGGAGGTAAGTAAATAGCACAGACATATTTAGTCCGAGAATGACAGGAGAGTCGAAGCCAGAGAGTAGAGAATTCAAAAGAATCAAGTTCAGGAACACGAGAGAGATAGGTCGTTGTGTACATATACACAACAGCCACCTTTGGCTTTGAAATGAGTATAGAGAAAGTAGGAGGATACAGAAAAGGGTTTGCTGTCAGTTGCCTCAGACAGCTGAGTCTCTGTTAAGAAGAGAGGGTGAGATTTAGAGGGGGAGAGGTGGTGTTCAGCAGGGAGAAAGTTAGAGGAAAAGCCACGAACGTTGCAGAAATGAAGAAGCAGTAAGTGAGACAGTGGTTCCAGGCATGTAGAGTCATCACTGGGAGAGGGGCGGATGGTGGGGGCATTAATGGTCCCCACCCCCCAGGGACTCCGAGGCATGGTCATAGTTTGCCATTTTTCTGTAATTTTGAAAATGACATGTAGTGTGTACTGTGTTTGTAGATTGATGTTGACAGAGAAACTTGTATTGGAGAGCATGCTAGCCTACTCTTAGTGTAACTGAAACACTGAAAAAGTTCAGCAAAGGGGGATGGTCAGGAACTGGTCCTAAGGGCTGATGAAACGGGAGCTCCAGCTCTCCCTATCATCAGTTTTCAATCCACCTTGGGAGTACTGCCCTGCTCGACTGGTGCTACAGTCTACGCCTATGGTTTTATGTTTGTTTATTCTCATATATATGATTTTTTCTCTTTCTTTTTTTTTTTTTTCTGTGAGAGGGGGAGTGATGTAGCATATCACATTATATTGTTTACATACAGTTCACTACAGTAGCCTACATTATTTTGGCACCTTCTAATCCGCTGAGCTAAGCGGCGTGACACAGCAGTAAGGAGGCTGCCCAATCTTTTGTATGCCGTAAGAACTTTGGCTAACCGGCTGACAAGTTGGTTAAATTCCATCAGGTAAAGTCTCCCAGTTGTTGAGTGACTGCTAACTCTCAGAAAGCATTAGCCATAAAAAATGCACTGACTGGTACACACATTCAGCTCACTACACTCTGAGTCACTTACCAAGTCAAACATAACATGGTACTCCCTTTTTTCTCAAAACATACCCTAGTAACAAGCATTATGTCGTAGCACATCAGTAATATACAACCTAGACCGTACAACAGTGTCTGATATTGTCCAGTGTGGCAGCATGAAACCCGATCCAGTAGACCTTCATGACTGAGGAGCATAGACTGATCACTTACTGTATGCATAAATAATATGGACTATGGCAAGTTACTAACAGACCTGTACACCTCAAAGGGTATTATAATTATCACTAGTTGGTATATATATTTATATAAAGTAATATACATATTCTAGTGTTTTTCATAGAAAGAGTTATTAAAATGTAAAAATGGTTGACTGACACTTCTATATACTTTACTTTCAGGAGGACCCATATGGACTCTCAGCAGGTGAGTATATGATTGTGGCAGCAGGAGAGAGAGAGAGAGAGAGAGAGATGTACAGTACATCTCTATGAGTAATGATCGTGCATATGTACATTTGTACCCATATATGTGTATGCACAGGTAATCGGGTGAATGTGTTTCATGTGTAAATTTTTTAGCGTCCTAACGTGCGTATATTTCAGTGCATTTTTGTGTCCTGTCCTTTATGCAAAGAAGAAGAAACCAAATACCAGAAGCCTATAAGAGAATGTTCCTACCAAGAAAAAACAAACTTCCACCCTTACTCATCACACTATCCAAGTACTTAAACGTACTCACATTTTCCATATCCTCCTCATCCAATCTCACTGTCTGACTTCACTTCTCTAGAGGACCATAACTTTTCTCTTCCCTACATTCACCTTTAGATTCCGTTTCTTACACACTCTCCCAAACTCATCCATCAAGCCTTGCAGCTCGCCTTCGTCTCCACTTAACAACACAGCATCATCTGCAAACAACAGTACAGGGAGTTTCCAAACACTGCCCTCTCTCATTAGGGCCACTGCAAAATTCAATGACCTGTATCTCATTTATAACCCCAACCATATACAGATTGAACAAGCATGGAGATATGACACATCCCTGTTTCAACCTAAACTTCAAATATAAAAATTCACTCAGTTCATTATCCACATGCACAGCAACCTTAGCCTCCTCATTCATACTCTTCACAGCATTCAACAACTTCCCCTCTAATCCACATATTCTTAATACTTTCCACAATCCTTGTCTATCCACCCTGTCATATGCTTTCTCCAAATCCGTGAAGGCCACATACAACATCTTTCCCTTCTCTAGAAACTTTTCCACTAAAGATCTAAGAATGAATATCTGATCTACGCAACCTCTTCCCTTCCTAAAAACCTCCCTGTTCTTCTCCAACTACTTCCTCTGTTATTTCCCTAACTCTTTCAATAAGTATCCTGCCATATACTTTTCCTATTACACTAAGAAGACAAATGCCCCTATAATTACCACACACTTCTTTTCCCCCTTTGCCTTTGTACAAGGGAATAATTATACTTGACTTCCAGTCATTCAGGACTCTACCTTCCTCCCATCTTCCACATCCATTCTACTACAGTCTCTCCCCCATGCTACAGCATTTCTCCACACACTAGTTCAATTCCTGGGGCTTTCCCCATTTTGACTTTCTTCATTGGATCTACTACTTTCATCCTACTGGTTTCTTCCTCTCCAGTGTTGCAGTGCCAAATTTTAATGTGCCGGAACTCCTATAAACCAGTGACAATAATATTTGTTTCCAATGTCATATATATATATATATATATATATATATATATATATATATATATATATATATATATATATATATATATATATATATATATATATATATATATATATATATATATATATTGTTACATAGCCTGTGATTTCATCATCCTTTGTGTAATTCTAACGTACAATGTGCTGCCTGTTTGATCACGAGAGTGTTCTGCCTCAGTCCCCCCCTTCTACCATTATAGTATAGTAAGTCGTCCTTTCTGTTGTTCAGAGCGGGATTGTCAACTCTGTCCCCATGGCTTCATTTGCGCGTCCTTCTTACAAGTTGTATCAAGCTCTGCTGGCCCCTATATAATGAGCTCAGTCTCTGCATCATTGCTACTTAGATCTACTCCTCATTTTGTCCACATCTCTGTCCTCCCCTGTACAGTTATTGTTGTGAGTGCTCAGGAAGTCTCCAACCATCTAGCAGCTGTGTAATTTGAGTATAACTGTTGTTGCATTTTTTCTTGTACTGTATAGCATAAGTTTAATTTGTGGGCCTAGTGAATTTTTTGTAATTTATGTAGGGTTCTTATTGTCAGCCATCATTAATATTATTTTGTATCTGTAATAATTTATCTTGCATTAACTGAGCATTACCCAGTGTATTTTCATTTTATCAGGGCTGACTTAGATAAATTTACTCTTGCTAATTTCGTGTTAATAGAGGCTATTGCAGTTAACCATATATTTAACCTGTTTTTTGCCATTACATTATCCTTATGAGTCCTGAATGTTTTGTTGTTAGTTTGAGCATTAAACTTTAACTTGTAATTTTACCTAACTCTTTTGTTTTGAACCTGGAACTTTACGGGACAGTAGTGACTTTTAGTATTCTCACTTAAAGTGTACATTATTTTTCTCTGTTCGGTAACAATATATACATATATATATACATATATATATACATATATATATACATATATATATATATATATATATATATATATATATATATATACTCGTATACATAATATACCAATGGGGTCGCAAATGCGACTCCCAACATGTAGCATAAAATATAAAGCCATTATTAGATCTGTGTTTAATTTTAAAAATCACTAAATATAAAAAAAAAATATTTGTCAATCGAAGTTAACAAATGCTACTTAAGAAAAATAAGATATGCTTTAGCCCTTTTGGTGTTTAGCCACCCCAAATGAAAAAAAAATCTAATGCTAAAAATCGGTAAATACCTAGCGGAAAAAAAAACACTTAAATTGGCAACTCTTTGTCCCACTCTGCGAGTGCGAGAGAAGGCAACGGTACACCAAAAGTGTACGTGTTAGTGTAGACACACATGTACGCTATGCACACGATTACACTATTTTCTGTTTACTAATTAAAGTGTACAATGTACTTGGCATGAAAAATTATCATTCCAATATTAGTTACAAAATTAATATCATTTTGGTGTTAACCAATTTATTTTTCATGATTTTATTTGTTAACAGGAGAAACATTTCTCATGAACAACTGTCCAATTTTGAGGTGCCAGAGCGGCGCTCCGGTGAACTCCAGCAGCACTACACTACTGTTCATCTCTTCTCACATCCCTCCTTCTCCCAGGAATTTCCCAGCCACTTACAGTATACTCGCATTACTTTCATTCTCTATGTTCAACAATTCATTAAAGTGTTCTCTCCATCTACTCACTTTTTCTCCCTTCTCAACCAGTAATCTACCATTTTTATCTTTCACTCCCTGACTAACTTCAATGCCACCTTGTCTAACTCTCTTTACCTTTTTCCACAACATTTTCTTAGAGTCCATCCACTTTTCACTCAAATTCCTTCCAAGTTCCTCATCACTCTCTTCTTACTCTCTCTCCTGCTAATCTTTTCACTCTTCTCTTCCTCTCTACGTATAACTCTCTCTTCCGCGTCTCAACGTCTGCCACGCCCCTATTTCTCATCCACTCGCTATATGTTTTCTTCCTTTGTTCCATATATATATATATATATATATATATATATATATATATATATATATATATATATATATATATATAGATAGATATATATATATAGATAGATAAATAAATAATATATATATACATATATAGATAGATAGATAGATAGATAGACTGATAAATAATATATATATATATATATATATATATATATATATATATATATATATATAGATAGATAGATAGATAAATAATATATATATACACTGTATATCTATCTATCTATCTATCTATCTATTGCCAGATGCCTCAATCCCGTTTGGGGTGGCCACAAACAAATCGCCTCCAAGTCGCCCTGTCCCCCGCCATTTCACTGCCCTGCTCCCCACTCACACCCCCCTCTCTCATATACCTCTCCACCCCATCCCTCCATCTCATCCTCGGCCTCCCCCTCCCTCTTTCCCCCTCCACCTCACTCACATACATTCTCTTCGTCAGCCATTCACCCTCCATCCTCTCCACATGGCCAAACCACCTCAGTGTGTTCCTCATAACGCTTCCTATCACATCCACATCCACACCACAACGCTCCTTTATATCCTCAATCGTCAGCCTGTCTCTCCATGTGACTCCACTCATTTCCACTGCTCTCACTCTTGACTTGTGTACTTCCAACAACGTCCAAGCTTCACTTCCATACTTTAGAGTTGGTATCACAATACTGTCATGTAGTAACTTTTTCACTTCCATGCTCACTTCCCTGTTTCTTATCACTGCTTTCAAAGAACTAGCAACCGTTTTTCCCTGCTGTACCCTTTCAAGCACTTCACCCTCCAAACCCCCATCCTTACTCATCACACTACCTAAGTACTTAAACGTACTAACATTTTCCAATTCCTCACCATCCAATCTCGCTGTACATTCACTGACTTCACCTCTCTCAAAGACCATCACTTTACTCTTCCCTACATTCACCTTTAGATTCTGTTTCTTACACACTCTCCCAAACTCATCCACCAAGCCTTGCAGCTTCCCTTCGTCTTCACTCAACAACACAGTATCATCTGCAAACAACAGTACAGGGAGTTTCCAAACACTATCCTCTCTCACCAGGGCCACTCCAACATCCACTACCCTACCTTGTACCTTTTTTATTACCCCATCCATGTACAGATTAAACAACCATGGAGACATGACACATCCCTGTTTCAAACCAATTTTCAAAGAGAAAAATTCACTTAGTTCACCATCCACACACACTGCAGCCTTCGCACCATCGTACATACTCTTCACAGCATTCAACAACTTCCCATTTACTCCATATATTCTTAACACTTTCCACAATCCTTATTTATCCACCCTGTCATATGCTTTCTCCAAATCCATGAAAGCCACATACAACTTCTTTCCCTTCTCTAGAAACTTTTCCACTAAAGATCTAAGAATGAATAATCTACACAACCTCTTCCCTTCCTAAAGCCTCCCTGTTCTTCTCCAACTAATTTCTCTGTTTTTTCTCTAACTCTGTCTATAAGTATCCTACCATACACTTTTCCTATTATACTAAGAAGACAAATGCCCCATGATTACGACACATTTCTGTTTCCCCTTTTCCTTTGTACAAGGGAATAATTATACCTGACTTCCAATCCTCTGGGACTCTACCTTCCTCCCAGGCCAATCTGCACATCTTCCACATCCATTCTACTACTATCTCTCCCCCATGCTTCAGCATTTCACAACACACTCCATCAATTCCTGGGGCTTTCCCCGATTTAACTTTCTTCATTGCTTCCACAACTTCTATCCTACTGATTTCTTCCTGTCTTCTCACCTCCCTCCTTCTCCCAGCCATTCCCCAGCCACTTAGACTCGCATTACTTCCATCCTCTACGTTCAACAATTCCTTAAAGTGTTCTTTCCATCTGCTCACTTTTTCTCCCTTCTCCACTAGTAATCTACCATTTTTATCTTTCACTCCCCTGCTAACTTCACTGCCACCCTGTCTTACTCTTTTCACTTCTCTCCAGAACATTTTCTTACAGTCCCTCCACTTTACACTCAAAATCCTTCCAAATTCCTCATCCACTCTCTTCTTACTCTCTCTTACTAATCTTTTCACCTCTCTCTTTCTTTCCACATATAACTCTCTCTTCCGCCTCTGAACTTCTTCCACGCCCCTATTTCTCATCCATTCATTGTATGCTTTCTTCTTTTGTGCCACAGCCTGCTTCACCTCTTCAGTCCACCACGCTGTTCCTTGCACCCCCCTCCGTCTTCTCTTCCTTCCACACACCACATCACATGCTGCACATATTTCTTCTGTAAATATCTTACACACACCTTCCACGTCTCCCATCTACTCCAATTCATATTTGCCCAATCGTTCCTCCACTTCTCTCTTATACTCTGCCTTTTTCTCATCCTCTTGTAACCTTTCCACTCTCCTTGCTACTACTCCTTCCTCTCGTCTTTCCCTTCTTCTCTTCCTCCATCTTAACTGCATTCTAATTCTGGCCACCACCAAGTAGTGGTCAGAGAGTCCACTCCCTCAACCTCTATACACCCTTGCATCCTTTACGCATCTTCGCATCCTTTCATCCACACACACATAATCAATCATTGCCTTCCTTTCATTCAGTTCACCACCCACCCTTCTCATCACTCGCCATGTATACCTGTGGATCATTTTATGCCTGAAGAGGGTATTGGCTATCACCAACCCCCTCCCAGCACAAATGTCCACTAACGCACTCCCATTCTCATCTATCTCAGCAAGCACACCCCACTCACCAACTATTCCATCCACCTTCACATTCCCAACTTTACCATTCATATCACCAATCAAAAACACTCTCCCATTCCTTCCAAACTTTTCCATGCACACTTCCACATTTGTCCAGAACTCTTCTCTCACTCTTCTAGCACGATCTTGCGTTGGTGCATACACACACACAATCGCCCACATTTGTTATCCAACTTTCAACTTTACCCACACAATCGTTGACCCAACTGATCCATACTGTCTTATGCTCCTCTTCCATCTTTTACTCACAACTATACTGTACATACTCCTTCCTTTCCCCTCTCATTCTCACCTACTCCTGCACATATACCCCATCCATACTCCCATTCTCTCACATTTTCTCCTCTCCATTTTGTTTCAGTTATTCTACATACATCCACTTTCGCACACTCAAGCACCTGGACAATCTCTCTCTCTTTCACCTCATCATTCGCTACTCTTACATTCCATGTACTCATTATATACATACATATATATAGATATTGTTACGGAACAGAGAAAGATAATGTGCACTTTAAGTGAGAATACGAAGAGTCACTACTGTCCCGTAAAGTTCCAGGTTCAAAACAAAAGAGTTAGGTAAAATTACAAGTTAAAGTTTAATGCTTAAACTAACAACAAAACATTCAGGACTCATAAGAATAATGTAATGGCAAATAAACAGGTTAAATATATGGTTAACTGCAATAGCCTCTATTAACACGAAATTAGCAAGAGTAAATTTATCTAAGTCAGGCCTGATAAAATGAGATACCAGATAATACTCAGTGAATGCCAGATAAATAATTTCAGATACAAACTATTATCAAAAATGACTGACATAAGGAACCCCACACGAATTACAAAAACTTCACCAGGCCTACAAATTAAACTTATGCTATACAGTACAAGAAAAAATGCAATAACAGTAATACTCAAATTACACACAGCTGCTAGATGGTTGGAGATTTCTTGAGCACTCACAATAATAATAACTGTACAGGGGAGGACAGAGATGTGAACAAAATGAGGAGCAGATCTAAGTGGCAATGATGCAGAGACTGAGCTCATTATATAGGGGCCAGGAGAGCTTGATACAACTTGTAATGAGGACGCGCAAATGAAGCCATGGGGACAAAGAGATGACAATCCCGCAAAGTATAACAGAGATGTCGACTTACTCTACTATAACGGTAGAAGGGGGGAACTGAGGCAGAACACGCTCGTGATCAAACATGCAGCATACTGTGCGTTAAAATTACACAAAGGATGATGAAATCATAGGCTATGTAACACCTCCCCACAAAGAAAAAGAAATTTACAAAGGAAATTTCTTATTACTCTAAAACAATCTGTCTAAAGTCTAGATAAGCAATCTGCAATAACATTCTCTTTCCCCTTGACATGTTGTATGTCTAATGAATACTCCTGAAGAAGTAGACTCCATCTTGTCAATCTCTGATTTTATCTTTAAACTTACTAAGGAATTTCAGTGGGTTATGATCGGTATAAATGACTATGGGGTCAAAACCAGAACACAAATAAAATGAAAAATGCTGTAAACCCAAAATCAAGGCCAAAAGCTCTTTCTCAATAGTTGAGTAGTTCTTTTGAGGTGGAGTGAACTTCTTACTGTAATAAGATACAGGATGTTCAATACCCTGATCATCCTCTTGCAGCAAAACAGCCCCAGCTCCTGTATCACTTGCATCAACAGCCATCTTAAACGGCTTAGCAAAATTTGGAGTAGCGAGCACTGGCTGACTTAATAGAATAGCTTTAAGTTTGTTGAAAGAGGATTCACAGTTATCGGTCCAGACAAATTCAACTCCCTTTTTCAGTAGGTCTGTAAGTGGTGATACAAGAATAGAAAAGTTAAGAACAAATCTCCTGTAATAACCTACCATTCCCAAAAATCTTTGTAGCTCTTTCCTACTTTTAGGTCTGGGAAGATCACTTATAACCTGAACCTTAGCTCCTGGTGGTGCAACATGTCCATCACCAATTACATACCCAAGGTACTGAACTTTAGCTTGACCAAACTCACACTTTGATAAATTAGCTACAAGATTAGCATGAACTAAACGGTCAAGAAATTTACTGACATGGCATAGGTGATCTTTCCAGTTGTCACTGAAGATTAATACATCATCAATATAAACAACACACCCTGCCAAACCCTCTGTTACAACATTCATGAGCTTCTGAAATGTGGCTGGTGCATTCTTCATACCATACGGCATTACAGAACATGCAAAAGCCTTTCCTAGTGTTACAAAACATGAGATCTCCCTAGCACGTTCAGTCATAGGTACTTGCCAGTATCCCTTTAACAAATCAAACTTACTTATGTACCTAGCCTTTCCGATCTTGTCTATGCAATCTTCCACACGAGGGAGAGGGTAAGTGTCTGTTTTGGTTATCTGATTAACACGTCTGTAGTCGATGCAAAGCCTCTGTGACCCACCTGGCTTAGGGACTAGAGTGACAGGAGAACTCCACTCGCTCTGACAGGGCTCAATCATCTTGTGGTCCAACAGGTAGCCAAGCTCCTTCTGGATGAGAGGAACTTTCACTGGGTTCACACGGTAAGGAGGCAGTTTAATTGGCTTTGCGTCTCCAACATCGACATCATGCATCAACACAGTGGTTCTTCCTGGAGTAGCACGGAACACTTGCGGGTACTCCTGCAGTAATGCCGAAAACTCCTGCCTTTCCTTGGGTGGTAGATGAGAAAGCTTAGTCTGGAGATCATTCATGATATCAGGATTCTTCCCCAAACTATCACTCAGGCTCATACTGCATGGGAGAGCTTCACTTGCAGACTCGGGTGGAACAGCTACAGTGCAGACTGGATTATTTTCGTCCCGCCTGTGATATAACTTTAGCATGTTGATGTGACATAGTTGCTTGTTCTTTCTACGATCTGGTGTGGCGATGACATAGTTGACATCACTGAGTTTCTTCTCCACGAAATAAGGGCCACTAAACTTGGCTTGAAGAGGTTGCCCATGAACTGGTAGCAGAATCAAAACCTGATCTCCTGGCTGAAAGTGGCGTAACCTGGACTTCTTGTCATACCAAGTCTTCATCTTCTCCTGAGCAGCACCTAAATTCTCTCTCGCCAGCTGTAAAGCAGTGGACAGCCGTTCTTTGAAATTCATCACATACTCCAGCAGGTTGACGTCATCTTCCTCCGACAGCCAGCATTCCTTGAGTAGCTTAAGGGGTCCTCTTACTTCATGGCCAAACAGTAGTTCAAAAGGTGAGAAGCCCAGTGATTCATTTGGAGATTCTCTTGCGGCAAACACAACGAATGGAAGACCTTTATCCCAGTCTTTCTGATGTTCCAAACAGTATTTCTTGAGCATCGATTTGAGTGTTTGATGATATCTCTCCAACGCTCCTTGGGTCTGGGGATGGTAAGCTGAAGACGTGATCTGGGTGATGCCCAACTCTTTCAGAGACTGCTTGAAAACATTTGACATGAAATTACTTCCTCGGTCTGACTGTACCTCCTTGGGCAGACCAAACTTTGTGAAGAACCCTAGCATTTCCTTAACCACGTTCTTTGCTGAGATGTTTCTAAGTGGAATGGCTTCAGCATAACGAGTAGCCATGTCAATCATGGTCAACACATAAGAAAATCCTGAAGAAGTCTTAGGAAGAGGGCCCACAATATCCACCAACACACGGGTGAAAGGCGCCTCAAAAGGAGGAATGGGAACTAGAGGTGCAACCTTTTCGGTCTGATTACACTTCCCCACAACTTGACAGGTGTGACAAGACTTACAATACCAGGAAACATCCCTGAAGACACCTGGCCAGTAGAAGTGTTTCAAAATGCGTGCCACAGTCTTCCTCACTCCAGGGTGTCCCGCCAAACTGGAATCATGAGCCACTCCAATGATATCCTGCCTACAAACACGAGGGATGACGACTTGATGTACAACCTCCCATTCACAGTCGGCTGATGCTGTTGGGGGTCTCCACTTCCTCATAAGTACTCCTGACTTTACATAATAACAAGTAGAAGCACCGGCTGACTCTTCTTCACTGTAAGCAGAGTTAGCTAGACCTTTCAACTCAGGGTCAGCAACCTGCAACTCAACCAGCTCTTGACGAGACAAATTATCAACACTACGGGGTACTGCCTCATCTGGTGAGTGGTCCAAATTAGCAAGAAAAGTGTCAGCTAGGATAACATCATCATCATCATTATCCTCTAAATCACTAGTAACTTTAGACTTAGCCCTAGTGACAGCACATGCAGGGAACACATCAGGGACATCACAATCCTGGGACGCAGCCACTGGCTCACTAGACAACTGAGGAGCTGGACACACTTGACTTCCACCAATATCATTTCCAAGTAAGAAAGTTACACCTGACATTGGGAGTGTCTCAACCAACCCAACCATAATGGAACCATTAACAAAACCAGACTCTAAATTCACTCTGCACAGAGGGACAGAGAAGTAATTATTCCCTACACCTTGTAAGATTACAGTTTCATCAGAGGAATTAACATTAGAGCCTAGAACACTGGTCAGCATAAGGGATTGGCAAGCACCTGTATCACGATATATTTGAACTGATTTCCTGTCATTACTGTCCAGAGGACTGACAAAACCATCAGACAGGAAATTAGCACATGAACTCTTGAGAGTGTCACCCACGTTACTGCTCAAAGAGGAGCTTCATCATGAGAATTTAAGTTACCCCTCAAAGCAGGTTCAGTTAACTCAGTTAAAGAATTCTGGGAACTCTCAAGAGTGGACACTAGACCAATTGACTGAATATTTAAAGACTCCTTTTTGTTCACATCACGCTGTCTCCTGAAACATCTCTCCGTAGTATGACCAAGCTTACTACAATAAGTACATTTACTTTTCTGAAATCTAGAGGTGAAGCTGGTATTTACTTCCTGAGAAACATCATCCTTATTCTCTTTCCTGTTACCTGTACTCTGAGTAGAGGCAACGTACTTACTCTCAGCTTTCCCTTTTTCTCTAGAATATCTCTTGTGAGTGAGAACATACTCATCAGCTAAAACTGCAGCATCAGACAAATTATCTATTCTTTTCTCATCAAGATATAGGCTTACATCTTTATAAATACACCTTTTGAAGTCCTCCAGCAAAATCATCTGCTTAAATTTGTCAAAATCAGAATCCACATTCTTAGAATTTAACCACTGCTCCAACAAATCTTCTTTGATTTTTGCATACTCAACATGGGATTGCTTATCTTGCTTGTAAGTTGTCCTAAATTTTACTCTATAGGCTTCAGGAACAAGCTCATAGGCCTTAAGAATCAAGCTCTTAACTACATCATAATTATCACATTGATCCTGAGGCAAAGGTGCATAAGTTACTTGAGCTTTACCGGTGAGAACAGTTTGAAGGAGTACTGGCCAATACTCCTTAGGCCAATTAAAACCTGTAGCTACCCTCTCAAACAACTGAAAATACTTTGTTAAATCAGATTCATTAAAAGGAGGGACAAGTTTAACATTTTTAGCCACATCAAAATCATCAGAGCTAGATGATCCAGTTCCACCTTGTTTCATGCGATACTCATGGTCTGCCTGAATCCTAGCAAGTTCAACTTGTGCGTGAAACTCAGCCTCCTTAACATCAGCCTCCTTAGCACGTGCTTGAAATTCAGCTTCCTTCACACGAGCCTCCTGCAGGGCTAGCTGTAACTTAGCTAATTCAATCTGCGTTTGCTCATTTGGAGGAGTTACATTAAACAAGCTTTTATTAATCATGCCAACAATTTGATCTTTAGAATGATGAGAGTGAACTGCAATTCCCAATTGTTGAGCAACAAGCTTAAGTTCATTCTTTGTTCTGTTTTCTATATCACACACTGTTTGCACATTTGACAAAAAATCTTTGGCTTCATCAAGTGTAGAAATAGTAGCCATCATGAATATATCACAGTCACAAAATATCAAACAATATCCTTATGATAATATCCTGAATATCCTGATATGAGGTCGCCAAATTTATGTTACGGAACAGAGAAAGATAATGTGCACTTTAAGTGAGAATACGAAGAGTCACTACTGTCCCGTAAAGTTCCAGGTTCAAAACAAAAGAGTTAGGTAAAATTACAAGTTAAAGTTTAATGCTTAAACTAACAACAAAACATTCAGGACTCATAAGAATAATGTAATGGCAAATAAACAGGTTAAATATATGGTTAACTGCAATAGCCTCTATTAACACGAAATTAGCAAGAGTAAATTTATCTAAGTCAGCCCTGATAAAATGAGATACCAGATAATACTCAGTGAATGCCAGATAAATAATTACAGATACAAACTATTATCAAAATTGACTGACATAAAGAACCCCACACGAATTACAAAAACTTCACCAGGCCTACAAATTAAACTTATGCTATACAGTAGAAGAAAAAATGCAATAACAGTAATACTCAAATTACACACAGCTGCTAGATGGTTGGAGATTTCTTGAGCACTCACAATAATAATAACTGTACAGGGGAGGACAGAGATGTGAACAAAATGAGGAGCAGATCTAAGTGGCAATGATGCAGAGACTGAGCTCATTATATAGGGGCCAGGAGAGCTTGATACAACTTGTAATGAGGACGCGCAAATGAAGCCATGGGGACAAAGAGATGACAATCCCGCAAAGTATAACAGAGATGTCGACTTACTCTACTATAACGGTAGAAGGGGGAACTGAGGCAGAACACGCTCGTGATCAAACATGCAGCATACTGTGCGTTAAAATTACACAAAGGATGATGAAATCATAGGCTATGTAACAATATATATATATATATATATATATATATATATATATATATATATATATATATATATATATATATATATATATATATATATATATATTTATATATATATATATATATTTAGATTTTTTTTTATGTGAGGAAGAAGGAACCAAAGGCAATGAGCCCGCAATATTGTTCCCTCCAAGAGAAAAACAAAATACAAGAGAGAGTCAAATTCAAGATCCATTCATTTCGAGATGCTTGGACACACTGCGTTTGAAAGACTGGAGATCATAGGAAGCAGGAAATAGAGACAGAGGGAGACAGTTCCAGAATTGACCTGTTGCATAAATGAAGGACTGGGAGTAACGGTTGACTCTTGCATTAGATAGTTGGACAGAAAAGGGGTGAGAGTTTGCTGCTAGACGGGTGCTACGCGCCCATCGTAGAAGTGGAGGAATTCATGCAGACAGTTCAGAGGAACAGTGACCATTGAAGTAGCATTAGAAAAGAGATAAAGATGCAACACTGCGGCGAAGAGACAGAGGTTGAAGGGAGTCAGTAAGAGGGGGAGAGTTAATGAGACGAAGAGCCTTTGACTCCACCCTATTGAGAAGAGATGTATGTGGGGAGCCCCCCCATACATGAGAGTTGTACTCCACACAGGCGCGGATAAAACCCCTATATAGAGTCAATAATTGTGGAGGAGTAAAGAAGGAATGGAGTCGGCTTAGCACACCCAATCGCTTGGAAGCAGATTTTACAAGAGATGTAATATGATCTTTCCAAGACAAGTCCCGAGCAAATGAAACCCAAAGCATGTTCAACGATGATGCAGGAGTAAGTTGAGTATTATTAAACATAAGTGGGTATACCTGTGGAAGATTTTGTCAGGTTGATAGGAGCAAAAACTGAGTCTTTGATGCATTAAAAACAACCAGATTATTTTTACTCCAGTCAGAGATACGAGCCAAGTCAGACATTAGGTGTGCCATAGCCTGATCCCTTGCCTGTTGAAGTAATTGCTGAGACGGACGTTGTGGAAATCGAATGGAAAGGTGAAGGGTGGAGTCATCATTGTATGAGTGGACAGGGTTAGATGTACAGCTTAGAAGGTCATTGATGAATAAAAGGAAGAGAGTTGGTGATAGGACAGAGCCCTGAGGAACACCACTGTAAATAGATCTAGGAGAAGAACGATAGCCGTCTACAACAGCGGCTATAGAACGACCAGAAAGGAAGCTAGAGATGAAGGCACAGAAAGAAGGATAGAAACCGTAAGAGGGCAGTTTGGAAATTAAAGATTTATGCCAGACTCGATCGAAAGCCTTTGAGATGTCAAGTGCAATGGCAAAGCTTCCGCCAAAGTCCCGAAAGGAGGATGACCAGGAGTCTGAAAGGTAGGTGAGAAGATCGCCTGTGGAGCGTCCCTGATGGAACCCATACTGACGATCAGAAAGAAGGTTGTGATAGGAAAGATGCTCTAAAATTTTTCTATTAAGAATTGACTCGACAACTTTTGAGATACAGGATGTTAAAGCAATTGGACGATAGTTAGAGGGTTGGGAATGGTCACCCATCTTTGGGACTGGCTGAATGAGAGCAAACTTCCAGCAAGAAGGAAAGGTACAAGTTGACAGACAAAGGCGAAAGAGTTTGCCTAGGCAGGGAGTAAGCACAGAAGCACAGTTCTTGAGAATAACAGGAGGGACTCCATCAGGCCCATATGCCTTATTAGTACTGAGGCCAGCAATGCCAGAAAATACATCAGCTGAAAAAATTTTAATGTTAGCCATGAGGAAGTCAGAGGGAGGAAGTGAGGGAGGAACAGCACCAGAATCGTCTAAGGTGGAGTTGGATGAGAAAGTCTGAGTGAAGAGATCTGCTTTATCAGTAGTAGAAATAGCTACTGAGCCATCAGAGTAGAAAAGAGGAGGGAAGGATGATGAGGTAAAGTTGTTAGAAAGGTTTTTGGCAAGGTGCCAGAAGGAGCGGGAAGAGTTCGAGTTAGAGAGTTGAGAGCATTTTGTACGGATGAAATTATTTTTAGCAGAGCGAAGAACAGACTTAGCACGATTCCAGGCAGAAATGTATAAAATATGTGATTCAGGGGTGGGTTGGCTCCGGTACCTTTCATAGGCCCTCTCCTTTTTGCAGACAGCTTTAGAACAAGCGTGATTAAACCAAGGCTTTCGTGCATTAGTCAAAGGATATGAGAATGGAATGTATGCTTCCATGCCCGAGAGAATAACCTCCGTAATGCGCAAGGCACACTCAGATGGGTCCCGGCCATGGAAGCAATAAACATTCCAGGGAAAATCAAAGAAGTACTGCCTGAGGGCCTCTCAATCCGCAGCTCCAAAGTGCCAGAGACGACGTTTTTTTGGAGGGTCCGCAGGTCGTACCGAAGCGATAGGATAGGTTAAGGTGATAAGGTAGTGATCGGAGGAGCCCAATGGAGAGAAAAGATCAACAGTGTAAGCAGAAGGATTAGTTGTAAGGAAGAGATCAAGTATGTTGGAGCTCTCTCCAAGGCGGTCAGGGATACTGGTAGGGTGCTGTACAAGCTGCTCTAGGTCATTAAGGATAGAAAAGGTGTAGGCTTGTTCTCCAGGTGGATCAGTGAAAGGAGAGGAGAGCCAAAGGTGGTGGTGAACATTCAAATCTCCAAGAATGGAGATTTCAGAGAACGGAGAAATGGATAGAATGTGTTCCATCGTAGAAGTAAGATAGTCAAAGAATTTTTGATAGTCAGTAGAATTAGGAGATAAGTAAACAGCACAGATATATTTAGTCAGAGAATGACAGGATAGCCGAAGCCAGAGTGTAGAGAATTCAGAAGAATCGAGTTCAGGAACACGAGAGCAAGATAAGTTGCTCCATCTATATACTGTATATATATATGTGTGTGTGTGTGTGTGTGTGTGTGTGTGCTTCAGTTGTGCCTCCCTTTCACATTCTCTCCCGAAATACTTTGGCAGCTGGGAGCGCCCATGAACTCACACCCTATCCCCTGCAATGCAGAACCTTTGCTTATCAAAATTCATTTATCCCCAGAATTACTACTCTCCAGAGTTCAATTCCTGGGAGTTGCTTCCCATAAGCATTTAATCCATTTTTATTTAGAACTAGTTGTTATAAATACTTTATCAATGAAGGATGCCTATAGGCACATGGATTTTTTTTTTAAATTTCCTTTGTTTGTCCTTCCTCCATTCATTTTCTTAATATATATATATATATATATATATATATATATATATATATATATATATATATATATATATATATATATATATATATATATATATATATATATATATATATATATATATATATATATATATATATATATATATATATATATATGTATATATATATATACAGAGAGAGAGAGAGAGAGAGAGAGAAAGCGAGTAAGAAGGAAAATGGAGGAGGTAAATGATGATCTAGGAAGAAAAATGAATGCAAACTACTCTGAAAATAGGAAGTTATTCTGGAAAGAGGTGTGGAAATGAAGTGAAAGTGGAAAGAAATGTGATGGTGTGAAGGACGTAGGTGGTAGATTATTAACCCATGGGTATGAAGTAAGGACCAGATGGAAAGAATACTTTGAAAGCCTGATGATTGGGAATAGGGAAAGCAGAGTGGTTGTAAACATGATTCGTTTTGGGGGGGTGCAGAGAAAGAATGCAGTGCCAGGAGACGTGACACTAGCACAGATGAAGAGTGCTGTGAAGCGGCTGAAAAATGGTAAAGTAGCTTGGATTGATGAGGTGTATGGAGAGATGCTTTAGTGTAGTGGAGAAAGTGGAATAAAGTGCTTGTTGGAGATATGTAAGAAGGCATGGATGAGTGAAACTGTGCCTGCAAAGTAGAAAAAGGCTGTGATTGTACCCCTGTACAAAAACAAAACAAAAAAAGGTGAGTGAAGTGAGTGCATGAATTATCGCGGCATAAGTTTCTTGAGTGTGGTGGGGAAGGTATATGGAAGCATTATTATAGAGAAAGCAAGAGAGATATCAGAAGTCCTAGATAGTGATGAACAGGGTGGCTTTATGAGTGGCAGAGGATGTGTGGATCAAATATCTGTAGTGAGACAGATAACAGAGAAGGCTTGTGAGAAGGACCATAAGGTGTATATGGCATAAGGTGTATATGGCATTCACGGATCAGGAAAAAGCATACGACACAGTGGATAGAGAAGGATTGTGGGAAGTATTGAGCATGTACTGTGTAGATGGTAAGCTGTTAGGTGCCGTCAAGAGTTTTATGATGGTGGTGGAGCATATGCACGGGTTAGTGGGCATCTGAGTGAATGGTTCACTATCGGTGTGGGCATGCAACAAGGTTGTGTGATGCCCCCATGGTTGCTCAATATATATATGGATGGGGTGATGAAAAAAGCAAAAACACGAGTAATGGGGAAAGGGATGGCGTTGGTAGTGAATGGTGATGGATGGAATATCTCAAATTTGTTGCATGCTGATGATGCAGTACTGCTTGCAAGTACAGGTGAACTTGGTAGGCTAGTGCACAGTTTTGCTGATGTCTGTGAGCGTCGTGCCTTGAGAGTAAATGTAGAAAACAGTAAAGTGATTTTTTTTTTTTTTTTTTATGCGAGGAAGAAGGAACCAAAGGCCATGAGCCCTCAGTAACAGTTCCCTCCAAGAGAAAAACAAAATACAATAGAGAGCCAAATTCAAGATCCGATCATTTTGAGATGCCTGGACACACTGTGTTTGAAAGACTGGAGATCATAGGCAGCAGGAAATACAGACAGAGGGAGACAGTTCCAGAGCTGACCTGTTGCATAAATGAAAGGCTGGGAGTAACGGTTAACTCTTGCATTAGAGAGTTGGACAGAAAAGGGATGAGAGTTGCTGCCAGACGGGAACTACGCACCCGTCGTAGAGGTGGAGGAATGCAAGCAGACAGTTCAGAGGAGCAGTGACCATTAAAGTAGCGATAGAAAAGAGATAAAGATGCAACAGTGCGGCGAAGAGACAGAGGTTGAAGGGAGTCAGTAAGAGGAGGAGAGTTAATGAGACGAAAAGCCTTTGACTCCACCCTATTGAGAAGAGCTGTATGTGGGGAGCCTCCCCACACATGAGAGTTGTACTCCACACAGGGGCGGATAAAACCCCTGTATAGAGTCAACAATTGTGCAGGGGTAAAAAAAGAGCAGAGTCGGCTTAGCACACCCAATCTCTTGGAAGCAGATTTTACAAGAGATGTAATATGATCTCTCCAAGACAAGTCCCGAGTAAATGAAAGCCCAAGCATGTTCAAGGATGATGCAGGGTTAAGCTGAATATTATTAAACATTAGTGGGTACACCTGTGGAAGACCTTGTCGGGTTGATAGGTGTAAGAACTGAGTCTTAGATGCATTAAAGACAACCATATTATTTTTACCCCAGTCAGAGATACGAGCCAAGTCAGACATTAGGTGTGCCATAGCCTCATCCCTTGTTTGTTGAAGTAACTGTTGAGATGGGCATTGCGGGAACCGAATGGAAAGGTGAAGGGTGGAGTCATCAGCGTATGAGTGGATAGGGTTAGATGTACAGCTTAGAAGATCATTGATGAATAAAAGGAAGAGAGTTGGTGATAGGACAGAGCCCTGAGGAACACCACTGTTGATAGACCTAGGAGAAGAACGATGGCCGTCTACAACAGCGGCTATAGAACGACCAGAAAGGAAGCTAGAGATGAAGGCACAGATAGAAGGATAGAAACCGTAGGAGGGCAGTTTGGAAATTAAAAATTTATGCCAGACTCGATCGAAAGCCTTTGAGATGTCAAGTGCAATGTCAAAGCTTTCGCCAAAGTCCCGAAAGGAGGATGACCAGGAGTCTGAAAGGTAGGTGAGAAGATCGCCAGTGGAGCGTCCCTGACGGAACCCATACTGACGATCAGAAAGAAGGTTGTGATAGGAAAGATGCCTTAAAATTTTTCTATTAAGAACTGACTTGAAAAATTTTGAAATACAGGACGTTAAAGCAATTGGACGATAGTTGGAGGGTTGGGAATGGTCACCCATCTTTGGGACTGGCTGAATGAGAGCAAACTTCCAGCAAGAAGGAAAGGTACAAGTTGACAGACAAAGGCGAAAGAGTTTGCCTAGGCAGGGTGTAAGCTCAGAAGCACAGTTTTTGAGAACAACAGGAGGGACCCCATCAGGCCCATATGCCTTGTTAGTACTGAGGCCAGTGATGGCAGAAAATACATCAACTGAAGAAATTTTAATGTCAGCCATGAGGAAGTCAGAGGGGGGAAGTGATGGAGGAACAGCACCGGAATCGTCTAAGGTGGAATTGGAGGAGAAAGTCTGTGCGAAGAGATCTACTTTATCTGTAGAAGAAATAGCTACAGAACCAACAGAGTAGAAAAGAGGAGGGAAGGATGATGAGGTAAAGTTGTTAGAAAGATTTTTGGCAAGGTGCCAGAAGGAGCGGGAAGAATTCGAGTTGGAGAGTTGAGAGCATTTAGTATGGATGAGAGAGAAGGTGACTCCCAGTGCGATGTTTAAGTGAATGGAGAGAGACTGGAATTGGTGAGAGAGTTCAAATTCCTGGGTGCAGTGATAGAAAAGAGAGGAAAATGTGCAAGAAGTTTAAAAGCAGAGTGACACAAGGAAGAAAAGTAGCAGGTGCAATGAAGGCCTTGACAAGAAACAGAGGCTTGAGTGTTGCAGCTGCATGAGTCTTACATGAAGGAGTGTTAGTGCCAACTTTAACATATGGATGTGAGCCTATGGTGTGCCATGAAAATGAAAAGTCAAGAGTAATAGCAGTGGAGATGGGACTGCTGAGGAATGTATGTGGAATACAGAGGGTGGATAGGATACGAAATAATGTGATTCGTGAAAGATGTGGAGTGAGGAAGTCGGTGGACACCAGAATCGAAGAGAGTGTAGTGAGATGGTATGGTCATGTGGAGAGAATGGATAACGATAGATTGGTGAAAAAGGTATATCAGCGAATTTGAAGGAGGGAGGAGGCAAGGTAGGCTAAGGAGAAGGTGGAGAGATATGGTGGATGAGTGTGTGTGGAAGAGAGGTTTGGAAGCCTGTGAGGTTAGGGAACTGACATGAGATCGAGCTGGCTGGATGAACGTTGTCAGAAGTGCATGATCAGGGATTTGGCACCCCTTTTTAACGTGTCAGCGTCCGGGATGACTCAATCGGATACGTATATGTGAAGCTACAGAACCTGATGAATGTTTTTAGCGTATCGAATAGAGCCTGGATTCCGAGGGCTTGAATGATGAGTGAATCAATGCATGGCCCACTGGATTGGGCAAATTTGGGCTGTCTGGACATTGCTTCTCCTCACCCTACTCTAGGGTAGGAAAGGAGGCCCAGATGATGATATATATATATATATATATATATATATATATATATATATATATAAGTGGTGGGTGGGGGCGCTCACCATCCACCCACTCGATGTAGTGCAGCTGTTGGGTGTCTGCCCTTTGCTCTCCTCCATCCTTCTTTCCTTCCATCCTCTTCTGTCTTTCTTTCCTTCAATCTTTCCTTGTCCTTCTGTCTGCGGGTGACTTTACACTCCCTCAGCTGTCTTTCTTTCCTTCATTCTTTCTTCTTCCTTCTGCCTGTGGGTGACTCTACACTGAGTGACAAGCCAAATGGTTTCCTGAACACCAGGAAACCATTTACTACGCTGGGTGGTAACCATATAACCAAATTTTGGCGCCTGGTGGTTTAGTGGGTAATTATTGCACTCCAATTGGATTGAGCCGGTGAAGGTTTATATCCAAGGAATGGATGGGGTTGATTGCTCATGTAATGCCACTCAGGGATGAGTGAGGGTGGTCTCTCTCATCTTAAATGTCGGGACCAACTGCCTAGCCCCGGGCTCCCACGCTCCTCATGGGGCAATGTAGGATTGGATGATGATGATGATGATGATATATATCTATATATATATATATATATATATATATATATATATATATATATATATATATATATATATATATATAATTCATTTATAGACTCTTCACTAAAGTCCTTACGAACAGAATAACAAAAATTTTGGAGGAGGACCAACCTCGTGAACAGACAGGATTCCAAAGCGGGTATTTAACTACTAATCATCTACACACAATGAATCAGCTAATTAAGAAAACTACAGAATATAATAAACCACTGTCCTTAGGTTTTGTTTATTATGAAAAGGCTTTCGACTCAATGGAGCACATAGCAATTATAAATTCATTGCGAGGACAAGGGGTGAATGAGATCATTGTAAAACTGTTCGAAAACATATATAAAGAGGGAACTGCTATTGTTAAATTATATAAAGACTCGGAAAAAAAAAATAGATTGAGAAGGACGTATGTCAGGGAGATACAATTTCATCAAAATTATTTACAGCACGTCTATTAAATTTTTCAGGAAGCTAGACTGGGGAAGCAAAGGAGTGAACATAGATGGAGAAAAGTTAAATCATTTAAGATTTGCAAATGACAATGTCGTACTCTGAGAAACAGCAGAGACATTGCAAGAAATGTTAAATGACCCGAACAGAGAAAGTCTCAAAGTATGGCTAAAAACGAGCAGGAGTAAAACTAATGTTTAATCCACAAACACCAAAGAGCGTTATCAGATTAAGCGTAGAAATTCTTCAAAAAGTCGAGGAGTACAATTACTTCAGGCAAATACTAAAATTAATGAAAGACCGTGATAGGGAAATAAAAAAGACGCACTTCAACTGGATGGAAAGCTTTCGGTAAACATAGAGACATTATGAAAAGTAGCTTTGCCAGTTTGTATGAGACGAGAAGTATATAACGAATATATAATTTCAGTTATGACGTATGGTTGTGACACCTGGAAACTGACAAAATCGGTGAAAATTAAATTAATCCGTTCTTAGAGAGCAATGGGAAGGTCAATGTTGGGAATATCTTTAGGAGACGGGAAAAAATGAAATTGGGTGAGAGCAGACTAAAGTCAAAGATGTTATAGATGTTATAAAAGAACAGAAATGGAGGTGGGCAGGGCATGTAGCAAGAATAATGGATGACTGATGGAGGAAGAGGCTGACTGACTGGACATTATGAGATTGTAAGAGTGGCAGAAAAAGGCCAGACAGGAGGTGGAGAGATGAGATGGAGATCTCTGCAGGGAAAATGTGGCAAAGGTTGGCTCAGTCAAGGATTTCAAGGAGAAGGTTGGGGGAGGCCTTTATCCAGCAGTGGGCTTGTAATGGCTGCTGCTACTGATGATGATGATGATATAAATATATAAATAAATAAATATAAATAAACATAAATAAATATATATATATATATATATATATATATATATATATATATATATATATATATATATATATATATATATATATATATATATATATATATATATACAGTCACCATCAGCCGTTGAGTATCCACTGCAGGATGTGCCTATCCCTACTGAAGCAGGGACGATACAAGCAATGTATCCATACCCAGTGGCTTAGGCTGTCTGGTAGAGACTGGTATGTAGGGTGAGAGGTGATTATGAGTAATGTGATTGTAATTTTGGAGTGACCTTGGATGTGTGTGTAGTCTGTGAACCAAGTGTAATCGGCCCACCTTAACCCACCGCATCCCAGTAGATTTTTCTCCATTGACCCCCTCCACAATCCCTGCAGATATATATATTTTTTTTTTTGGCTAAAACCTCTGCTTTTTATAAGAAACATCAAAAATTCAGAGAGAAAGTGTTCACCTGAGCTTAGAAATGCCCAGTACAGGTAACAATCTCCTCACCTTGTACCATGTTCTCTCAAGCTAGGCTCGAGAGAACACGGTGCCAGGTGAGGGTATCAATTTCCTATGGGAGGGGTAACTATTCCAGACCACTCAGAATAGGTAGATACTTATTCATTTGGTACAAATTTATATGTAGTACAAGAGTATATTGGTTTTCACACAGTAATATAGGTGATATAAGTGTTGTTTCACTCACCAAACACATAAACATACTGCACCTTCCTTTGCAGCATTACCTGCTCATCACTTCTACGCGATTCTTCCTCTAACGCCACGTAACCTTTGTCCTCCACATTGTCATCGATTGGAGAATCACTCTCGCCTTGAATTTCATACCGTGGCGCGACATGTCTTTACTAGGCACGTCACTGGTAACAGGTGAGTTGCCAAGATAATGGCGTGTTGTGGGGGAAGGTCATGAGGGGTAAGGCATTGTCTCCACCTGGCCTCGGGTAGAGGAAGGTGTCCCGCGTATACATACCAAAAATTACACATGAAATTTGAAAAATGAGGAAATGACGGAACTTGCATTTGCGGTGCATTTATAAATGTCGACGGGAGTCACAGCAACAAAACTTTCGGGCACATATATACGTCAGCGGGACAGGGCAGGTTATGCTGACTGGGTGCAAGCATTCTGGTATGTAACACTGGTTCAACCACAGAAGCCCTTATGTCAGCCAAAGCAGCAAGTGGCTCGGTGAATGCTTCCCAAAGTTTTTACAGCTCTGGCAGGAGGCAAACCTGCATCCACCAGGTGGGAGATGCACATTACCACTGTACCACAGAGGCTCCATACATATATATATATATATATATATATATATATATATATATATATATATATATATATATATATATATATATATATATAAAGAGAGAGAGAGAGAGAGAGAGAAAGAGAGAGAGAGAGAAAGAGATATAGACAGATAGATATAAAGGGCACTTTCTGTCTGTCCCTTTGTTCACAAACTACTCCCTCAATTTTCATTTTACCTGGCCTTAATATACATATTTGGAATCCTTATGACTGATGGAAGGTTTTAGGGGGGTCAAATTTCAGATCTCGGTTATTTGAGGTCACCAGTAGAGTGTTCGCCTTTATGGCCTGGGCAACGCCGGGTACCCCTGCAGCCCAATTTTTGACATGGAGACTCACATGGCCTCCAGTTCGGACACTGGCTATGTGAGGTTGACTCCGAGGTCATTTGAGGTCACCGGTTGGAGGTAATTTCAGGTCACTGGTGATAGTAAACAAGGATGCACAAATACTGTGCATTCTAGACATTAGCAAAGATTTTGATGCCATCCCCTGCCACAACCTCACAAACAAAATATTCAACAAAAACATGCACAATAACACAAAAAGATCGCTGGCAAACAACATAGCAGGCAGATGTGCACATGTAACAGTCTTCGAACATCAGAAACTTCACAAATGGCATCCACAAAGGATGTGTTTTATTCCGTACACTCTTTAATGTATACATGCACGACATGCCCACACTGAACACACCACAGAAACACATAGCTTCCTAAGCAGATGACGTAACACTCACATGTACACATCAAAACACAAACACAGCTGCACACATCATCCAACCTTATCTCAACAAACTACACAAATAGTTTACCACAAACAGGCTCAAAATAGCCCCAGCCTAACCTACAGTGACCCTTCTCACAAATAGGACAGCAGAAGTCACATTCCACACCTCACCATAAACAGCACTCCCCTACCACACACACACACACACACACACACACACACACACACACACACACACACACACACACACACACACACACACACACACACACACACACACACACACACACACACACAATCCTTGGTGTGATGTACAATACATCAATGCCATTTAAACAACACGTCACAAACATTAAAAATAAAATAACACCAAGCCTCAATTCCCTAAGGTCACTTGCCCATACAACATTCGGACACAACAAAGAAACCACCACCACAGTATACAAACAATATATACGTCCGTTGATAAATAATGCAAGCCCTGCTTGGGCTCCTAACCTCACTAAAACACACTACAACACTCTACAAACCATACAGAACAGGGTCATAAAAATAATTATAGGCTGCACAGCTACTACACCCACAGACCACCTATATCAAGAAACCAAAGTCCTCAAAGTGAAGGATCACCTAGATATGAGAGTCACCCAAATTCTCGCTGCAGCCTCCACAAACCCAGAACATCCACTGCACTTCATGACAGGACAACCACACACACCAAGGAACATCAAAACAAAACCCAGCACACGATATCATAGACAACCACTGTCATCTCTCCCCCCTCGCCCACCTCAGACCAGCTTCCAAAAGCATATCCATACTCAAATCATCGCCACTTCATTCAGTCACTGAAAGACAACACACAGCTGCATCCACGGCCTCCTAATATCCACCCTCCCGAATCCTCCCTCGTGAGGACAGGGTCCACCTGGCCAGGATGAGATGCGGGCGTCATCCAGCCCTCTTAAGTTACCAGAAGAGGCTGGATGACTCCGTTGGTGATGCCTGTCCAGAATGCAACACAGCACCCCATATTATTAAGCACATTATGGAATAATGCATTGCACACAATCACCTATGCCAACAACACAACATACACTCCTTGAGAGCTCTGTGGGAAAGCCCGGTCTTGGCTATGGCCTTCCTTAGGGACTCGGCGCTGTTCGGCAAGACTGCCTCGGGAACAACAACAACTACTACTACTATGCATTAGTCTGTGAAAGCTGAAATAGAAAGTTCCTGGACCTCTTATGATCCCTCTTCAGAAGCATGAGCAGTACCGGTACATGGTCTTTCTGGAGAAGAAAGAAAGATTGAACTAGAACAAATAGGACTGGAGTGTTTTTTTTTTTTTGGTTTCATGACCCAAGGAAGATTTTAAGACCAAAAAGACCTATGGTTTGAGGGAGGGGGGCAGAGTAGTAAGAGTCATAGAGAGAGAGAGAGAGAGAGAGAGAGACAGACAGACAGACAGACAGACAGAGACAGATAGATAGATAGATAGATAGATAGATGTGTGTGTGTGTGTGTGTGTGTGTGTGTGTGTGTGTGACCGCTTTGGTGGATAGATGTGTGTGTGTGTGTGTGTGACCGCTTTGGTGGACATAAGGTGTACAGTGGTTGAACCACATTCTAGTATGCTTGCCCCCAGTTGGCTTAAGGCAGGGCGATTACACTTGGTTCACAGACTACAGACACATCCAAAGCCACCGCAACACTACGGTCACACTCACAACCACTTCTCACCCAACATACAGTTTCTACCAGAGAGCCTAAGCCACTGCATAAAGATACACTGGCTGTATCGTCGTTGCTTCGGTAGATATAGAGCGGTCCTGCAGTGGACCTCAACGGCTGATGATACACACACACACACACACACACATATATATATATATATATATATATATATATATATATATATATATATATATATATATATATATATATATAAAATCCACTTCTATCGTACATTACAGTTAAGATCCCTTACCATAATGCTTAGTAGCTTCTTAATCACTTTGATTTCCAGGGATATAATTATTCTTCTCAGCTTGGATAATATATTTATTTATACTTCATAATTTTTAGTGTTATATCTTTTCCTTATACCAATTTATCCCTTCGCATCTTCCAGTTCCAAATATACCGATGCCATTTCTTTTTATGCGAGGAAGAAGGAACCAAAGGCTAGGAGCCCGCAAAACAGTTCCTTCCAAGAAAAAAAAAAATACAAAAGAGAGTCAGATTCAAGATCCGTTAATTTCGAGATGCCTGGACACACTGCGTTTGAAAGACTGGAGATCATAGGAAGTAGGAAATACAGACAGGGGAAGACAGTTCCAGAGTTGACCTGTTGCATAAATGAAGGACTGGGAGTAACGGTTAACTCTTGGATTAGAGACCTGGACAGAAAAGGGATGGGAGTTTATTGCTAGATGGGTGCTACGAACCAGTCGTAGAGATGGAGGGATGCAAGCAGACAGTTGAGAGGAGCAATGACCATGGAAGCAGCGATAGAAAAGAGATAAACAGGCAACAATGTAGCGAAGAGACAGAGGTTGAAGTAAGCCACTAAGAGGAGCAGGATTAATGAGACAAAAAAACTTTGACTCCACCCTATTAAGAAGAGCTGTATGTGGGGAGCCTCCCCGCACATGAGAGTTGTACTCCATCCAGGGCCGAATACATCCCATGTATAAAGTCAACAATTGTTCAGGGGTAAAGAAGGTACGGAGTCAGCTTAGCACACCTAATCTCTTGGAAGCAGATTTTACCAGAAATGTAATATGATGTTTCCAAGATAAATCCCGAGTGAATGATACCCCAAGCATGTTCAAGGATGATGCAGGATTGAGCTGGATATTGTTAAACTTAATAAGTACTCCTGTGGAAGATTTTGTCAAGTTGATAGTTGTAAAAACTGAGGCTTTGATGCATTAAAAACAAGATTATTTTTACCCCAGTCAGGGATATGAGCTAAGTCAGACATTAGGAGTGCCATAGCCTCATCCCTTGTTTGTTGCAGTAACTGCTGGGATGGACGTTGCGGGAACCGAATGGAAAGGTGAAGGATGGAATCATCAGCATACGAGTGGATAGGGTTAGATGTACAGCTTAGAAGATCATTGATGAATAAATGGAAGAGAGTTGGTGATAGGACAGACCCCTGAGGAACACCACTGTTCATAGATCTAGGAGAAGAACGATGGCCGTCTACAACAGCGGCTATAGAACGACCAGAATGGAAGCTGTAGATGAAGGCACGGAAAGAAGGATGGAAATCGTAAGAGGGCAGTTTGGAAATCAAAGATTTATGCCAGACTCGATCGAAAGCCTTTGAGATGTTAAGGGCAATGACAAAGTCTTTGCCAAAGTCCCGAAAGGAGGATGACCAGAAGTCTGAAAGGTAGGTCAGAAGATCCCCAGTGGAGCGTCCCTGATGGAACCCATACTGACGATCAGAAAGAAGGTTGTGATAGGAAAGATGCTTTAAAATTTTTCTGTTAAGAATAGACTCAAAAATCGACACATGATGTTAAAGCAATTGGACGATAATTAGAGGGTTGGGAATGGTGACCCTTGTTTGGGACTGGCTGAATTGAGCAAACTTCCAGCAAGAAGGAAAGGTTCACGTTGAAAGACAAAGGCAAAAGATTTTACCTAGGCAGGGTGTAAGCACATAACCACAGTTCTTGAGGACAACAGGAGGGACTCCATCAGGACCATATGCCTTGTTAGTATTGAGGCCAGTGATGACAGAAGATACATCAGCTGAAGAAATTTTAATGTCAACAATGAGGAAGTCACAGGGGGGAAGTGATCGAGGAACAGCACCGGAATCATCTAAGTTAGAATTGGAGGAGAGTTTTTCAATGAAGAGATCTGTTTTATCAGTAGAGGAAATAGCTACAGAGCCATCAGAGTAGAAAAGAGGAGGGAAGGATGATGAGGTAAAGTTGTTAGAAATGTTCTTGACAAGGTCCCAGAAGGAGCGGGAAGAATTTGAGTTGGAGAGTTGACAGCATTTAGTACGGATGAAATTATTACCAGAGAGAAGAACAGACCTAGCATGATTCCGGGCAGAAACATAAAAAAAAAATTGTGATTCGGGGGTGGGTTGGCTCTGGTACCTTTTACGGGCCCTCTCCTTGTTGTGGACAGCATTAGAACAAGCGTGATTAAACCAAGGCTTTCTTGCATTAGTCAAAGGATATGAGAAAGGAATGTATATGCTTCCATGCCCGAGAGAATAACCTCTGTAATGCACAAGGCACACTCATATGGCTCCCGGCCATGGAAGCACTAATCATTTGGGGGAAAATCAAAGAAGTACTGCCTGAGGGCCTCCCAATCTGCAGCTCTAAAGTGCCACAGTCGCCGTTTCTTTGAAGGGTCCACAAGCTGTACCGGAGCAATAGAACAGATTAAGGTAATAAGACTGTGATCAGAGGAGCCCAACAAAGAGAAAAGAATAACAGTGTAAGTAGAAGGATTAGTTGTAAGAAAGAGGTCAAGTATATTGGAGCTCTCTCCAAGGCAGTCAGGGATATGGGTAGGGTGCTGTACAAGCTGCTCTAGGTCATTAAGGATAATAAAGATGTAGGATTTTTTTTTTTTTTTTTTTATGTGTCCGACTCTGGGCATAGGCTTCACAGCCTGCTATCAAGGCCCAGCAGTCCTCCTACATACCATACACCTCTACATGTCACCACTTCGGCGCTAACATCCACCGACCATATTGAATACATGCTAGGGCTGTCTCATACAGGACTGGTGTATTGGTATTAGCGGGGGTATTTTTACGAAATGTCGGCGGGTCTTCTGGTAGATTAGTAAAGCCTGATTTAATGAAATTCAAATCCTTAAACTGTTCCCTGCCCCAGCCGGAATTCGAACCTGGGTCCGTAAGGACTGCAGGCCACCTCTACCGATTGAGCCACCGCCTACCCCATTGAGCCACCGCCTACCCCACCAGGTGGATCAGTGAAAGGAGAGGAGAACCGAAGGTGCTGGTGAACATTGAAGTCTCGGAGAATGGAGATTTCAGAGAAAGGAGAAATGGATAGAATGTGTTCCATTGTAGAAGTAAGACAGTCAAAGAAGTTTTAATAGTAGAATTAGGGGATACGTAAACAGTACAGACATATTTAGTCAGAGAATGACAGGGTATAAAATTAAGAAGAATCAAGTTCAGGAACACGAGAGCAAGATAAGGCGTTGCATACATATACACAACAGCCACCTTTGGCTCTGAAATGAGTAAAAAGAAAGTAGGAGGATACAGAAAAGGGTTTGCTGTCAATTGCTTCAGACAGCTGTCTCTGTTAAAAAGAAAAGGTGAGGTTTAGATGAGGAGAGGTGATGTTCAACACAGAGAAAATCAGAGGAAAGGCCGCAAATGTTGCATAAATGATGAAGTGAATCAGACAGTGGTTCCAGGCAACTCATAGGGTCCTCATCGGGAGAGGAGCGTACGGTGGGGACATTTGTGGTCTCCCTCCCCCCTGGGGACTCCGAGGCAAAGTCTGTGGGCAATTTTTTTTTTTTTTTTTTTTTTTAAGGAAGTGTAGTGTGTACTGTTCATGTAGTATGGTGTTGGCATTTAGAGATTCTTGTATTGGAGTGTATGCTGGCCTACTTTCTGTGTTACTGAAACACTGAAAAAGTTCAGCAAAGGGGGATGGTCGTGAACTAGTCCCGAGGGCTGATGAAAAGGGAGCTCCAGCTCTCCCTGTCATCAGCTTTCTACCCACCTTGGGAGTACTGCCCTGCTCGACTGGTGCTACATTTGATACCAACAGGATGAAATTGAATATACTGAAGATATTTTCATATATATACAGAATTTATTGTTTAGAAAATGCTAAGAAGTCTCACATATCACATACAATAGAATAAGACAATGGACACCTTTTATTATTTTCATGGCTGGGGGACTCATGGGAGGCCCACCCTACCTAAACACTGTCCGGGTGTTGGTCCACGACTGTGCAAACTTTCTTTTATTCTTTTTTTCTGACACCCCTTCCCCCTCCTCCGTAAGGCCTTAACTTATCCTTGTGCAAGTTACAGTAACTCAGCGTGTGAGCAAGTGAATGAGTGATACAAGGATAAGCACTGTCCCTCTACCACTGTCCCTGAACCACTGTCCCTATATCACTGCTTTTGTACCAGAAGTGTCACTGTACCACTGTGCCTGCACCACTGTTGCTACTCGACTGTCCCTGCACCACTGTCCCTGCACTGCAGTCCCTACTCCACTGTCCCTACACCACTCCCTGCACCACTGTCCCTGCACCACTGTCCCTGCACATATGTCCCTGCACCACTGTCCCTGCACCACTGTCCCTGCACCACTGTCCCTGCACCACTGTCCCTGCACTGCAGTCCCTACTCCACTGTCCCTACACCACTCCCTACTCCACTGTCCCTGCACCACTGTCCCTGCACATATGTCCCTGCACCACTGTCCCTGCACTACTGTTCCTGCACTACTGTTCCTGCACCACTGTTCCTGCACCACTGTCCCTGCACCACTGTTCCTGCACCACTGTCCCTGCACCACTGTTCCTGCACCACTGTTCCTGCACTAATGTTCCTGCACCACTGTTCCTGCACCACTGTTCCTGCACCACTGTTCCTGCACCACTGTCCCTGCACCACTGTCCCTGCACCACTGTCCCTGCACTACTGTTCCTGCACTACTGTTCCTGCACCACTGTTCCTGCACCACTGTTCCTGCACCACTGTCCCTGCACCACTGTCCCTGCACCACTGTTCCTGCACTAATGTTCCTGCACCACTGTTCCTGCACCACTGTTCCTGCACCACTGTTCCTGCACCACTGTCCCTGCACCACTGTCCCTGCACCACTGTCCCTGCACTACTGTTCCTGCACTACTGTTCCTGCACCACTGTTCCTGCACCACTGTTCCTGCACCACTGTCCCTGCACCACTGTCCCTGCACTACTGTTCCTGCACTACTGTTCCTGCACCACTGTTCCTGCACCACTGTCCCTGCACCACTGTTCCTGCACCACTGTCCCTGCACCACTGTTCCTGCACCACTGTTCCTGCACCACTGTCCCTGCACTACTATTCCTGCACTACTGTTCCTGCACTACTGTTCCTGCACTACTGTCCTTTTGTCATGTACTACTTTTTTTTTTTTTTTTACCTCACGACCTAGAAACCTTGACCGGTTAATATTAGACTCTATAACGTGCGAGTTTATTTCCATGCTAACCTGGCCAGTCACAATGTTCTTCCCTTGACTTTGTTCATTTACCAGAGAATCTAGTATGAATAGTCCATTTTTGTGTGCCGTTTTAGAGATATTTTGGAATTAAAAAAAAAAATCCAATGGTCTGCTGTTATGCAAGGCCAGTTTCCTAGCTGGATGATTAATATTTGCAAGAGTACAGATGTGGTCCTCAAATAGGCCACGAGCAGCATATGAACAGAGCGAGGAGTTCAGGGATAGTGACTCAGTTCTTGACCCTGACTCCCCGGAAAGAAAACACAAAAAAAAGTGATTCACAGTTACCATCGTATTAAGACAGAAATTTCTCTGACCTTAGACAAAGACGAAAGAAACTGACCAGTACCAAAGCAGCACGTTTGAGGGTTCTGTGGGGGGAGGGGGTATCATCCCTTGTCCCTAATCCCGCCTAGGCAGGAAAGAACGTACGGTTCTCTAGGCTTGGAATTTCAAATGGGTATACTTTAGACTTGTCAACGATGATCCTAAGGTTCATTTTAAACAAGAGGGGCTTGGAAGAGTAATGGATTTCTTAGGAACTTTGTGACAATCATGCAAAACAAAGTGAGGACCCAAAACACATCCTCCTGGTTGGCAGGTGAAGTGTTTATCTTTAGAGTAATAACCTGATTAACCCAAGCAACGCCGAGTAACTATCTATCTGTCTGTGTATTTATCTCCCTGTTTGTCTATGTATCTATCTATGGTCAGATGCCTTAATCCCGGAAGGGGTGGCCACAAACAATTCGCCTTCACATCACGTCGTCCTCCATCATTAGGCTGTTCCCTCTCCAACTCATACCACCTACATTTATACACCTCTACACTCCATTCATCCATCTCATCTTCGGTCTTCCATTTCCCCTCCCTTCCTCCACGTCACTCACATACAGTCACCTAATCATTCTCTCACTCTCCATACTCGCCACAGCCAGTAATATATAATGCACTTTCCCAGGGCGAAGAGCTCAAAACAGCTTCCATCTCTTCTCCTCAGGGCAGCAAGAAGAGGATCCGATTTTCCGATTGTTCTTCCCCACACGAAGAAACCCGCTGCAGTTCTTGTGTGAGTACCCAATTAAGAAAACAAAATATTCAGATATTCATTACTGGCTTTTATGTCATATACTATTGCGTCTTGATACTACTGATTACATGTTCGTGATCACCGTATCACCTGAAATGGGTGACCCACCTAACTGGGCAGATTTTGGTTAGTTCATATTTTAACAAGGGTTCGCTTTCTTTCTGTATCCTACCTTACCCCATGCTTAGGTGCCACAAGAGGTCTGGATGATGATGATGATGGCGATGATGATGGTGATGATGATGATGATGAGCGACATTTTCACAGGACGAATGTCAGTAACAAATCTAAAAATGCGTAATTACAGTTAATGCACATCTGACACTTTCCACAACTAATATAATTATCAAGCAATAAGGAAACACTAAAAACTTACATGGCCTATGTTTCGTCCACCTTATATCCGGAGAGATAATAAATATGTCTGGTTAGTTCCGTTTATTAGTGGCAGAGTAATACTAGGGATCTTATTCCTTTCCATATAGCATTCCTTCTTGACTGAAACTATAATCCATTCTTAATATCTTACTACAATTCGGCATTCAGGAAGGCGAGATGATAGTTTGAGATCAAGTTGGTGTGACGAGAATTCTTTTCATCTCCGTCTCATTCCCAGCCACTCATATAACAGTTGACTGTTAATGATAAGCCAAGGGAAGTGGAGGTGGAAGAATCTCACAATCCTTACTCTTAAATCCATAGTAGTTATCTGCCTTCATGGTCTGTGCAGTGGATAGGCATAAATTTGTCTTAAGTAACTAGATCAGCCAATCATGTCAGCACATTACCTATTATAGCCACTGCCACAGGATATAGTAATGTTTGTCAGAATCCAGAAGCCACACTGGCATAACAGAAATTCGTAAATTGGTTTACTTGCGCAATATTAAAGGCTATTGTTAGAAGACATATGTAGCACCTTCAGTCCGATGGTGTATCTTTCATTTTATTTCTGTGGTTACCGGACGAATTTAGTCAGCATTGGAGAGACTTGTAACTACTAGGGTTAGATGCAGCCTTCAGTAACCTCCTCTGTATTAGGAGATCGTTCACATGTTGACCCAAATTATGTGGTTGTAGAAAAATTACGTGACAGCAACAAAAACTGAACAAAAATACACGTCTGGAAACTGAAGGGGTTAATACTATAGTGTTGCTTATCACACACGATCATACATGATGAATACAAACACGCTGTACCAAATGTGTTTCTGAGAATCATCATTGGTACGGGTACATGGTATTTTGACCCACCCTGTACTTAGCGTAAGAAACTCAGCTGGAACTGCAGTGTAAAGGTAAAAGCAATATACAGGGCAGCGCATATGTAATATACAGTATACAGGGTAGTGCATATATAACGCTCTTCCACTCCACCGGCCAATTTCTCGTGGACGGCTCAGCCAGCAATATCAAAAACTACCCTATGTCATCTATTATGCTTCTGTTCTCATTGCTACATCCACGCCCACGCCAGCAGGCTGAGCCGTCCCTGCAATACATGAGATACCTGTAGGTGAATTTCTAGTGGAAAGCTGTTTATGGACCTGCCTGTAAAATTATCTACTCATCCATTGCAAATCTCTTAATGTAAATAAAATAGAGTGAAGGTAACAAGGATTAAAGGAAAAATACATCTGGTGACGATAATCTACATATTAATATATGTATTATTTTTCTCCTACAGGTTCACCTCTCACCGATTTCCTCAACAATGGTAACAATTTTCCGCTTTTCTTATACTTGCTCAGTTTATTATGTATTTCCTAATTTAATCCCTTGGCTGCCGGCCACACAAATAGATATTATACCGAGGCTGCAACCACGCAGTTTTTTACAAGTGAGGGAACTGCCAACAGTTTGAGGATTTAGTTATTCCAAAAAATATTATAATTGTTATGTTATATGTCTTTTTTTTCTAAACAGTGAGTAGCTGATATAAACATATTATGGAGATCATCTTAAATCTCGATAATATTTGACAGAAATTATGATATAGAAAATACATTCCTTTCCGCAAAATTTTTTCCTGTAATATATTCCTTAATTTTGATAATATATCAAATGTACAATGAGTGAAGAAATCACTTTTCCGCTAACATGGGTCAGGATAGTTTCAACTGTCTGGTTTCCTTCGTGGTCAGATTCTGTAATAAAATACTACATCCATCACTTTTTTATATAAATCTGGAGATAACCAACTTGAGATTTAACAGCAATATAACCACCGGACACAGCCAACCTAATATAAGTTTTAACAGCCATATCATATAACCACTAGACACTGCGACATAATGTAACTACCCAGAGCTGGGCACTAAATACACTGAATGTATTTAAATACTAAATACTAAATACATGGGGAAAATGTATTTAAATACTAAATACTAAATACATTTTATGAATTTATTTAAATGCTAAGTACTAAATACATCAATTACATTTAAATACATTTGTAAATACATTTTAAATTCATACAAATTTTAACATATGTATTCAGTAATTCATGGTTAACAATATAAAATACTTCTTTGAAACTCTTCACGAATGGCTTTCATTAGTGGACGGAATGCTTCAGGGTCTTGGATTCCATTTGACTCAGTTTATTTTCTTCTGTTAGTAGAGTAGGCTGCAGCTCTCTGTAAATAGTGTTTTTATTTCCTTGGATGCGATGAATCGCCGTGGCAATTGGTGCCAGCACAGCAACATGCTCTTAGAGAAATTCAGTTTCATGAGTCTTGAATGTTGGTAGCTCTACAGCAGTCATTAGTTTGTGGAGCATCACTTTGTGATTCAGTAGCATAGTGAGAGAATCGTATAGTGAGTTCCACTGTGTTGGACAAGACAACCGCAAGGTGCAGTTCAATACATTTTTAATGATTTCAGTTATCCACTCATATTCCAATGAGTGGAACATTTTCTCATCGCCAAGTGGTTGATGGGTTGCCAGATAGTTCGATGTGTTTATGTCCAAATTAACTGTAAAAAAAAAATTACATCATGTTCTGAGGATTTAAATACACCGTATTTGAATACTAATTAAAGTATTCAAATACTATATTTAACCCGCTCCGTACCAGTGCCATTTTAAAATGGTGTAACGCAACTGCATGCTCAGTGCCACTGCTGTTTTCAAACGTTATTTTTTTTCAAAAAATCATGGAGAACATAATTTTCAAGCTAGGCACGCAAAAATTGGTCAGGATGTACTTTAACTCTTCCACCAACCTTGCCTTAGGCGCTCAGGCCTATACACCCACGCAATGAGTCATCGTCCTCGCTCTGCCTCACTCTGCTTGTACCACTTGTACTGTACAGTCATGTCTCGCCATGGTCTCTCTGACGAGGAGATTCAGGAGCTCCTGAAAGTGCCCTACACTGGCGAAAGTGATGTTGATGACGACGTGCAAGATAAGGATTATGTGCGACCGGAAGATGAAAGTACTAATGAGGAGGAAATACCTACACCAAGGAAATCCAGGTATGTGGGGTATGCCAGTACCCCAGGGATGAGGCCATCAGCACGTCATCGCCTAGCCCTACGTGACGAGGAGGAGGATTCAGAGGAGGAAGGTGAGGCTTTCATTATTCCTGGGTGGCTGGGGAAGCTGAGGATTTCCCCACATGGGGTTGGAAATGTTAGGAGGAAGAGAGGGAGATTTGGGAATATTCCACTGGCTGGGGACGTGGATGAGTCATTTCGCCTGCGCTATCCCTCGCACCCACATGACCTAGCCTGCCCTAGTACCTCAGGACAAAGTGTTCCCCCATTCCCCGCACCCAGCACATCGAGGGAAAGTGTTCCCCTATCCCCCACACCTCCCAGCACCTCCATTGAGACTTTTCCTTCTCCCACACTTCCCCACGCTTCCCCACAGCCCCTGGATGTGGGAGGTGATGATGGTGATGAGGAGGACCTGACGTGAGAGTGGGAGGACGGGAGTGACTGTTCCAGAAATAAACCCGTTCACATAAGAGCATGTTGCTGGGTGTACTGTACCTGAACTAACCCCAGCTTCAAGTAGGCTGGATTCCTTCAGAAATGTCTTTACTGTGAACTTTGTATTGAGAATTGTTGCCCTAACTAATGCCTTTGCTGCCTTTGAACATGCAGGGGCAACGCAGACACCACATAGCCAGTTGTTTGAGGTGGACATGAGCCTAAACGAGAAGTATGTGTTCCTAGACCTAGTACTTTTGATGGGGATTTTGAAAAGGAACCAGCTCCCCTCCTACTCGACCGTAGATCCACTAATGGAAACACCTATCTTTGGGAAAGTAATGGGGAGGAATCGGTTCCAGTACATCCTGAGCCGACTGCATTTCTTTGACCAACATGATGCTGCAAATGCAAACAACGCCGACAGGATGAGGAGGATAAGTGTGGTTTTCGATCACCTACGTGAGAAACTTTGTATCTCTTTTTCTCCCAACAGAGACTTCGTCATAGACGAGAGTCTTGTGCTATGGAGAGGCAATATTGCCTTCAGGCAATATATCCCCAGCAAAAGACACAGGTTCGGTTTCAAAATCGTTGTGATGTGCGACTGTAAGACCGGGTATGTGCAGGACATAGTCCTGTATGCAGGTGTTCAGACGGACATCGTCAAAGATCGAACCTTGGGACTGTCTCGTGCTGTGGTGAAGACGATGATCGATGAGTACCTTCATCTTGGGCACGTCCTGTACCTGGACATCTGGTACACAAGCCCCCCCTCTGCCCAGGTACCTTCACCTTCAGGAGACAGGTCTGTGTGGCACTGTGAAAAAGAGCAGCAAGCACATGGTCAAGGGGGGGAGGAAGTTGCAAAGGAACGAAGTTGTATTTTACAAGGCCAATAACATCCTTGCAACACCCTGGCATCACAACAGAGAAGTCGTCCTCCTCTTGTCTATAATCAAGCCACTCGTACACCGCACCGACAGCATCAACTACAGGACAGAAGGGCGGTGCCACGTCTGAAAACCAGAACCTGTCCTGGCCTACAGTGTGAATATGCGACAGGTAGATCAGTTGGACGCAATGATTTCCAGCGTGGATTGCTCCAGGCCTACGATGAAGTGGTACAAGAATCTATTCTTCCACCTCCTCGACATCACAGTCCTAAATCCTCACCTGCTCCACGCTCAGGTTACCAGCGTAAAGGAGACCATTGAGGGCTATATTCGTGAGCTGGTGCGGGAAATACTGGGGGAATACTCAGAGGAAAGGACTGGCGCTCGCCACCACCACACCACTGCAACACCTATCCGCCTCATTGGTCGCCACTTCCCCACGATCATCCCTTTCAGTGAGACTCGTCAGAATCTGCAACGAAGGTTGTTGTTGTTGTTGAAAGATTCCCTGCACATATAGTGCAGGCCGGGCCATACATTAGCCCGGTCAGTGGTATATGGGCTGTTAAAAAAAACAGTAAGTGGGGAGGACAGGACCTGGGGATTCCCCAGCACACACGTCCTGTCTCCTGACTGCCTTTGTGGTGTGTGTGCAACGAAGGTGTCATGCGAGCGCAAATAGCACTGCAAGGCTGCGTACTCAGCGGAAGGACTCTAGGTATATGTGTGTGCAATGCAACCTTGGTCTGTGCATCTATCCTTGCTTTGAGGAGCACCACACTCTTCAAAACTATTGCGTATGACAGTGAAAGACTCTTGTAAATATTTTCTCATAAGTGTAAGGACTGTGTTTAGTGAAATAATGTTGCTATCTTAAGTGTAAGACGATGTATTCACAGTGAGACACTTAGAAATACTCTTACAGTGTCTGTGTATACTGAAGGCATGTTGTAAATAATTTACCATAAGTGTAAGTGCAGTACATAGTGAAGTAAAGATGTACATAAGTTACCGTAAATGTAAGATGAAGGATGCACGGTGAGAGAGATAAGTGACAGGTGTCAGGTGTTGCTGTACTAAGTGATTTATATGGGAGAAAAATATGTTTTCTGTATGGAATCCAGTGAAAAATAATGATACATATGAAGTGAACTGAAAAGTGTAAAAAACATTCGTAAACCTTCCCAGAGTAACACTGGCCAGAACACCTGAGTTTACCTTCATAGAAAATAAGGTTTTCTCTCATCTTCGCTGAGGTTCTTCTGGGAAATGACACCTGAGGGGCGGACCAGGAACTTCCAGAAAACGCACTTCTAGCCTACGGTGGGTATTTTAATGGTCATATTCATTTTTTTCATATCAAAATCTATCATTTTAGCCCCCCCCCAAAAAATCGGAAATTGGCCGGCACTGACGTGCCATTTTATGTCTGGGGTGTCCAGCACACAGCAGCTTAAGTACATGAAAACCAAATCTAAATACACAAATGTATTTAAATGCAAACGTATTTAAATACTGCCCAGCTCTGTAACCACCGGACACAGTCAACCTAATATAAGTTTTAACAGCCATATCATATAACCACGAGACACAGCCATCCTAACACAGGTTTTAACAGGTATCATAATTAACCACTGTGGACCTAACCAAACTGTCATAAACCTTACCATGATCAATGTGGGTCCATCTCAGCGTCCAGCCTGGCGGTAAGCATCGGCAGTGACCTGACCAACGTGACCACTAGCCAGCTCACCGTCACCTTCCTGAGAACCGTCTGTCCAGCCGCCAGGACACAACAACCAGGTACTTTTACAACCTTTGGATTATGCTATACATTCTTTGGTACTTTTACAACCTTTGCATTATGCTATACATTCTTTGGTACTTTTACAACCTTTGCATTATGCTATACATTCTTTGGTACTTTTACAACCTTTGCATTATGCTATACATTCTTTGGTACTTTTACAACCTTTGCATTATGCTATACATTCTTTGGTACTTTTACAACCTTTGCATTATGCCATATATTCTTTGGTACTTTTAAAACCTTTCCATCATGCTATACATTCTTTGGTGCTTTTACAACCTTTCCATTATGCTATATAATCTTTGGTATAGTATAATATTCATCTATACTGTTAAGTTCCCATCCCACACTGCCACAGGCTCCGACAACAGTAGAACAGTACAAGAATGATGTTGCCCAGTGAATTGTTCTTCCTATGGTCAGCCTTTAGGTGTACAGTACATAAAATCAGCTGAGGTGAAAATAAACACTGGCTTCTTAAAATTCACTGTGTTTATTTTCCAAATAATTCCACTTAAAGCTTTCCAACTTCACTATTCTCACAAATATTGGAGATGTACAAACTTACTAACTGCAGTTACACTTAATGCTTGACAACACTTCACTATTTTCACAAGTACCGATGATGTACAATCTTCCATAAACACTTCACTGTTTTCACAAGTATCAAAATATACAACCTTCACTGCACTGACACTGCACTACACTCAAACTGAACTGAAATCCGACTGACTTCAACTAATCTCTTCCCCACCCTTATATATGCTTGCATTGTTCTAGAACTATCTATATCTTTCCACAGTTCTGGTGTATTCGAGAGAGAGCACAGTTATCAGCTCAGAGACAGCCAAAACATACCAATTTTCTTACAGTACATAACACTGTAAATTATTTACCATACAAACTTAAATGACATAATTTAACAAACAATCATGTAAATAAAACATTACAGAGAAAAAGAGTACAAAAAGTAATCAGTAACTTACAAAATAACCATGGCCACAAACAGCAGGCAAACTGGCAACACTGACTCATACGGATACAGGAACTACCGTACGTGAAACGCCGAGAAACTTCTTGAGCATTTATCTGACTACCCCCTCCCTAGTTCTTTGTCATCCCAACAAAACTACACAGTATATACAACCATAATTAATCCTAATGAAACATCTAACCATACACGAAATAATCCTTCAACTTATCAGGTCTTCTATGGCGCTTCTGACGATGTCCTTGTTCCTCCACACAATCCACTCCTCATGGAAGGTCTTGGTCCTCTTCCTGATTCAATTTTTCCTCTGGGAAACTGTCGCCATCCTCTTGCACTTCAGCTCCTTGGTCCTCCTCTACATCCTTGGCTGCGGTTGAGCATGACTCCATGGAGACGTCCCAGTTGTACTGTCCTGGCCCATGGTACTGCCACAGACAATTCATGTGTGTCACCTTTGGGCCAGACTTCCTGCCTCCCGAATCTGATACGATACATCTGATGGGCAGTCCAACACAGTGTAAGGCCTTCCATGGGCTCTGCAGCTTCGGAGACTGTCCCTTCTTTCGCTGAGGATTAAATAACCAAACTTGGTCAATATCCCTGAAGCTCACCTCACTTGCCTTGACATCATACTTGCACTTCATTACCTCTCCTGAAAACCTGAGGGCTCCTCGCACTTGATGATGTACCTGAAGGTGCTTCACATAGCCACTGATGTCTGTAATCAGATCATCTGGTGGTCTTCCCATTAAAAAGTCAACAGGTAAGCTTAGCTAGTGGCCCAACATCAGTTTTCCAGGCGTGTAGTCGGCAGACTTATGGGTTGCTGACCGATATGCCATCAGCAACGCAGGTAATTTCAGGTCCCATTCTGTTTGTCCATCTACACAGTACTTGGCCAGTTCTTGTCCCAGGGTCCAGTTTTTCCACCATCCCATCTGACTTTGCCCTTAACCCCTAAATACCGAAGCACGTCAATGTACGTTTTTGACCACTTTAGCCCTCTCAACCGAATCATGTCAATATACATGTAGAGTGCCTTGTAAAACACTGCCTGCACATTGCTCTGCCCCGATTGTGAAGTATATCCCTTCAAGCCAATGAGAACTAATCCTTCCGGCCTTGGGTTGGGTGATCCGGCCAATCTGGGGGCAGGGGGGGTCACCTCCCCTCGGCCCACCCATTACCTGAATGTATCGTCATCTGTCCTGTAATAACCCTCTCTGAAGACCCTCGCACCCCTCTGTATGTCCCAATAGGACGTTGTTAGTCGAAGTTTACACCTCCCCCAACCACGAGGCCCATTCCGTTCCCCTCCAACCCCCTCACCTTTCACCACTACCTAGTATAACCCTACCTGCCCTACTCCCTCCCCCCTTTTTGACCCAAAATACTCTCCTACCCCCAATAAACCATCGTGTGATAGCGAGCATGCAGCTTGGCTTGCTCTTCCCTCACCACGTCTCCCCTCCCCAACTTCCCCCACTCCCAACACGTACACTTGCTTTATATGTATTGCCTCGATGTTTTTTTTTTTTTTTTCGGTGCCTTTTCGTACCTGAACATAATAAATGCTTCTCTGTATACAGTTCTATACATGCAAACACGTGCAATCACAGGCATCTGAGCCCAAGCCCCCCACCACCACCCAGCCCCCTCCCCCCACCACCACCCCTCCACCTCGTTAAAGACAGTTACATTTTCCCTTTTCCCTTGCATGCATCTGCAACAATATTGAACAGTATTCTATTTTCCTTCATGGCAATATAAACATTTGGTGTTTCTGAAAGTTTCTGAAGTACTATGAAGCACTGCAGGATTACTCCCCATACGTGAATTATCTCCCCACACCTGCAGACACACCTGTTTGCCTGGTTGATATGCTAATTCACATAGATTTTGTTTGTTTCCACTAGCTAAATTGGTTGTTACCGTAAATGATCTCCCAAGATTCAATGTACTCGTTGTGGGCCTTCTCCCCGAATGAATTTTATCTCCCCACAGGTACATACACATCTGTTTTAATAGTAGTTGGTCAAGAACAAACTAAAGTGCTCTACTTTGATGAGAAAAGATGGTTTTATCCAACCTCCATACTTACAAACCTTCTCCCCGTAGGGTACTTTATCTCCCCAGAAGCAAGTAATCTCCCCACACCCCAAAACACCTGTTCTTGGGCTTGGTGCGACATATGATATAGCGATGACCTATTTCCGTAATAGAAACAGTTATTTATCAAAACTATGGAGGCTTTCGAAAATTTTTGGGGGTTACTATTTTTTTTTTTTAACTTTGACCCTCGATTGTGCGGTAACCATTAGGCCCCGAGGAGTGCCGATTGTGCTGTTAGGTGTGTAAATTCTTTTCCTTTAGCCAGTACATATTGATTTTCCCCTTGGTGACAGTCGAAAAACACCCCCTAATTGCACCTTCAGTGGCAGACAAGCCAGATCGATTTGTGGTATTTAGGTGTTAATGGGGTTGTCCTGGTCTTCTTGATCCCCAGTAACTTGCAGCACTCACGGAACACAGCAGACTCGAAGTTTCTACCCTGGTCTGAATGTAGCTCTTGTGGCATCCCCAAACAACAGAAAAACTGATCAACCAACACCTGAGCAACAGTTGCAGCCTCTTGATCAGGGATAACATAGGCGTCTGGGCACTTTGTGAAGTAGCCCGTGGCAACACATATTTACTGGTCTCCTCTTTCAGTGGTGGCAAAGGTCCAGCAATGTCCACTGCAACTCTTTCCATCGATGCACCCACTTGGTACTGCTGAAGAGGGACGCAACCACGTTTCTTTGGTTCCTTCTTGTCACAACACACATCACAGGCCTGACACCACTCTTCAACATCTTGGTGCATGCCAATCCAGCAGAACCTCTGTTGCAGGCGCCTGAGAGTTTTCTTCACTACTAGGTGCCCACTAGTGATCTGGTTATGGGACTCATCCATGATCTCGGACCTCATCTTCTTCAGAGCCACTAGTTGCCAATACCTGCTGAGGTCATCGGCTGTCTCTCACTGACACTCCAGTAGTCTGTCGTTCAAATGAAAAAGGTCCCACTGATTCCAGTAGCTCTTGGTTGCAGGGCTTAACCTGGAAACTTCTTCCCAAGATGGTCACACTGTACTCCAAGCCATTCTAGCACTGGCTGTAAATCTACATCCTCCATCTGCATCCTCTCCTCTACTGGCATGTGGCCCAGAATTTCCACTGCAGCACCCTTGTGGCTAGTAGCAAGCTGCACTACCATCTAATACTTATGCTGCTTTAGCTTAGCGTATACCTCCTCCGTCAATTGTTCCTGTTCTTCCTTCATTTCCTTCATGAATACATCAAGCTGTCCTTGCATCCTCAGTTGTAATTCCCTCTGTTGCTCCTGTAATGCCTCTTGAAGTTGTTCATATTGTTCTTTTTGTTCTTCACATTATGCCACTAGTTATTCACTTTGTGCTTGCAGTTGCTCTTTCAGTCCTTCATTCTGTGCCTGTAATTGTTCTTTGATTTCGTTTCTGAGCTCTTTCTGTTCTTCACTTTGGGCTTGTAATTGTGCTTGGAGTTCTTTCTGTCCTTCATTCTGCACTTGTAGTTGTGTTTGTAGTAGCTCCATAATTGCACCCAGCGATGCCTCTTCCTGCCTAGCTTGGCGTCTTGTCTGGACACCTTCTGCCCCCATGTCATAGATTAGACTGCACTTTTTAAAAATCCACACTCCTGACACCAATATTACATCCCCACCCCACACTGCCACAGGCTCCAACAGCAGTAGACCAGTACAGGAAGGACGTTGCTCAGTGAGTTGTTCTTCCTATGGTCAGCCTTTAGGTGTACAGTACACAAGATCAGCTGAGGCGATAATAAACACTGGCTTCTTAAAACTCACTGTCTCTATTTTCCAAATTACTCCACTTAATGCTTTCCAACTTCATTATTCTCACAAGCACTGGAGCTGTACAAACTTATTAAGTGCAGTTACACTTAATGCTTGGCAACACTTCACTATTTTCACAAGTACCAATGACGTACAAACTTCAATAAACACTTCACTGTTTTCTCAAGTACCGAAAATATACAACCTTCACTACACTGACACTACAATACACTCAAACTGAACTGAAAACCGACTGGCTTCAACTAGTCTCTTCCCCACCCTTGTATATGCTTGCATTGTTCTAGAACTATCTACATCTTTCCACAGTTCTGGTGTATTCCAGAGAGCACAGTTACCAACTCGGAGACAACCAAAACATATCAGTTTTCTTACAGTACTTAATACTGTAAATTATTTAGCGTACAAACTTAAATTAAATGACAAATTTAACAAATAATCACATAAATAAAATATTGGAGGGAAAAAGAGCACAAAAATTAATGCATAGCTTACAAAATTACTATGCCCCAAATAGCAGGCAAACTGGCAACTCTGACTCGTACCGGTACCGGAACTACCGTACGTGAAAAGCCGAGAAGCTTCTCGAGCATCTAACTAGCAAATCCCTCTTCTTAACAGTACTTTCTAAGAAGAAAAAAAAATCAATACCAGAGCATATGAAAAATATTCAAGCATTTCTTGCAGGATAATCGTTCATTTTATCATCTGCCATAGTAAAAATACGCTGTTTTACACAAAACCTTTCCAGTTTATTCTTAGTGCTGCCAGTCAATTATATTCAGCATAAGGAGGATCTTATCATAGCATTATGTTGTTAGGGTAGACAGAGATATCCGCCCTTTGGATATTTGTTTGTAAACGAAAAAAATATCATATGAACTTTAATTATGACAGAGAGAGAGAGAGAGAGAGAGAGAGAGAGAGAGAGAGAGAGAGAGAGAGAGAGAGAAATTCAGTACATCATAATAGTGTCCATGGTACTTCAACGTCACTGCCACCAATCTGTACTTTAGCAGCCATTTGTTTTCATATAACACACACACACACACACACACACACACACACACACTGTTCACGAACAACGAACTAGGCCTCATAATTCGATTACTACATGCATTAAATGACAAAGCAACTCATAGGCTATGTACTAAATCCAGAGCCAGTGTGTGCCACATTACTATTTAATTCAAATAATAGGAATGATAACTGTCTTCCTATGTTTTCGGATAATAATAACACATAACTAACTAGAATGGCACTCAGTAGAGCGCATACCTCTGCCAAGGCCCAACATGCAGTTCCTTTTAATTCAGTCATGTCTAATCCACTATGGAAAAAGACTTCCCCCCTATAAACGCATAATTAAATCCGCTAGATCCGGAATTTTATATGGATCCACGCCAAACTGTACACATTCGTAGATACCAACATCCTAAAAATGCATGATTTTTTTCATCAGGATCCATGCAATATTCACTGAAAAATTTACGAAAATGTCGAAAAACATCCTATCTTGCAATGTTAAAGAAAGTGAAAAAAAAAAAAAAATGTCCTGGATCCGCACCTTTACTCGGATCCACACCAAAATTTAACGAAGTCTATTCTGGGCCAAGACCCATTCTTCCACCAAGTTTCGTGGAAATCTAGCCAGTAGTTTTTGTATAATCTTGCTCACAAACCAACTAACCAACCAACAAACGGACAGGGGTGAAAACATAACCTCCTTGGCGTAGGTAATAACTAATTCCTATATGGCAACACGCCCCCTGTGATGGGGACTGAATGGAGGTGCATGGAACCATGTGTACACCAACCCTCCTGAGATACCACTCGTCATTTCAGAGAACATGGACCCCCTCCTGCACAGATACTTGTTTGTGCTCCTGTACATTATATTTGGGTGTAAACGATGATATCTGGGCATGACTGCCAGTTTATTATAGGCGTATCTGAATAACTAAAAATGTATCCTCTCCTTCCTAACACTAGGACAGTTGCAAAGCAACACAACACGGTGGAGTTACCATTCTTCATCGGCTAGACTGGTCCAATGAAAATAATTCCCAGTGTTGTTTCCAAATTAGATTTAGTGTTTAAGTGCATATTAAAAATTGCCAGCATTCCCATGGGTATGTGGTATAGTCTTCACATGATGACTACACTGACATACTTCGGTGCAGATTGCTATGATGATTAATGTAGACACAACAACATAGGATCTGAAAGTCTCTCTGTGTTTGTATGGTTTGACTTTCACCCAATAAATCCCTTTAAATGACCTAAACGCAATAAAATGAAATGGTTGTCTAAGTACACTTCCACAAGTATTAGATTTTCCAGTCTTCAAGCGGATTGGTAACAGAGTAGGGGCACCAAACGGAAAACTGTTAGGAAGAAACTGAACATATACAGTAGGTCTTGACGTTGGAAATGATATCCGATTTCTGAAAATTATTCGTCTGAAAAAGGAAATGAACAAAACCCAAAGGGTAGCCCATAACTCAGGGAACCATTTAATGTGTACATTTTCTTCCTCCGGCATATAGTGAAAGTTAAATATGCCATGACCCACCTATACTGGGTGAATGCTCCACTTTAGTCACCTCAACCAAATATTCATGACACAGCATGAGTGTGATGTGTAGGAGCTTCAATAAACCTGCCTCGACAAGAAGGTGAGCACAGATGCAAGGAGAATCTCCACTGCTTTCTTTGCTACCCGTCCCAACGTTTTGAGTTAAGCACACAGTAAGATATCTTGCTGCACTTTGTCAAATCTCAGTTATTTTTTCCACAGGCTTTTCAGATCAACAAGATCACAGTTTATTACTGTCACTGCCATACATGGAATCACACTGAACATAAATTCATCTAGCCTGCTTGTCTGTTCCAAGGAAACCTCTCCACAGTGAAACTATCCTTGGTATGACCGTATGAAATCTAGTAAATGTTATCTTATTTAATTTTGAAGGACATTTCTTCATGCACCAGCAGCCTTTTCAAATGAAGGGATGCTCGCAACGTTTCCTTCTTCTGTACATTTCATCATAGAAGTAATTTTGGAGTGAATGCAGATATCTTTTCTCTGGCAGTAATATTGTTCATACCTGCATATTGACTGGTTGTACTCAGCTCCTTCAAGTGTTTGCATATAGTACATCTGTTAGGTTAATCAAGAGCAAAATGAAAGCACCAATTTCAGAGGGGTAAGTAGTGTGAAACATTGACAGCAGTGAAGCAAATGAGATCTATAGATAATGGATGTCGCAGAATTGAATAAAACCCTAGGAAAACTAAAACATACTAACCAAATGCCTCAAAGATGTTATTCTCATAAGTTTGTTTATATATTACTGAACTCTCAGGCACGTTTAGCAGCCCCAGTTTTGATGTTTGGCACCCATATGGGGTGTGTGCAACCCGGATTAAGAGCCAGAACTTTAGACTGAAGTTTGACCCTAACGGTGCTGCTGTGACTTAAACGAAGCACTGAAAGTGAGTACAATTACAGTACTCGTAACTTTATTCAGTACTATATGAGCCGTGTCTAGTACAATAACTTAACTACGGACTCTAAAGACCAAGGCTGAAATTCCATAGATCTCACCAATTCCACAGAAAAATCTTTTGGAGGTCTAAAATGTCTTAATATGAGGAAAATTCATTAACAACTAAGCACAGATTTCACCCACGCCACTAACAGTAAATGCCTAATCTAAATCCTTCTTCTGTAACTCCACACAGAAGAAAATAGAACACCAAAGAAGAGGTGTAATGAAGCATCCTATATCACCTGCAGTACAACTCATAATCCAATTCCTTCCTCTTTTCCTCCACACAGCAGAGAATAAACAGCCAAGAAAGTGGTATGACGAAGCATCCTAAGCAACTTGCAGTACGACTCTTAATCAAAATCCTTCTTGCTCACATCCATGCAACATAGCCTGTACAATAAATCGCTAAGGATTATCTATTACGAATCTTCCAATGCCACTTGCAGTACGTGCCTTATTCCAAGTCCTTCATAACTTCCACACAGTATAGAATAAATCGCCGATGAAAAGGTGTTACGCAGATTCCTACGCCACTTATGGCATTTGCAAAATTTTCAAGGAATCATCTTCACCTTCACACAATAGAGAATAAATTGCTAAGGAAGATGTGTTATAAAGAATCTCCCTATGCCACTTATAATCCAGATGCTCCATTACCTCCAAGCAAATAAGTCGCCAAGGAACAGCTGTGACGAAACTGTGCAAATGCTCCATCTCCACCCAGCAAAGAATAAATCACTAAGGAAGAGCTGTTACGAAGCTTCCAGTGCGACTTACAATCTATCTGTCTATCCCATCCCTTCCCCTCATCATCAGTCTACCCCTGCTCCTCCCGTCATCCACCTCACTCACATACCGTACTCTTAAATAATCCTCTTAATTTAATTTGGCCTAAAACTCCCATTTTCTATGTTCAGTATAGATGTGTAACAACAGATTATTACCAAAATATGATACTAGTCACGAAAAGGTGGTGTGGACGTGATGCAGATCAGTAACACTGCGTTTTTCCTGCAGTGTATGAATATTGGGGATATGTTTACTTGAAGGAACCCTCATCATTGTCTCACTCTCCATTGTCTGCAACTGATGAAACAACATGAACGTTAACTCATATCCTTATGCTTGCCCTCCACACAGCAGAGGCAGAAGAAGCCACTCAACCACTGGCCGCCGATCGCTTGTTTTTTACCAGGCCTTCATCAGCCAGGAGAGCACTATGTGAGTTCAGGTTACCTTGCCCACAGTATTCTCTCTCTCTCTCTCTCATATATATATATATATATATATATATATATATATATATATATATATATATAGATAGATAGATAGATAGATAGATAGATAGATCTATATCTATATCTATCTATCTATCTATCTATCTATCTATCTATCTATCTATATCTATATCTATCTATATATATATATATATATATATATATATATATATATATATATATATATGTGTGTGTCTGTGTGTGTGTGTGCGTGTGTGTGTCCCCCTGTGGCGGGGGACACAATCTGTCCGCACTGTGGGGTGGTACTACTACTCTGCGGCCACGTTGTGTTAGGAAGAATACTGCCACCGTATTCCCTGCGTGTCGTAAAAGGCGACTAAAAAGGGCGGGGTGAGGGGACTACGGACCCCTCCTCTGTTTTTTTAGTTCCTAAAAAGAGGCAGGCCAGAGAAAGGGATGGGGGATTGAGCTATCCCCGTACCCTGAAGATTGGGTCTATGAATGTGCGTGGATGTAGTACGATTGAGGCTAAAAGGGAGGATATTGGAAGAATGTTTGTGAGAAGAAAGTTGGATGCGTTAGCTTTGAGTGACACGAAGATGAAAGGGAAGAGTGAGTCTATGTTTGGAAGTGTGACTGGAAGATTGTCTGGTGTTGATAGAGGAAGGGCGAGAGAAGGTGTGGCATTGTTAGTGAGTCCGGAAGTACAGCAGTGTGTGACTGAATGGAAGGAGGTGTCATCGAGACTGATGTGGGTGAAAGCGAAATTTGAACGGGAGTTGTGGGTGTTTGTGAGTGCATATGGGCCTGGTAGTGAAAGGGATGAAGAAGAGAGGTAGTCTTTCTGGAATGATGTTGATGAGTGTCTGCAGAGTTTTGGAGCGAATGTGAATGTGGTAATGATGGGAGATCTGAATGCTAGAGTGGGAAATGTAGCAGTTGAAGGCGTAGTTGGTATGCATGGTGTGCCTGGAAGAAATGAAAATGGGGAACAAATGATAGGGATGTGTGTTGAGCGAAAGATGGTGACTGGAAATACGCTGTTTGAGAAGAAAGATATTTATAAGTATACATGGGTGAGACAGGAGGGTGGAAGGGTTGTTGAAAGAGCTTTGATGGACTATGTGGTTGTGTCTAGGAATGTAATAGGAAGATTGTTGGATGTGAGAGTTCTGAGAGGGGAGGGTGGAGGTATGCCTGACCACTACCTGGTGGAGGGAAAGTTAAGAGTAGGTATGAGATGGGTGAGAGCTAGGAGGGTTAGGTGTGGCAGGGAGGTTTTGAAAGTGAGTGAGTTGGATAAAAGAGAGAAAATGATAGAGTATCAGGAGAAATTGAAAGATGAGTGGAACGCAGTGAAAGATCAGGAAAATGGCAGTGTGGAGGAGGAATGGCAGTTGTTTAAGAGTGCTGTGGTGGGGCATGCAGAAGAGGTGTGTGGTGTGAGACATGTGGGTGGTGGTGTAAGAAAAGGAAGTGAATGGTGGTGCGAGGAAGTAAGTATGGCTGTGGCAGAGAAGAGACGTGCATATGAAGTGTGGCTGCAAAAGAAGGATGAGGTGTCATATGAGAGGTATAAGGAAAGGAGGAATAGGGCGAGAAGGGCTGTGCGTCATGCTAAAGTGGCAGCAGATGAGAGGTGGGGTAGGTGGCTGACTGAGAATTTTCAACAGAATAAGAAAATGTTTTGGAAGGAGGTGAAAAGGGTGCGAAAGGGAGAGTCGGGAAAGGAAGAGCGAATAAAAGCAGAGGATGGAAGGATGTTAATTGACACTGATGCAGTAAGGAAGAAATGGGCAGAGTATTTTGAAAGATTGTTAAATGTAGAGGAGGAAAAGGTAGCTGAGATTGTGGCAGATGGAAGGGTGCAAGGAATAAATGTGTTGGGAGAGTTGAATCATTCTTTGATCACGAAAGAGGAAGTGGAGAAGGCAGTAGAGGAGATGAAAACAGGGAAAGCTGCAGGTATGGATGGGTGTGCTGTTGAATGCCTGAAGAGTGGTGGAGTGACTATTGTTGATGGGTTAGTAAGATTGTTGAATGTGTGCTTTGTGAAAGGTATGGTGCCAATTGACTGGGCAAGTGCTTGTGTGGTCCCGTTGTATAAAGGCAAGGGTGATAAGTATGAATGTACTAGCTTTAGGGGTATAAGTCTGTTGAGTGTTGTGGGTAAGGTGTATGGTAGAGTGTTAATTATGAGAGTTAGAGAGGGTACAGAGGGAGTAATTGGTGATGAGCAGTGTGGCTTTAGGAGAGGGAGGGGATGCGTGGATCAGGTGTTTGCTGTGAGACAAGTGTCTGAAAAGTATTTAGCTAAAGGCAAGGATGTGTTTTGGGCATTCATGGATTTAGAGAAAGCGTATGACAGAATTGATAGGGAGGCTTTGTGGACTGTTTTAAGATTGTATGGACTTGATGGTAGGTTACTAAAAGGGGGTGAAAAGTTTTTATCTAAATAGTAGAGCGTGTGTAAGAGTGGGAAATGCTGTGAGTGATTTGTTTCCCGTGAGACTGGGGCTGCGACAGGGATGTGTGATGTCGCCTTGGTTGTTTAATATTTATATGGATGGTGTTGTAAGAGAAGTGAATGCAAGTGTTTAAGGTGGAGGTCTGAGTCTGGTCAATGTCGATGGTAGAGAGTGGAATCTTAAGCAGCTGCTGTTTGTAGATGATACTGCACTGGTGGCTGATTCAGAGGAGAGATTGAGACAGTTGGTAAAGGAGTTTGGAAGGGTGTGTGAAAGGAGGAAATTGAAAGTAAATGAGAATAAGAGTAAAGTGATGAAGTGTACGAGGTTGGTAGATGGTAGGGGGATGAATATAGTTTTGAATGGTGAGTTGCTTGAGGAGGTGGAGTGTTTTAAATATTTAGGGTCGCATGTTGCTATGGATGGAAGAATAGATGCAGAAGTGAAGTTTCGAATAAATGAAGTAGGAAAGGTGCTGGGAGGAATGAAAAAAGTGTTTAGATGCTGTTCGCTTAGAATGGATGTAAAGAGAAGGCTGTATGAGGGTGTTGTGGTACCGACTGCGTTATATGGGGCTGAAACATGGAATATGGGTGTTGCAGAGAGGAAAAGTTTGAATGTAATGGAGATGAGGTGTCTGAGGAGTATGTGTGGATTGACGCGTATGGATCGAGTGCGAAATGATGAAGTGCGAAGGAGAACTGGAGTTGTTCGGGAGATGGCTGGTAGAGTTGAGCAGAGGGTGTTGCGATGGTCTGGGCATATGGAGAGAATGGATAATGAGCGATTGGTGAAAAAGATAACTAGATCTGATGTGAGAGGTGTAAGGCTGAGAGGGAGACCACGAATAGGATGGATGGACAGTGTGAAGAGAGCACTGGACGCGAGAGGGATGTCTGTTGAGCAAGGAAGAGTGGCTGTGCGTGACAGAAATAAATGGAGAGAAATTGTGAATGAATAAATGATGACGCAGCCCTGAGGGGATATTCTCCCGCATTTGGTCTGATTAGCTAGTCAGGTCAGGTGCGAGTAAGTGGATGGGTCTATTATGATGTGGCAGGGGTAAACCAGCTCTTCTGTCGGGTCCTGCTGCGGATGTCACTGATTGCACTGCGCAGTTGACCCATGTGTGGTGTGGTGCGGTGAGGATCTGTCCCTTCTCCCCTTTGGGGGCTAAAATGCGATTGACTGTGTTTGAATGGATGAGTAAATGGGGAGTGTGTCGTCCTGTCTCGGCTACCTCCCTTTGTTAGGACTCCATATTGTAATTGCAAGTCATAATGGATAAATGGATGGATGGATGGATAGAGAGACAGATAGAAGCAGCAAGTCAGATGAGAAGGTATTGTGTCTGCGAGAATCGAGCAATGCTAAACATGCTTACACACTCTTAACTCAAGGAATGCTTTATAGGCACACGACAGCGCCTCGTGAACATACACACACATACGCACCTACTCACACACAGGGTTCTAGAACTCTGTGTGTGAGTATGTGTGTATGTGTGTGTATGTTCACGAGGCGCTGTCGTGTGCCTATAAAGCATTCCTTGAGTTAAGAGTGTGTAAGCATGTTTAGCATTGCTCGATTCTCGCAGACAGCACACAGATATGTACAGTCACATGGCTCCACGTTCTTGTGAAGATTGCCAAACCATCGTAGTAGTTTATTTCATTTCAGCTGTTGCCAGATAATTTCATTCAGCCGAGAGAGTCATGGAACACTGAAAGTGTCAGTACTGTCACTAGTAACCCTGTCATCTTGAGACCTACTCAGGTATTTTATTTCACTTCATGCCTGATTATTTTATTTCGTTGATAATGAGTCATAGGAGCTTGAGAATAATCAAGTCAGCGATATAGAAGCGACGAACTATACTAATTCGTTTCTTGCACAATTCGACATTTCCTAAAACTATTAATATAAGGACGATAAAACAAGAGACAGGCCTTCACTGGATGAACTCGTTTTTATCCACATTATGTGTTTTAATGTACAAGTACAGTGTGTGTGTGTGTGTGTGTGTGTGTGTGTGTGTGTGTGTGTGTGTGTGTGTGTGTGTGTGTGTGTGTTTCACCCGTTGCTTCAAGGGTTTATATTAATAGAAGCGTGCATCTTTATACACATATGCTGTAAACTGTGAAATTTAATGGGCACATATGCTTGGGTAGATCTGTCACCTAAAGTAATGGATCAAGTTCCACTAAATTCTCTTATTTCGCCATCTCCATCATCATCATCATCATCATTATCCCGATCTCTTTTTCTACCCAAGGATGGGATAAGGCAGGATATAAGAGGAAGATAAAAATATGACAGAAGGAAAAGTTTCAACAGTGTGCCTGGTTAAATGGGTTGCACTTTCATTCACCCACCATTTAAGTCCTGGAATCCTGATTCCATGAACATCCACAATGAGGCAATTCACGTTGCCCAGCAACTTGAGTCATTCTGACGACTGTCACTTCACACAAGGATTCCAAGCCCTTGTCATAATAATTATACTCCTGTATGCAAAATACTTCCAACCAGCTCGATCCATGTTCAGTTATCGTAATGAATATATTTTTTTGCCAACCACAGCACATCCATTCGGGCATTTACTTGCATTTTAAGGATGAGCTTAGGGAAATCCTTGTTAGCTGATGTACTGATAACTGTCATTGTTTCTCGCAGGTAGCAGAGCCAACAGTTTCCTGGTGTGGGCAAGTAAGTTTTCATATATCATTATGTACATGTAATTCAAAGCATGCCTGGTGAAATATGCACACTTAACTTTACTCGGCTTTTAATGAAAGAAAACTAATTATCGATTTATAACAAAAGGTTGTAAATAGAACATAATGCCTGTCACGATGAAGTGCTGTGGAAAGGAATTAGACCTTTATTGTTCTATTAGTCTATCATTGAAACATAAGTTGCAAAATGTTGAAAATTTTTGCCAAGTTTATGTGGCAAACTATAGCACTGTGCTTACACAACAGGTGGAATCCTGAACGGGACGAACGTCACAGCCATGAACGACCAACAACTTGTCATCACCGTGCTTAACTCTATCTGTGGCAGGAGCGTGAGGGACCTCGAGATGGGTATGGCATCTACGTATCTATTTATCTATTTTTTTATATCTATCTATCTATCAATCGGGAGCGTAGAGGGACCAGAACGAGACTACTTTTACCCGACATGAAAGGCAAGCGTGACTGTGGGGGAGACTGCGGCACAGGACGAAACTCTCGAGGTGGATGGAAAGCTGATAATAGGCAGCTTGAACTCCCGTTTTACGAGGTGTCAAGACCTGATTCCTGACCTTCTCCCTATGCTGATATTTTTTTTTAAGTGTTTCGGTAATAATTTTCCTCTAGTCACGCCACACTACATGAATATTGCACAGTAAATGTTGTATTACAGTTTTCTCAAAATGCAAATGCAGCACCCAGGCTCTGAGTCCATGGGTTGTGGGAGGAGGGGACGGGAAGGGTGATCATAAATACTCTTACAAAGAACCTTTCTCTTGGTAACGATCAAATGATATGCCCTGAACTATGGTTTGGCAATCGTTCGATTCAACTCAGTAACATTACTGGTCTTTCATCCAATTAGCTGCCTGTTAACAATACCGCTCCTCCTCCATGAGCCTCAGCTGCTTGAGTCTAAAAGCAGCAAAATCATCCATTTATCCTCCTTCTCTCTATACTCGTTTCCAAGCCAAGGGTGGTTGTTGTTTCTGTGAAAAGCAAACGAATTCAAAGGAAATCAAACGGCAACAAACCTATTGGTCCTTTCGTGGCTATTCCATATAGGAAGGCTGCCTCATATATTCTTACGTTCTCGAACTTGAATCTCCAGCGTCGCCTACATTCTGGGTGCAATTATCCTTTCCGTTTTTGAGTGTTCAGTATATATCTGCACGGTTTATTTATTCCCTAACTCGCCTAGTTATACAAAATTCTCTGACTGTCTGCCTTTCTAAAGTGGAACGCGTTAACATCATCTCCCATTCCTCACAGATCGCCATTCTAGGCGAATTTATTGTTCACCATCTTCTTGGGCTCTCTTCTTTTCACTAGTCCAGCATAAAAAACGCCTACATATTTTCTGCCCTAAATGACCTAGGTAAGCTTCCACAGCACCCCACCTGTATCCTTAGATCTTCTTGGAGATAGGCATAGCATACCCAATCTCTTTCTTACAACTAATACGTCTGATAATCGGCCAATATTTTATCTCCTTTGGGCTCCTTTGATCACAGTCTTATTTCTGCAACCTGTCCTGTCACGTAAGTAAGGCCTGTGGACCCTACCAAGAACCGGAGTTTGTAGTTGCTACGGCACTGCTAATTAGGAGACCCACAGATACTGCATCTCTGACTTTCTTTAGGATGATAATTACTTCTATATCTGACAGTCGTCCGAGCGTGCTGTGTACATTACAGAGGTTATTTTCGCAGACATGGAAGCACACATTCCATATTCTTACTCTGTGACTACCGTAAAAACATATTGGTTCTCGCGCGTTTCTTATAATGCAGTCCACAACAACATCTGTTTTAGATGGTAGCGATGTTAAACTGACCCCTGGATTGCATTCTTTGTATACTTTTGCCCAGAATAGCGCTAAATCTACGCTTTGACCTGCTAGAAAAAATTACGGCTGCCGTAAATGTAAGAAACTTTGCTACTCTAATTCCTTTCTTCTTATGGTATCTTTTTGTTTCTTTTTTAATGCAGGGAAGATGGAACCAACGACTAGAAGCCAGGAATATTGCTCTCTCCAGAAAAAAAAAAAAAATCAAATTCAAGATCCGCTCATTTCGCGTTGCCTCGACACACTGCGTTTAAAACATTGCAAGTCATAGGCAGTAGGAAATACAGAACAAAGGAAGACAGTCCTAAAGTCGGCTTGTTGCATACATGAAGGACCGGAAGCATCGGTTAAATCATGCATAAATAGGTTGGGCAGAAAACAGATCAGAGGTTACTGGTAAACGGGTGCTCCACACCCGCCTAAGTGGTGGAGAGATGCAAACATCAGAAGAGTAATGACCACTGAAGTAGCGATAGCAAAGGGATAAATATGCAACAGTGCTTCGAAGATACAGAGGCTGAAGGAATCCAGTAAAGGAGGAGAATTAATGAGACGAAAAACGTTTGACTCGATCTCATCAACTTAGCTTCTTCTTCTTGTCATCCTCCTTTCCACTTTGATGTCTCTTTTGTTCATTGTTATATTGATAAATCCGAACTTTTACCCATATCTTTGCCACACACTCTACTCATAACGTTTGCAATGCTGTTCATTCATCTCCTTTTCCCTCTACCTTCTCATGCCTGTAATTTCATTTTCTTCAAAATATCTCTGTGTGACCTCTCTGACCTCGATAGTAAAAATACGTCCTGTCCTGATGGGGCCCATCCTATTATTCTTAAGAACTGTGAATTTAGGCTGACACCCTACCTATACTCCATTTTTTTTTTTTTTTTTTATTGAGGCAAAGATGCACTTAACAGGTTGGTGATGACTGGCGGAATGCAACATGTCCGAATAACATTTACTAACCCAAATTACCCCGTCAGATATAAGTTGTCAATTAATAATGCTAACGAGTAAAGAGATTATGAAGTAATGCTGCATTCAGTCAATCATCACCAACCTGTCAAGTACATCTTCGCCTTAATAATAATAATAATAATAATAATAATAATAAAACTGATTATAGGTACATTCTTTCATATTTGGCTACCAACCTACACTTTCCCTTCCAACTAGAACCCTGTTCTTATCCAGCTTTTCCCAAAGAAGGCTGACCGTTCCCTGTTGTCTAAATATTGCCTTTTTGTTTTTATTTCTTCCATTTCCATAAACTGGATGTATTCTCAATAAGAAGTTTCTGAAACACAGCACCTATCATCTGATGATCTTCCTGACAGTTAGTATAGGATTTCTTAAGGCGTGTTTCACTGGCAAGCTCCTCATACTCCTTTCATATTCATGGTCATCATCCTTTAGAATCTTGGGAGAAACCTTTGGTGTTGCACTTTTCATCATAAAGGCTTTGCCCGAGTCTGGTTAAAAATTTTAATTTCCACATTGCCATTTTCCACTTTATATCTTTATATATTATATGTTTTTATTTATAGGTTGCCTAGTTTGTTGTTCCATAGCTACTGTTGTAGGTGGCCATAATTCTTATTCTAAAGCTTTCTGTTGTGTTGCCCCTCATGCTTATACCTTCCACCAACTCTCTTTCTCCTATTCATAAACGATGTTTTTGAACTGTACATCTGATGATAAGCAAGAAGTGGAAGGAGAATACAAGAGAGTATGGAACAGTGGGTGCAAGGATTGTATGGGTGAGGATGAAAGTAGGTATACAAGCATGGGCGATTGTATGTGTGTATGCTCCAACAGAGGATCGAGTGGCAAGAGTGAAAGATGATTTTTGGGCGAGAGTAGAAGCATGTATGGACAAGTTTGAGAGGAGCGAGAGAGTGCTGTTGATTGGAGACATGAATGGCAAAGTTGGGAATGTATGAGTGGATGGAGTGGTTGGTCAGTGGGGTGTGCCAGCTGAAGTAGATGGGAATGGTAGTGCTTTGGTGGACATCTGTGCTGGTAAGGGGTTGGTAATAGCCAACACCTACTTTCGTCATAAGATGATCCACCGGTATACATGGAGAGTAATGAGGAGGATGGATGGTGAACTTGTTGAACAAAAGGCAATGATAGACTACGTGTGTGTGGATGAGCGAATGAGAAGACAAGTGTTGGATGCAAGGGTGTGGAGAGGGTGGGGGAATGGAGTCTCGGACCATCACTTAGTGATGGCCAAGGTAGAGCTGCAAAGAAAGTGGTTGAGGAGGCGAAGGGGAAGACAGGAGGAAGCAGCTCTTGTGAGAAGAGTGGAGAAATTACAAGATAGTGAGAAAATGACAGAGTATAAGAGCATAGTGGAAGAAAGATTGGGAAGGTATGAGCTAGAGCAGATGGAAGGGTGGAAGATGTATGTAAGATATTCACGGAAGAGATGAGCGCAGCATGTGAGGCGGTTTGTGGAGTGAGGAGGAGATGCAAGGGTGTGCAAGGGACAGCATGGTGGAATGATGAGGTGAAACGAGCTGTGGAACAAAAGAAGAAGGCATATGGTGAATGGTTGGCGAGTAGAGGTAGGGGAGAAGATGAGAGACAGAAGAGAGAGGTATATGTGAGCAGGAGAAGGGAGGTTAAGAGACTGGTGAAGGAGAGTAAGAAGAAAGTGGATGAAGAGTTTGGGAGGAATCTGAGTGTGAAATGGAGGGAGAGTAAGAAATTGTTTTGGAAGGAGGTAAAGAAAGTAAGGCAGTGTGAAAGGGGAAATAGTAGGGGAATGAAAGATAGGAATAATAGATTGTTGGTTGAGAAGAGAGAGAAACTGAGGAGATGGAAGGAGCACTTTGAGGAATTGTTGAATGTAGAGAGTGAGAGCAGTGTGAGTATAAGTGGTTGGGGAATGGCTGGGAGAAGAAGAGATGAGAGGAGGGAGGAAGAGATCAGTAGGTCGGAAGTAGTGGAAGCGATGAAGAAGATTAAACTGGGAAAGGCCCCAGGAATTGATGGAGTGTGTGGTGAAATGCTTAGGTATGGGGGTGAGATTGTTGTGGAGTGGATATGGAAGTTGTGTAGATTGGCTTGGGAAGAGGGAAGGGTTCCAGAGGACTGGAAATCAGGTATAATTGTTCCTCTGAACAAAGGAAAAGGGGAGAGAGAAGTATGTGGTAACCATAGGAGTATTTGCCTTCTTAGTGTGACTGGTAAAATATATGGTAGAATACTCATTGATAGGGTTAGGCATATGACAGAGGAGCTAGTTGGAGAAGAACAAGGGGGATTTAGGAAGGGAAAAGGGTGTGTAGATCAGATATTTGTTCTAAGATGTTTAGTGGAGAAGTATCTAGAGAAGGGAAGGAAAGTGTATGCTGCCTTCATGGACTTGGAGAAAGCTTATGACAGAATAGATAGGCAAGGTATGTGGAAGGTATTAAGAATATATGGAGTGGAGGGGAAATTGTTGAGTGCTGTGAAGAGTATGTACGAGGGAGCTAGGGCTACGGTGCGAGTGGATGGTGAGCTGAGTGAGTTCTTTGATCTCAATGTGGGACTGAAACAGGGGTGTGTGATGTCTCCATGGCTGTTTAATATATATATGGATGGGGTTGTAAAGGAGGTGCAAGGTAGGGCAGTGGATGTGGGAGTGGCCCTAATGAATGAGGGTGAGATTTGGAAACTTCCGTTGTTGCTGTTTGCTGATGATACAGTATTGTTGAGTGAAGATGAATGGGAGTTGCAAGGTTTGGTGAATGAATTTGGGACAGTGTGTAGGAGGAGGAAGCTGAAAGTTAATGTAAACAAAAGTAAAGTTATGGTGTTTGAGAGGAATGAAGTCACAGAGTGTGCAGTGAGGTTGGAAGGTGAGGATATGGAGAATGTGAGTGCATTCAAGTACTTGGGTAGTGTGATGAGTAAGGATGGAACTTTGGGGGATGAAGTACGTGAAAGGGTACAGCAGGGAAGAAAGGTTGTTGGTACACTGAAAGCAGTGATGAGAAATAGGGAGGTGAGTATGGAAGTTAAGAAGTCACTGCATGGTGGTATTGTGATCCCTACCCTGACGTATGGAAGCGAGGCGTGGACCTTGCAAGAGGGGAACAAGTCAAGAGTGAGAGCAGTGGAAATGAGTTACTTGAGAGGAGCATGTGGAGTGACATGGAGGGACAGGTTGACGAATGAAGAAGTGAAGGAACGTTGTGGGGTAGATGTGGATATGGTTGTGAAGATTAGGAGAAATACACTGAGGTGGTTTGGACATGTGGAGAGAATGGAGAATGAAAGACTGACTAAGAGGGTGTATGTAGGTGAGGTGGAGGGAGGCAGAGGGAGGGGTAGACCGAGGATGAGGTGGAAGGATGGAGTTGAGAGGTATATGAGGGAGGGGGGGGTGAGTTGGGGGGAGGGGAGTCAAATGGTGGGTGACAGAGTGACTTGGAGGCGTTTTGTCTGCGGCCACCCTTTGCGGGATTAGGGCGTCGGGCTATAGATAGATAGATAGACATCTAACTCTATCCACTCACACAATGATAACTTCATTATAAATTTATTTCATCTGTTTCTCACAACGCCTATCACTGCTGGTACTTCATCATCGTACGATCATGCTATGACACACTTGGTTTCTGTCTAGCCTTTATTATGCTGATTAGAGTACAAGAAACGTTGTTATTCTTAATGCATCAAAAACTCAGGATCCCTCTGTTTCAGCATCCCAAAGTGTTCCACAAGAATTCCTGTAATATTCAACAGGTAGGACTTTTTTGTAGTTGGTTAGGAGATTTGACTTGGTACCTCACAATGCGAGGCCAGTAGTTTACTGCCAAAGACCATTTTTCGTCTGATCCCTAACAGTGAACCTGCCTATTACCATTTTTCCTGAGTAGTTTACACTAGAATGCACAACTCTCTGCACCGTGGCAAGAATTTGTTCGTCTGTTGATGTTCCATAAGAAAGTGAGAAATAAACAACGTGAGAAAAGGAATAGCAGATGGCTGCTTCAGCATGACCATATGCGTAGCTGTACATGGTTGGTCTGGTTACTCAGTAGGTTTTGGTCAAGAGATGAATTTTCTGTTAGCCCCAAGTCCACACTAAGAGTATTTACCTGGCTTAACAATGTGTGACTTTCTAGTTGTCCTGCGTACTGAAGGTCGTGATGAAAGGACAGTGCTTCGACATGGCTGAAGACATCTAATATGCAGCAATAATATGTGTTCTAAAGAACATCAGGGACGTAAGGGTTCCAGCCTTCCTTCTGTCAGTGGTAGGAAGGCTGGAGCAAATGTTTGGATGCAGGAGGCAAGTACTTTGAACGTGATGATAATATTGAAGTACGTGTTTAATGTTTAGTGAAACTGAGCTACCCAGTCATTACCAGGCTTTTTATCACTACTTGTATATAATCGTCTGGCAAGAGCAAGAATAAAATTAAATATGACATCATCGTATTCTACGATTTCATTTATTTACTCGCATGGAACCAGGCGTTGCCCGGGCAAATACATGTATGTATAACTCTTACTTAAAATAAAAACATCTGAATCACTCTGTCAATTTAACATTGCCAGAAACCATGCAAAAGTTGTCATAAATCTCGCTAAACCAAACTATCTTCAAAATCAAGCATCAAAACTGCTTACTGTAACAACCCTAATGGCAACAGAATATTCTGGTCAACTTTCAGTTATTTCAATAATAACTTTAACAAGTCATCATCCATTCCCCTACTAAAATCATCAGATGGCAACAATACAAATGACCCACGTGGGGAAGCACATAGCGTTGCCAGTACATTTGCCAGAAACTCAACCATGAAGGAAGTTAGCCAGAACGTCCCTGTACTGCAACTTGACTCTCCCGAAATCGTTCCACTTAAAATACAGATAAGATACGGAAATTTCCATCCTAGACAATTTACCAACCAACAAAGCTCCAGGCCCAGATGGAATTCCTCCAATTATTATTAAAGCAATTTACCACCCAACAAAGCTCCAGGCCCAGATAGAATTCCTCCAATTATTATTAAAAAGTGTTCCCCAGAACTTGACTTTGTTCTAGCCAAATTATTCAGACTATGCATATGTATTTCTTCATTCCCTAATTCAGGGAAAGAAGCCAGTATCCATCCAATTCCAAAGAAGAAAGTTCCTCTGATCCTTCTGATTACAGACCAATAGCTATCACATCTTCTCTTGGTAAGGTATTTGAAGTTTTAATTAATAAGCACATAGTCAAACATCTTGAGTCCAACAACTTAATTAGTGAGAGACAATATGGTTCAACTTAATTATTGATAGACAATATGGTTCTCGCCACAAAAGACCCACCACTGAAATACTCAGTCTCCTGACTCATACCATCCATCAGTCAGTTGATCAACATGGAGAAACTCATGCAGTAGCCCTTGACATTTCTAAAGCTTTCGACAGAGTGTGGCACAGTTCCCTATTGTCCAAATTCCCTTGCTATGGGCTAATGTCTTTAGTGCCTCTGCTTTCCTCATATTTCAGCGACAGAAAAATAAGAGCAAAAGTAGATGATGTATATTCCAATTTCCGCTCAGTTAACGCTTTTGTGCCACAGGGATCAGTTTTAGCGCCAACCTTTTTCCTGGTTCATATTAATGATTTCTTATCTGTCACCCACAATCCTATCCATTCATATGCAGATGACTCAACACTTCACAGTTCATTCACACTCAAACACCCACTTCCAAAGTCTAATATCTAACTTAATTCAGTTTAGCCATCTCCATAAATCAAGTCTTATCTACGATCAGTGAATGGGAACAAGTAAACGTTGTCTCATATACTGCTGGTAAAATCAAGTATGCACAATTTACTAATAGACAGATATTGCCAGATTCGTATATTATCTTCAGTGGTACTATATTTCCCATCTTCAAAAGTATTGAAATTCTCGGTGTCTCACTTAACAATGTCCTCAGATGAACCTCTCATGTCAGATCAATGCTAAAACCGCCTCAAAGACACTTGGAATATTGTACAAAGTATGCAACTTCTTCACTCATGATCAGTTAGCTATACTTTTTAAGAGTCATGTGCCCTCTCGGCTTGAATATTGCTCACCCTTGTGGAATGGACGTGGAGAGGTTCCATTAAAACAACTAGACAAAATTCAGACCAAAGCTGTTGGAATTATTAATAACCTGCTATTATGAATAACCTACCTCCCCTTCAAGTAAGAAGGAATGTTGCCTCCCTTGCTGTGTTTAAGATATTTTTACGGCAAATACTCAGACGAAGTAGCGTCCATTGTGCCACCTCTCCATGCCTTCCCTCGTGCTACTCAGGCATCTGGTAGCGCTCATGACTGGAATGTCACACAGCCATATTGCAGAACTTCTGCCAATCAGAATTCTTTTCTTCCCCGCACTGCATCTCTCTTGAACTCGCGTCCACGGAGTTGCTTCCCCCCAAACTTCAACCTACAACTGTTCAAGTCCAACTGTTACAGATATTTTATGAATGGAAGACGCCAGTAATCTGGTGTATGGATTAGTTTTTTTTTCATTTGTTTTTCCTTCTTCTGTTCTGTTATTATATATATATATATATATATATATATATATATATATAATCAGTATTCGGACCTCCTTTCCCACCGTAGGGCAGGGTAAGGAGTAGCAACGTCCAGACGGCCCAAGTTTGCTTGTAGCATTGAGCCACGCTTCCATTCACTCATTATTCAAACCCTCAGAATTTCGGCTTTATCTGATACGCCAAAAACTTTCAGCACATTCTATAGCTTTACCTAAACGTATCCGATGGAGTCAATCCGAACGCTGTCACGTTAAAAAGAGGTGGCAGATCCATGATCATGCATTTCTTCTCACAACATTCATCCAGCCAGCTCGATCTCATCAGATCCCTAGCCTCTCTGACTTCCATACCTCTCTTACTTACCCACTCATCCACCATATCCCTCCACCTTCTCCTTGGCCTGCCTCGCCTCCTCCCTCCTTCAAATTTGCTCAAATATACCTCCTCCTGCTTCTCTTCCTCCTCCTACTCATCATCAACATCACTGTCATCATCATCATCAATATTTGACTACTACTGTTACTACAACAACAACAACAACTACTACTACTACTACTACTACTATTACTACTACTACTACTACTACTTCTACTACTACACGACTTCTACTACAACTACTAGTAATACTAATGCTAATAGAGAAACAACAAACAACAACAACTATTAACAAATAATAATAATAGTAATAATAATAATAATAATAATAATAATTATTATTATTATTATTATTATTATACTGCTATTACCACTGCTCTTACTACAGCAACAAAAACAGCAACAGCTACTACATCTGCTACTACTACAATAAACCCCATGACTTAGGTGACTTATTTAACGCATTTATTACTGTTACCAACACGGTACTGTACTCGTTTTATGTCAGACCTTTTGTGGTCAAGGGTTAAGTTAAAGTCGTATTTGACACCGTCATTCACAAAGTCTCTCATAAACTACACAGATTCGTTTGGAGGCAGCAAAAATGAAGTAAGGATTACGTCATTGCATTGTAAGGTGAAGATTGGTGGGGACAAATCCAAGCAAGTCTAGTCAGTCCGTTTACTGAAGACCATTCCTCTATTAGGCTATGTCCATGATGCTGCCTGGGTGTGAAAAAGGCTTAAGATTAATGCCTATTGACTGCTTGAGCCTTAGTAAAAAGCACAAATAATTAGTTTTAGCAAGTCACAAACTAAGTCACAAGCTTTCCTTATCATTAATTTTCATATTAACTATATTTTCTCCTTCAGCATGTGAGAGAGAGAGAGAGAGAGAGAGAGAGAGAGAGAGAGAGAGAGAGAGAGAGAGAGAGAGAGAGCAAAAGCTAGTCAGTGCATTCCCTGAGGCCGTGTATGTAACAAACATTCTCACGTCTTTGTCAGGTGGTGGCGTTGTACTTTCATAGACTCCAGAACCCACGGCCCTTCCGCCTGCCACAAACCAAGGCACAGGTTCACTACACCCGCTTTGTTTTCGTCTGACGGAACTGGACCACTCTCACACCTTGAATGATAAGTTGTTGTTATTTGAAAATCGATGAGCCTTTGTACTGAGTTAGGAATGAGTCTCTTTGATTACTAGTCTAGCTTATCTTTCAATCCGACCACTTGACCACTGACTTTGTTTAATGGAGTTAGGGATCCTTGTCATGTAAAGCAAACAGATTAAACCAAACTTTACGACTACTGTCCTCAAGTAACTCAGATTTGTTTTGTAAGAGGGGCAACAAACGCCCTTACCACAAAAACAGCATTATAAGCACGATAATTGCGACCAAGATTTGTTTTGCTGAAAGGAAAAGGGGAAGGAAAATGCTGACTTTTCCATGTCTTTTGTAATTGTTTTATAACGATATAAGACAGTCCCCCCTGATTATCGGAACTGAGTTTTCAGCTGCCCACAAAGTACTAAAGTTACCTTTTCATTCAACAGTGACTTGGTCATCGAGGCCTCTACTACCTACATGGAAAATTTTATAATGGCAGGTCATTTTTTTTTTTTTTATTGGAGCTATTTTTTCTTTTTCTCCTTACTAAACAAGACATGATAACTTTTACAAATGTTTATGGTATTCGAGATAACAAGGAAATAAGTGAGTTGTAAGTTTATTAGTTAATCTGGTTCCAGACCCATTGGTCTCTTCTTACCACCATTACCAAGTGACACCACCTCCAGAGGATATCTGGATTTCTCTTAGCTTTTTTTTTTTTTTTTTTTTTTAAGTAGACTTCAACCATCATTCGATCACACCATCAGAGTTGTAGTTTTCTGCAGTTCAGTGTGATCTTTAAGAACTCCAGTTTATACTAGTGGTACATATATTTTTAACTACCAATATCTGACTTTCAAGGGATAGGTGTTGTGTAATTTTTTTATATGATGTCGATGCATATCGATTGTTACTTATTTAATTCATTTATATCTTCATGGGATCGTCGTTTTAAGAGCTGTATTTAATTTTTTTATTATTTCTATCTACTACAGAATCTGATCTGGAGATGTTTCCTCATTATGGCATCTGACCTCCATATGTCCGATTCCTGGATCTATATTCCCGGGAGTTAGGTAGCTCTTTACTCTTAATGTAAACACTAGCAGTATCTATTTAATCGTTAAGACGTAGGATCCTGGTCATTTTGCTGGGTAAGCTGGTCTCCAAAACAGTCAACTGTTATCACAGATCTTCTTGTTTCTCGTATCTATTCAATTTGAACAATACATGACTTTGACTGAGAACAATTTTGTAGTGGTATGAGTGAAGACCAAAGTAAACACCAACAATGTTAAGGATAACGTAAACCCAAGAGTATATATTATATGACCCCATGTTTTCATCCAAGGTAATTAGTCAAACAATACTGATATGGTATCCACTGAAATAAAGACTGCACAAGAATACAGACTTTCTTTCTATCCATATGAAATTCATATTTTCTTTCTGTCTATTTCTATTTTTAAATGTGGGAGGGGGTCTAAAACAAGAACACATCAAACACATCCATGATACCCATGTAACTAAAAAAACAAAATGACGTGAAAATATGGATAAATTTGTTATTAACATATATTTTTCTTACGACCTATACCTGTCAATGGAAATATGGATATAAGAACAATATCTATGTATGTGAGTTAATGCTACGAGAGAAAATGGATTTGGACAAGGAAGCACTTCATGTTTAACACTCTATTCAGTTAGTTGCAATCAGGTATGTTCATTTTTTAACTTATTCCGAATTTGGCCAAAAACACTACAAATAGAATATGAGTAATAACACAAGAACCAAGAAAAGAGTCAGTCCTCATTCCTGATATACCAAGTGCGTGTTGGCCAGATAGCTTCCCGAAGACGAACTTTCGCATGACCCTTGCCGCCTAGAGCAGATTCTAGTTATAAGACTATCACGGGATTTACAGCCACTCTGTTAATCAATGTGATCCATTAACCAGGAGGTATTTGCTTCATTTTTTTTTTCTTTAGCTTATATTGGATTAGTTAGCACTTCTTGTTGATTTTTCCTACATACCCATCTTTTACCCACTCACATTTCTACTTACTGTGCCACTCTACCCACCTATTTCCCTGGTTACTGCCTTTACTACTTCCATTTTTGTCTCCCTGCCTGCCTACCTACCTACTTAACCAACCGATGGCCTACCTGCCTCGCTCCTCACCTATATCTCCACCTACCTCCCTGCCGATCACTCTGCCTAGCCCCTTGTCTCCCTCCCTCCCTTCCTGCCTACCTAGCTGTCTTCCTAACTACCTCCATATCAGCTTACCTGCCTCCCTACCTACCTCCGAAACTACCAGCCTTTCTTCCTGCCAAACAAACATCCTTCCTGCTTCCTGGTCAATTCCTTACATACTTCTCCGCTTATCCCCTTGCCTACCATCCTTCCTGACTACCTACATCTATATCTACCCTCCTGTAGACCTGCCCACCTACTTGTCTATCTTCCTACTTGACTCCTCTCTGGGCTACTTACCTACCTACCTGCCTATCTACCTTCCTATCTACGTACAAGTCTACCACTTTCCTTACCTATTTCCTTCCCTACTTCCCTACATACTCTTCTATTACATTGCCTGCCTTCCTCCTTGCCAACCTGCCTACCTCTCTAACCACCTGACTCCCTACTAGCCTCCTTACTTACCTTTCTCCCTCCCTAGCTACCTACATCTGTACATACCCCTCCCTGTCGATCTCTCTACCTCCTTCACTGCCAAACTCCCCACCTAGCTCCCTGCCTCCTTCACAGCCAACCTCCCTACCTACTTCCCGCATACCTCCCTTCAGGCCTATCTCCCTCGCTGTTTACCTGTCTCTCTACCTTCTTGTCTATTGACCTCCCTTCCTACCTACCCACCTACCTACTGAACTACCCACCTCATTATCTACCTCACTGGCTGCCTCCGTCCTAATGAATTTGAGACACAGACGCTCATCTAAATTTTCGTGCAATTTCCCAGTTTCTATGAGTAGTATCAACATTGTTATGAGAACGCCCACTCCAGTGATACCAACGTTAGGCTTACGTTTTTGTGACTATATATATATATATATATATATATATATATATATATATATATATATATATATATATATATATATATATATATATATTGACCTTAGATTTACCCTGAAACTGTTGACCACTTCGACAAGGACACACCGTCAGGTGAAGAAAATTCATATGGCATCTCGCTCATCAGACTCGGTTCATAACTGTGGCTGCTACAGCTCACACAGACGGACGGAGACCGACGGATGAAAAACTGTCATCGCGGCTCAAGTACGCTAAGGCCCTTGACTTCGTCCTCGGGAACATGTGAAATACAGCAGACTATGACACATGCTTCAGTATCAACACAAAATGTAACAAAAGAACAATCTACTATGCCCTCATCGTACTGGAGTCGCCCAAACCATGGAACACTTACTTACCTCATGCATTCCAATACAACTTATGTTGTTTTAGTCTTTTATGTTATAACTGTAGTATTATCTCATCCCGTACCATTTCCCTCAGCTTTCATTATCATTTGGTATTACAACAATACTAAACTGTTTCACTTGACCTTCTGCAGCCTGGGGGTGCTCCAATTTCCAATTAGTGTCATATGAGGTACTTTGTTTTGCCAGGCAATTATATTCTCACTCCAAAGCGAGCTGTAGGCTGGCTATGCAAGACTCGCTTTCAGGAGGAGGAAGTGGAGGCAGAGGATAGTTCTGACGATGACTGTTACCTAGCAACCAGACAGAAAACAGATTTAGAGATATAGATTTTGTTGTTACAAAATTAGTTTTAGGGCCATTTATGGTATGATTTGTGTTTACTCTGAGCCTGTAGGTTTCATACGGTGTCTTCCTATGGAGTTGGATATACAACATATGTTTTGAACAAGTGGGTGAGTTCGTGCTCGTCCGTGCGTGAGTGCTTGTGTGTGTGTGTGTGTGTGTGTGTGTGTGTGTGTGTGTGTGTGTGTGTGTGTGTGTGTGTGTGTGTGTGTGTGTGTGTGTGTGTGTTTTGATGTTCTTCATTTATTAGTGGGAATATACATTTCATATTCACATACGTATGCTGTCTATACCCCTTTAATATTCTTATGCCCTTGTCAACATAAGTGTAAGTGAGAGGATGTTTGTTGCTTATTCATCAAGAGTCAGACGCTGGTAGAATGGCATTAATCGGTGGTGGCCAGCTACCTTCTTACCAAACCTGGTGAGGAAACTTTTATGTGTACAAAGCATAGCCATGACACTGGGCAACACGCACAAAGGAAACTCTCTACTTTTACCCTGAAAGACTGTTTGAAAATTAGAGATCAAACAGACTCCGTGGTTATAACACAACCGAGCTCCCAGTAAAGCATCAAGCAGCAATATGGAGTCTTTAAGAATAACCGGAAATCCTAATGAGATATCTACGGGTCCACATCTCACACTTTGGAGGCAGCGAGGTCAGGAACACGCCTTTTTGCAAGACTGTCTACCGTCAAATCCAGTTGCCTGTAAGCCGACTGTCTGCCATCTGTCGCCAAACCTGGCTGTCATAGAACTTGTCTGTCATCGAGCCAGTCTGAAATAGAACCTATCTGTCATCGAGCCACATGTCATAGATCCTGTCTGCCATCTAGCCGGCCTGTCACCGAATCGCTGTCATCGTGCCTGTCTATCCCGAATCCTGCCCGTCATCAAGCCAGTCTGTCGCTAAGCCTGTCTGTCACCCAGCCTGTCTGTCACCAAGCCGGTCTGTCACCAAGCCTTCATCCCGACCGCGTTTCTGCTGATTGTCCAATCTCCAGTGACAAGGTGACCTGCAACTCGCCCTCTTCTCTTCCTACCAGCTATCAGTACCAACCCACACCACACCCTACGCCATATTTTTTTTTTTATGCAAGGGAGAAGGAACCAAAGGCCATGAGCCCGCAATAAGAGTTGTATAAACAGGTAATGAGTTAGAACCATTCGGTAAATAGGTTCTTCCATTATCTCCGGACCAGTAATCTTTATACATAATTTGTTTTCTTCTCTTACACGATTAAATTATTGTACTTAAAACAAGTTCCCCCGATTATTTTTCAAACTCTCAATATTCTTTCACTATATTCATCCGTATGAACAATTAGTTTGTGTGTGTACACACTGATATATATATATATATATATATATATATATATATTGTTACATAGCCTATGATTTCTTCATCCTTTGTATAATTCTAACTTACAGTATGCTGCATGTTTGATCACGATTCGCCTCGTGGCTTCCATAGTGCGTGTTCTACCTCACTCCCCCCTTCTCCCCCTTATAGTAGAGTAAGTCGTTCTTTCTGTTGTTCAGAGCAGGAGTGTCACCTCTTTGTCCCCTATGGCTTCATTTGCGCGTCCTTCTTACAAGTTGTATCAAGCTCTGCCGACCCCTATATAATGAGCTCAGTCTCTGCATTAATTGCCACTTAGATCTACTCATTTTGTTCACATCTCTGTCCTCCCCTGTACAGTTGTTATTATTTTTGTGAGTGCTCAGGAAGTCTCCAACCATCTAGCTGCTGTGTACTTTGAGTATAAGTGTTATTACATTTTTCTTCTTGTACTGTATAGTATAAAGTGTTAATTCGTAGGCCTGGTAAGGTTTTTGTGATTAATGTAAAGTTTTTGCTGTCAGCCAGTAGTAATGATATTTTGTATCTGTAATAATATATCTTGCATTAACTGAGCATTATAAGGTTTTCTCATTTTATCAGGGCTGACTTAGATAAATTTACACTTGCTAATTTCGGGTTAATAGAGGCTATTACAGTTAACCATATATTTAACCTGTTTTTTTGCCATTACATTATCCTTATGAGTCCTGAATGTTTAGTTGTTAGTTTGAGCATTAAATTTTAACTTGTAATTTTACCTAATTCTTTTGTTTTGAACCTGGAACTTTGCGGGACAGTAGTGATTTTGGTGTTCTCACTTGAAGTGTTCATTATCTATCTCTGTTCTGTAACATAAACTTGGCGACCTCTTATCAGGATATTATCATAAGGATATTGCTTGATATTTTGTGACTGTGATTTATTCATAATGTCAACTATTACTACTCTTGATGAAGCCAAAGATTTTTTGTCCAATGTGCAAACAGTGTGTGATGTAGAAAACAGAACAAAGAATGAACTTAAGCTTGTTGCTCAACAATTGGGAATTGCTGTTCGCTCTCATCATTCTAAAGATCAAATTGTTGACATGATTAATGAAAGCTTCTTTAATGTAACTCCTCCAGATGAGCAAACGCAGATTGAAATAGCTAAGTTACAGCTAGCCCTGCAGGGGGCTCGTGCTAAGGAGGCTGAATCTCAGGCTCGTATTCAGGAGGCACAGGCACAAATTGAACTTGCTAGGATTCAGGCAGACCATGAGTATCGCATGAAACAAAGTGGAATGGGATCATCCAGCTCTGATGATTTTGATGTGGCTAAAAATGTTAAACTTGTCCCTCCTTTTAATGAATCTGATTTAACAAAGTATTTTCAGTTGTTTGAGAGGGTAGCTACAGGTTTTAATTGGCCCAAAAAGTATTGGCCAGTACTCCTTCAGACTGTTCTCACCGGTAAAGCTCAAGTGACTTGTGCATCTTTGCCTCAGGATCAATGTGATAATTATGATGTAGTTAAGAGCTTGATTCTTAAGGCCTATGAGCTTGTTCCTGAAACCTATAGAGTAAAATTTAGGACAACTTATAAGCAAGATAAGCAATCCCATGTTGAGTATGCAAAAATCAAAGAAGATCTGTTAGAGCAGTGGTTAAATTCTAAGAATGTAAATTCTGATTTTGATAAATTTAAGCAGATGATTTTGCTGGAGGACTTCAAAAGGTGTATTAATAAAGATGTAAGCCTATATCTTCATGAGAGAAGAAGAGATAATTTGTCTGATGCTGCAGTTTTAGCTGATGAATATGTTCTTACTCACAAGAGATATTCTAAAGAAAAAAGGAAAGCTGAGAGTAAGTACGTTGCCTCTACTCAGAGTACAGGTAACAGGAAAGAGAATAAAGACGATGTTTCTCAGGAAGTAAATACTAGCTCCACCTCTAGATTTCAGAAAAGTAAATGTACGTATTGTAGTAAGCTTGGTCATACTACGGAGAAATGTTTCAGGAAACAGCGTGATGTGAACAAAAAGGAGTCTTTAAATATTCAGTCAATTGGTCTAGTGTCCACTCTTGAGAGTTCCCAGAATTCTTTAACTGAGTTAACTGAACCTGCTTTGAGGGGTAAATTAGATTCTCATGATGAAGCTCCTCTTTTGAGCAGTAACGTGGGTGGCACTCTCAAGAGTTCATGTGCTAATTTCCTGTCTGATGGTTTTGTCAGTCCTCTGGACAGTAATAACAGGAAATCAGTTAAAATATATCGTGATACAGGTGCTTGCCAATCCCTTATGCTGACCAGTGTTCTAGACTCTAATGTTAATTCCTCTGATGAAACTGTAATCTTACAAGGTGTAGGGAATAATTAATTCTCTGTCCCTCTGTGCAGAGTGAATTTAGAGTCTGGTTTTGTTAATGGTTCCGTTATGGTTGGGTTGGTTGAGACACTCCCAATGTCAGGTGTAACTTTCTTACTTGGAAATGATATTGGTGGAAGTCAAGTGTGTCCAGCTCCTCAGTTGTCTAGTGAACCAGTGACTGCGACCCAGGATTGTGATGTCCGTGATGTGTTCTCTGCATGTGCTGTCACTAGGGCTAAGTCTAAAGTTACTAGTGACGTAGAGGATAATGATGATGATGATGTTATCCTAGCTGACACTTTTCTTGCTAATTTGGACCACTCATCAGATGAGGCAGTACCCCATAGTGTTGATAATTTGTCTCGTCAAGAGTTGGTTGAGTTGCAGGTTGCTGACCCTGAGTTGAAAGGTCTAGCTAACTCTGCTTGCAGTGAGGAAGAGTCAGCTAGTGCTTCTACTTGTTATTATATAAAGTCAGGAGTACTTATGAGAAAGTGGAGACCCCCAACAGCATCAGCCGACTGTGAATGGGAGGTTGTACATCAAGTTGTCATCCCTCGTGTTTGTAGGCAGGATATCATTAGAGTGGCTCATGATTCCAGTTTGGCAGGACACCTTGGAGTGAGGAAGACTGTGGCACGCATTTTGAAACACTTCTACTGGCCAGGTATCTTCAGAGATGTTTCCTGGTATTGTAAGTCTTGTCACACCTGTCAAGTTGTGGGGAAGTGTAATCAGACCGAAAAGGTTGCACCTCTAGTTCCCATTCCTCCTTTTGAGGCGCCATTCACCTGTGTGTTGGTGGATATTGTGGGCCCTCTTCCTAAGACTTTTTCAGGATTTTCTTATGTGTTGACCCTGATTGATATGGCTACTCGTTATCCTGAAGCCATTCCACTTAGAAATATCTCAGCAAAGAACGTGGTTAAGGAAATGCTAGGGTTCTTCACAAAGTTTGGTCTGCCCAAGGAGGTACAGTCAGACCGGGGAAGTAATTTCATGTCAAATGTTTTCAAGCAGTCTCTGAAAGAGTTGGGCATCACCCAGATTACGTATTCAGCTTACCATCCCCAGACCCAAGGAGCGTTGGAGAGATATCATCAAACACTCAAATCGATGCTCAGGAAATACTGTTTGGAACATCAGAAAGACCGGGATAAAGGTCTTCCATTCGTTGTATTTGCTGCGAGAGAATCTCCAAATGAATCACTGGGCTTCTCACCCTTTGAACTACTGTTTGGCCATGAAGCAAGAGGACCCCTTAAGCTACTCAAAGAATGCTGGCTGTCGGAGAAAGATGACGTCAACCTGCTCAAGTATGTGATGAAGTTCAAAGAACGGCTGTCCACTGGTTTACAGCTGGTGAGAGAGAATTTAGGAGCTGTTCAGGAGAAGATGAAGACTTGGTATGATAAGAAGTCCAGGTTACGCCACTTTCAGCCAGGAGATCAGGTTTTGATTCTGCTACCGGTGCATTGGCAACCTCTTCAAGCCAAGTTTGGTGGTCCTTATTTCGTGGAGAAGAAACTCAGTGATGTCAACTATGTCATCGCCACACCAGATCGCAGAAAGAACAAGCAACTTTGTCACATCAACATGCTAAAGTTATATCACAGGCGGGACGAAAATAACCCAGTCTGCACTGTAGCTGTTCCACCCGAGTCTGCAAGTGAAGCTCTCCCATGCAGCATGAGCCTGAGTGATAGTTTGGGGAAGAATCCTGATATCATGAATGATCTCCAGACTAAGCTTTCTCATCTAGCTCCCGAGTTAAGGTAGGAGTTTTTGGCATTACTGCAGGAGTACCCGCAAGTGTTCCCTGCCACTCCAGGAAGAACCACTGTGTTGATGCATGATGTCGATGTTGGAGACGCAAAGCCAATTAAACTGCCTCCTTACCGTGTGAACCCAGTGAAAGTTCCTCTCATCCAGAAGGAGCTTGGCTACCTGTTGGACCACAAGATGATTGAGCCCTGTCAGAGCGAGTGGAGTTCTCCTGTCACTCTAGTCCCTAAGCCAGGTGGGTCACAGTGGCTTTGCATCGACTACAGACGTGTTAATCAGATAACCAAAACAGACACTTACCCTCTCCCTCGCGTGGAAGATTGCATAGACAAGATCGAAAGGCTAGGTACATAAGTAAGTTTGATTTGTTAAAGGGATACTGGCAAGTACCTATGACTGAACGTGGTAGGGAGATCTCATGTTTTGTAACACTAGGAAAGACTTTTGCATGTTCTGTAATGCCATATGGTATGAAGAATGCACCAGCCGTTTTTCAGAAGCTCATGAATGTTGTAACAGAGGGTTTGGCAGGGTGTGTTGTTTATATTGATGATGTATTAATCTTCAGTGACAATTGGAAAGATCACCTATGGCATGTCAGTAAATTTCTTGAGCGTTTGGTTCAGGCTAATCTTGTAGCTAATTTATCAAAGTGTGAGTTTGGTCAAGCTAAAGTTCAGTACCTTGGGTACGTAATTGGTGATGGACATGTTGCACCACCAGGAGCTAAGGTTCAGGTTATAAGTGATCTTCCCAGACCTAAAAGTAGGAAAGAGCTACGAAGATTATTGGGAATGGTAGGTTATTACAGGAGATTTGTTCTTAACTTTTCAAATCTTGTATCACCACTTATAGACCTACTGAAAAAGGGAGTTAAATTTGTCTGGACCGATAACTGTGAATCCTCTTTCAGTAAACTTAAAGCTATCCTATTAAGTCAGCCAGTGCTCGCTACTCCAAATTTTGCTAAGCTCGCTACTCCAAATTTTGCTAAGCAGCTGTTTTGCTGCAAGAGGATGATCAGGGTATTCAACACCCTGTATCTTATTACAGTAAGAAGTTCACTCCACCTCAAAAGAACTACTCAACTATTGAGAAAGAGGTTTTGGCCTTGATTTTGGGTTTACAGCATTTTTCATTTTATTTGTGTTCTGGTTTTGACCCCATAGTCATTTATACCGATCATAACCCACTGAAATTTCCTTAGTAAGTTTAAAGATAAAAATCAGAGATTGACAAGATGGAGTCTACTTCTTCAGGAGTATTCATTAGACATACAACATGTCAAGGGGAAAGAAAATGTTATTGCAGATTGCTTATCTAGACTTTAGACAGATTGTTTTAGAGTAATAAGAAATTTCCTTTGTAAATTCTTTTTCTTCGTGGGGAGGTGTTACATTGCTTATCTAGACTTTAGACAGATTGTTTTAGAGTAATAAGAAATTTCCATTGTAAATTCTTTTTCTTCGTGGGGAGGTGTTACATAGCCTATGATTTCATCATCCTTTGTATAATTCTAACGTACAGTATGCTGCATGTTTGATCACGATTCGCCTCGTGGCTTCCATAGTGCGTGTTCTACCTCACTCCCCCCTTCTCCCCCTTATAGTAGAGTAAGTCGTTCT